>NC_067399.1:390422516-390725016 GCF_016432865.1 Antechinus flavipes | reverse complement strand
CACTCACCTCTGTCCATCTGTCTTTCTTCCTCCCCATTCACCCACCTTTTTACTGATAACAAAAGGAAAACCAATCTATGCAGGCGTGTAGGTCCTTTACCTGTATTCCCTGTTGTGAGCCAAATATATGGCATCTCCCATATTTAATGAAGATTAACTCAACCTATTACTATGTGGATTTATCCCAAGCACTTACTTGCCCAATAAGGTGGCTGTCATGTCACCAAAGCCAGAACCTCTGACCTCCTTTTAGTCTGGGCAGAGCTATAGACAGTCTCAAAGACTCCACTGAATCAGTTATGGCTGTATTAGTTGTTATTATAATTATTTGTGCACAAGCTCCATAAAGGCAGGGACTGTCATACAAGCTTTCTTCCTCTCCCAGGTCCCAGCCCAGTGGTCCATGTACATAGTAGGCACTTAGTTAAAAAAGCAACAAAATGAATCACTGTATCAGACAAAGCAACCAGCTTATTAACATCGATGCTGATGGAACGCTCAGAAATCCAGAGAATGTTAATTCAGTTTAGCAAATTCATGACCATATCTCACACAGACCCTTGGGATACAATCATGGTAGCTCTTGAGATGGTCTTTTGTCATAAAGACTTAGACACACACTTTTAGAATTCCTAGTTTCCTTCAAGGCTCAACTCCTGGACCATTTCTTACCATACATTTTCCTAATCCCCCATATTGTTAGTATTTGCTCTCTTGTCCTTCAATAGTGATATGTTTATCTTTAATTTTTCTCCTTCCTTCCTTCCTTCCTTCTTCTCTTTCCTTCCTTCTTCTCTTTCCTCCTTCCCTCCCTTCTCTCTCTCTCTCTCTCTCTCTCTCTCTCTCTCTCTCTCTCTCTCTTCTCTCCCCCCTCTGTCTATCTCTCCATCCCTCCTTCCCCCCCACCTCTCTGTCTCTCTGTTTCTGTCCTTCTCTCTCTGTCTTGGCATCCTCAGATTCTAGTTCAGTGTTTTGTATACATTAAGTGCTAAACAACTGTTTAGTTACCTAGATTGGTCAGCTCTCACACACAACCAAACACATAGAACAAAAGACAAATGAACCTTTTAAAAGTGCCTTTTTTGAGGAGCATACTCTGCTGAGCCCTGGGGGTACTTAGATGAAAAGTGATAACACTTCCTGCTCTTAAGGTGGGCACAATCCTGTAAAAGAATGAGAAGTACACAAATAATGCCATACGGATTAGAATGAAATGAGGATCTTGGAACAACCTACCAGAGAGATATGAATATTTTGGGCAATTAAGGACCTCCTTTAGCCCGGAGTGGGGAAAGAATCAAGGAAGGCCTCCTAAAGGAGGTGGTTCCTGAGCTTTAAAAGAAGAAAAAGATTTCAACAGGCAGAGAGATGGGTAGATTCTGGTTAGAGGACTATTTGTAGAGATGACTGTTCATCTCTGTGTCACCCAACTGTCCAGTTGCAAGCAGCCCTTCCAATCCAAGGAGTGACCATTCATCATTGTCCTTGTCAGTCTGTCAGAGAAACGACTGTGACATCCCCCATACATTTCTTTGTGAAATGTGGCGTTCGCAGTCCCGGAAATCAGGACAAAAGCACCACCCACAGCTCTGGTCCTGATGAGTCAGATTCTGCCTCCCACAGGCTCCTCCTGTGTGTGTTTCTGAAAGCAAGTGTGAGTGTATGTCTTCTGAATGTCTCTGGGTGTGCATGTGTCGTTCCAAACGTGTGAGTGTCTTTGGGTGTGCACGTACCTGTTTCCCTGACTACCGTGTCTCTAGGTTTTGGTGCCTTATAAACATGGCGTGCCCTGAACTTTGTAGAGGACTGACTCTGACTCCCCCAGCATCACTGGAAGGGGAGACAGGAGGAGAAAAAGGGAAGGCAACCAAGTTTCCTTATACCATGGGAGCATAACTCTAGGGGTGGAAGGGAACTTCTAGGCTATTTCAGCTAACTCATTTTACAGATGAGAAAACTGAGGTTCAATGAAATTAAGTGACTCACTCTATGTCAAATAGAAAACAAGTGGCAGAACCAGGATTTAAAACCAGGCCCTCTGGCTAAATCGCAAGCTCTTTCCACTTTAAGAGGGTCCAGTTGGGAGAAGGAATTTGCCCTCTTCCAGCTAGAACTCCAGCTTATATGGAGAGAGCAGACAGGATACCCTAGGGCATGAGGGGCAGGTGATGCAGGCAGAAAAGTGAGGGAGAGGAAGGGGGTGGGGCAACTGTCTTCTCAGAACAGGTGTCAGTGAAGTCATGACAGCCACTTAGAACCTCACTGCACAGGCTCCTTTGCATGCTCATTTGCATTGATTTACATATATTTGCATCCCCCAAATCAATGGAGACGGACTTAATGGTTCCTGCATTAGAGCTGTTGGCAGAGGCTAGAAGGAAGGTCTCCTTTGGGAGAAAAGGGGGTGAACATGAGGGATGTTGGGGAGGGAGGATAGGGAAAGGAACAGCGGGAGAAGGATGAAGCAACCCCCCAGGGGATCTGTTTGTTGCTAGGTGCAAGTTCTAGGGCTCAAGGTGAGGAAGGAAGAGGAAATTATGTTCCCTTCCCAATAACCCTAGGCAATCAATCATTCATCAAGTATTTATTAAGCACCTACTTTGTGCCAGGCACAGTGCTATGCCCCCGGGTTACAAAGATAATGAATGAAACAACCTCCGCTTGCAAAGAACATTACATTCTAACGAGAGAGACAACAGGGATGGATAGATTATAAGTAAATACTGAATAAATGTCAGGAATAGATAGAAAAGCTTCATGGAGAAGGTCTGAACTGGGCCTTGAGGAAAAAGGATTCTGTGAGGTGAGGGAAGAAGGAGGACATAGGCAGCTCCAGTACAAAAGCATGGAAAAGGAAGATGGAGGGTCTTATGTCAGCAGGAGAGAAAAGACAGCCCTTTGGAGTCAAAACAGCTGCCTGGGGAGTCCCTATCTCTACAGGCAGAAGGGTGGGAGAGAATTATGCTGGGTGGGTGGGGGAGAGTTGAGGGGGGAGCAGCTGAGAGAGAAGGTAGCACAGGGAGAGAAAGGAAGGGAGGGAGGACATAAGAAGGGGAGGAGGGATAGAGTCAGAAGTGGGTAGAGGAGAGGGTACATAGGGAAGAACCAGGTTGGGCCAAAAATCAAGGATATTAGAAGCATCCGGCCTAAGACAGGGCTAGATAGAGAGCTTGGAAGAAATGGGTTGGGGTAGAAGCCAAGGCTACAATGAATATATTTCCCCCCTGTACTGAATCCCTAGACTGGGTGCAGGATTGCTAAAGGCTTTCCTCAGGTTCAATTAGCAGCGGATCTTGTTTCTTTTGATGTTACACCACCATCTAGTGGATCTTTGGAGGAAGGCAGCGAGTCCATCCTAATTCTTAATTTTCCCAATTTCTTTTGGTCTCTCTAAATGTATCCGCAGTGACCTGAAGTTTGGCTTTGTCCAGAGCCAAGATTAGGAATCTGCACAGAACAGAGGGTGAGGAAGGTAGTAAGGGCAGGGGTACGCTGGGAAACGCTTAATACAGAGGGATGGGGGGAAGGGACATACACTAGTCACACTCAATTTCAATCTTCAATATTAATATTTTCTCCATTTCTTCCTAAAGTCTAGATCATCACCAAAACAATAAAGGAAGCCCCTGGTTCTTTGTTTTTGTTTATTTCCAATGTATAAATTACCACACTGAAAAGTTCATTGGCTTGAACACTCTCCTGAGTAAATAAGGGCCATGAAGTAGAGCTTGGGACAAGTGGTATGGAAGACCCCCTCAGTTTATTGGGTTGGAGAACACATTGTGACAGGAAGGTCAAGACCCCAGGATATCATAAAGACACATCTGGGAGGCTGACACCCACCAACAACCCCCCAAGGAAGTGGGTCATTTTGGTAGCTTCCTGTTTTTACTAATTATTCTTGTTACTAGATCCTTCTTTTAGTTACACATTGGCGTCCAAGAAACCCTCATATTAATCAAAAATGCTTTGGAGGAGGGAACTAGAAGAGGGTGTGAAGTCACTTCTTCCTCAACCCCCAACCCTACCCCCCCAAAACACACACGCAAAGCTCCTCAAAGTATCCTGTTAGATCTGGAAGGGGCCTTAGGCCTTATCTGATTCAACTACTTCATTTTAGAGGAAGAAATTTAGGCCCCAAAGTGGGGAAGTAGTCAAGGACGGAGGAACACTCATTCAACTCTTATTGAAAGTGTAGAGAAACAGAAACAAAAACCAGAGACAATGGCAAGGCAGGCCTCAAACCCTGCTCACCTGATTCACAGTCCAGAGCTTTGTCAGTCAGGTTGCTGAAATATGGCATCCTTCAGGGAAACCAGAACCCTGGTCCTTTCAGAACATCAGCCTCTGTCCTCATGATTCAAGACAAGGAGCTAAGAAAGAGGACCTCTTTGTCTTTCCAGACCAATCCCGGATCCAAGTTTCCTCCTTCCACTTGGTTTAATAAGAAATTTTGAACATTTTAGGAGGTAACACTTTCAACCTGATCAAACGGTCGTCCCCTGAGGGAAAGTTTGAGAAGCCTGGGATGCAAAACTTAGAGGAAAAGAATAGGTCTCTTGCTCAAGGAATTCACAGTTGCCTATTACCCTCCAGAGAAAATACAAACTTTTTTTTTTTTGGGGGGGGCACATAAAGGCTTTCAAAATCTTGTTGGCACCAAATTTCCAGACTGATTTCATCCTCACACACACCCCTACTAGCCTACTCAATGCTCCGTGTACAGGATGTTCCATCACCTGTCTCTACAGGCTATTCTCCATGACTGGAATATGTTCCTCTTCAAAACACCACCTTGAATAATCCCTAGTTTAAACCCTCAAAGCATCACTTAGGTACAATCTCTTCCAGTCTTTCCTGAACCCCCTCCCCATTCTGGTGTTCTCTCTCTCTCTTGAAATTACTTTGTATTTATACTTATTTACATGCATAATTTCTCCCCAGTAGATTATAAACTTCTTGAGTTCAGAAACAGTTTTGTTTTTGTCTGGAGTTTTTATGACTGGCATACGGCATAGTGCCTGGTACGTAGCAGACTATTATTAATGCTTGTTAAATTAAACTAATAAGGAATGAAGAGACATCCTCATAACTCTCCAGTCTAAAACATTGTCTCCTATCTTCAGGCTTTCACTGTTTGAAGGGTCTTCTTTTCATGGTTTGCCCATCACAGGGTGGGCAGAGTACAGAGACTTCCCAGTCTACCACTGCTCCTGGATCTGATTGGCAATTGTGCTAAAAGGCAGTTCCTGAAAGACTGCCATTGTATTAGTTTGATGGACCAATTCAGTGTCTCACTACCCACCACCTGATCTGGGCCAGAATTCAAATTTCACCAGTATCACTCTCTTTCCCCCTTCCCCAAGAAATCCCTCTTCACAGGCTAGCTGATCCTCCAAATAGTACCTGCTCATTCCCTACCTGGTTCTACTGTTTCCGTCTTCCATAAAAGACTATAAGCCTTTCATTTCACATATTGGGCCTTACTCTGATTAATGCTCTGGAATTGGCCTGTGGGTGGGAGTTCAAGAATCATTAGGTCCATGATCACTAAAATAAAATTCAATTCTACAAAAATTAAATTAAATACAAATTAAATGCCTACTAGGTGCAAGACAAGGTATAAACTCCTGATTGAGGAGTTTTATTTGACCTTGAGACTCAGGTTAGAGCAAAGACCTATAATTGGGGATTTACAGAAAATTGGTAAATAGGAAGCTAGTACAAGCATGAGATTTATCAATATGCAGTATAGCAAATAGATAGCATCACATTATATAGCAACACAACAGATATTGAGCCACACAAGACCAGGGTACTTGTGGGGGAAAGGTTACAGTGGCAAGGTCTTGGTGGAAATATATGTTCAGAGTTTTGGGCACAGGACAGGGGGTGGATTGGGGGTTTGGGGTAGAGAAATCATACTTTAAAAATGATTTGATTGAGACAGAGGGTAAACATCAAAAACAGGAAGGGGCTTTCTTAATGAGACCCAGATGAAGGTGGGGATGGAATTCCCTTCATTGTTTGTCAATATTACTCAGGTGGAGGAGTTTTCTAATGGTTCCAATATTGGATGAGGGTTTAAATTAGTAATTGGTAGTCCAGGAGTAGGTGTCAGAGCACAGCTGATGCAGGAGCCTCAGCCAATCAGGATTTGAAGTTATTCACAGAATCAGAATGAGTCAAAGCAGTGGAAAAGTCCAGGCTGTCTGTCATTGCCTACATGTTTATAGTGTTTACGACCACTTTGCCTAAGAAACTCCATATTGAAGTATCATCACTTGTTACTACAATATCAAATATATATTTTTAAAATCACAACTATCATGAACTGAAAGAGGGCTTGAAGCCAGTCTTCTTTATCATCCATCCCTAAAAATCCCTCAAAAGGGGCCCCAAAGATCATCTAGTCATAGATGTCAATAATAAGACATAATGAAGAGTGGGCCAGTATTGGGTGGGTCCATGAACGGGTAATGTCTGGCTCAGGTATTGCTTGGGACCGGCTCTCTGTGAGTGTTCGGCTTGAGGCATTGGCTCACCATCTCCTTAATAATGTATGAAAAACATACTCGAAATATAGGGGGATCACTGAATATTTTTGATCAGGGAAGTGACATGGTCAGGCCAGTTATTAAAGCTATAGGTCTTAGTGACTGTGTGGAAGATGAATTGAAAAGCAAAGAGACTGGAAACAGGGAGAAAAATTAGGAAACTATCACAATCACGCAAGGAAGAGGTCCTGAACTAGATGGTGGCAACTTGAATGGCAGTAAAGGAATTTACATAAGATAATCTGTGGTAGTAAAATTGGAAAGATGTAGCCACTAAATGGGGAGAGGGGTAATGAAGGAGAGGGAAGGATGAAGGATAAATTTAAGGTTGAAGACCTCTGGAAGATGGTCAGATTTAGAAAAGATAATGAGTTCTATTTTGTCAAGAGTTACTTAGAGACTATTTTCACTGTTTTTTCCATGTCAGAAAAAACAAACCCACCCCTAGAATGATTTGTCTTTTTAACTCTTTTTTAGAGCTTTCCTCTTCTCTCTGCTTCCAGAAATTGCATACTGAAAATGTCTTCCCTAACTGGTTCAGTTCAGACAGGTCATCCAGGATGAGCCTTCCTTAGGGGTATATGCATACAGGGTGTTTCAATCTGATCTAGGTCTTTTCCCATTTAGAATGCTAAACTAGGACTGTGGTGAAAGAGGCCTGGGCCTATGATTTCTCAGAATTAGAAACTGTGCACTCAGAGCCAGGAAATGCTAATCCTTAAAAGGATCTCTTGCTAATAATTTGTTTTCCCTCAGTCTCTGCTGGAATTTCTACAGTGAACAAGAAATATATGTTTCTGGACATATAGACAAACCCCATTACAGTCCAGCTCAGCACCCTTGAAGTATCCTCTTCAATATTCCCATTCCTGGCCCCTAATGTCTCACTTTAATATTGAGTCATGGGATGTTTTGGAAAAAACTAGGCCAGAGGGAGAGACAGTCCTTCCCCTTGCTATTTTTCCAGTTTCTTCTTAATAGTGCCTTCTGCTTTTGGGGGAAGAAGTCAAAGAACCTTTTCCATAGAGGTAGTGAAAGAGGGAGTTGGATCTTAGAGGCATTAGTTGCTCCTCAGGGACTCTTACAGCAATAGGTAACAAAGCCAGACATGATATCCTAGCAAAAGCTTGAAATGAGGCCAGAAAATGGATTTGGGATTTGATGAGGGAGAGGAGACCAGGAACACCTCAGAATGCTCTCCTTTCCAGTCTTTGTAGAAGGATTGGTATTTACAGAGTTGGAAAAGTCATAAGGACACAGGCAACCAGACAAACAATCCTATGTTGATAGCCAGACAGCTGACCTCTTCAAATATGAAAGTAGAGAGACTCTTCAGCTAATCTAATGCTCTTGTCCCTGCCAGGATTCTATATGTGACTGTAGCCTGATCCAGCAGTTGATGAATGGAAAAAGACATCCCTTCCATCTCCAAACATTTGAAAGAGCAATTTCTCTAAAAGAGAAATGTGGAATTAAAGAACATGGATGAAAAAGGAGTACTGGAGCAGGAGGGAACTTCTAGAAAGAATTTTGGGATGAGTCT
The DNA here is from genome assembly GCF_016432865.1 of Antechinus flavipes. Classification (NCBI taxonomy): domain Eukaryota; kingdom Metazoa; phylum Chordata; class Mammalia; order Dasyuromorphia; family Dasyuridae; genus Antechinus; species Antechinus flavipes. Next base: position 390,716,916 of record NC_067399.1, on the reverse strand, counting down.
ACCAGCCATTTTCTCATGAATAATTCTGGCATCTTCATGCCGGTACCTATGTCAAGGGATCTGGGAATGATTCAAAAGAGAAATGAAATTGATAAAAGAAGGAAGTAGGGAAACATAGGTCAGAAATTAGAGCTGTTAATACAGAGTAGTTTAAAAAAAGAAAATTGAATCCACAATGGAGAATCTTTCTAAAGAAATGAAAAAGAGATGAACAAATTTAGAATATAAAAATATTCAACACAACACAATCAAACACCAACAATTTTAAAAGAATACATGTTCAATTGATCAAGGATGGACAGAAGCAGCTACACCCAAAGAAAGAACACTGGGAAATGAATGTAAACTGTTTGCATTTTTGTTTTTCTTCCCGGGTTATTTATACCTTCTGAATCCAATTCTCCCTGTGCAACAAGAAAACTGTTCGGTTCTGCACACATATATTGTATCTAGGATATACTGTAACCTATTTAACATGTAAAGGACTGCTTGCCATCTGGGGGAGGGGATGGAGGGAGGGAGGGGAAAAATCGGAACAGAAGTGAGTGCAAGGGATAATGCTGTAAAAAATTACCCTGGCATGCGTTCTGTCAATAAAAAGTTATTAAAAAAAAAAAAGAATACATGAATTCTATTTAAGTAAAAATGACTGAATTTGAAGATAGGCTGGGCATAAGCAATTTAGGGTTCATAGGTCTCCCAGAAGAATAAGTCAAAGAAAAACCTAGATACTATAATACAAGAAATAATAAAAGAAAATTGTTTGGAACTTCTGAATAGAGAATACAAAGCATTGATCAAGAAAATCTACAGCTACTGCCAGAAAAGAAAAAAATTGCTCCTCAAGATCCATAATATGTATTGGTAAAATTTATCATTTTCTATAGCAAACAAATTTTGCAAATGAACAAGAAAATGACCTTCAAATACAAATAAAAGCAAGAGGATCTGGGCAAGAGTAACTATACAACTGGGGAAGAAATAAGCAGGAGATCCTGTTCACAAAATGTCAAGAGTAGCCAAATCTATCCTATTTATCATTCTCAGGACAACAACTGGATGAAAATTATCTCACTGGCTATGTATTGAAGGGTCTTAGCCAGAACAGTGTCTGGAGCCAAGGGCTGTATTCCAAATAGGGGTGCTAGGCACTTTGCCCTTGAAGTTTCTAGTCTCCTCTCTGTCTCTGGGTGGAAATAGCATTTATATCCTAGATGACTTAGACTATGGGGCCTTTCAAATATAGTGCATCAATGTTGACATAAACAGTGCTGCAAAGTTGCTGTTATTGTCTGGAGCTCAGAACAAGAGCATTTCAGAACCAGGCAAATGATTAAGGTCAGAGCTTGACTCAATATGCCCCCTTACATGCTTACTCTTATTTGAACCATCCCTCTGGAAAAGCATAAGGAATACAATTAGAATTGAGAGACTCCGGCCCCCAACCACTGACTCCCCCATAGAGGCACTGACATTTGCCACAATCCCATCAAGGTTACCTATCCCTAAGCTAATCTCTCAACACATTATTTCAGTCACCTGGTCAAATCCCCCATATCTCTAACCTAAAGAAATCTCAGTTCCCCAAGGTCCCTGCCTTTAGCCTCCCTCTCCCTCTCTGGCTATTCAGCAAATTCTGAGCCTAAGAAAGTTATCAGATCAAATGCTTAGCAGCTCTTAAGAAGCAGGCTTAAGGTAGGATAGGCAAAGTGGGAAGAAAGAGAATTTAATAGTCAGTTTCATTCCTCACATCCACATGTCCAAAATGATCTTATCATCTTCCTCTCTGCCCCAAGGCTTCTTTTCTCTTTAATTTTCCTATTACCATAAAGGGCACCACCATCTTCCCAATGAACCAGGCCTGCAATCTAGCTGTCACCCTGGACCCCTCACTTTCTTTTAGCACCATATCCAATCTTGCCAAATCCTATAGATTCTATCTTTGTAACAGCCTTCAAATACCCCCTTCTCACTCTTTTCCTCTGGTAATACTCCCACCTCCTCATCTCATCTTTTCCCTATTGCAATAGTGGTCTCCTACCCCAAATCTCTCCCAACTCCAGTTCATTCTCCACTCAGCTGTCAGAATCATCTTCCTAAACATCCTAAAGTTCTAACTATGTCACCCCCCCTTTCCATTCCCATAATCAGGGGATCAGGGCCCTGACATGTCTCTTTTTCATGGGTGGGATAAGGCCCAGAGAATTATATCCCCTTTTCAAAGAAGCATTCTTTCTCTAGGGGTGCCACCTCTTATCCACAACTGCTAGGGGCTATCCTCTGCCTTTCTGTCCAAGGCTACATTCAGCTATTCTCTAATAGACGGTTCTTGCTTGCTCCTTACTTAGGGAATAAACTTCCAAGATCTAGAGTCTTCTTCCCTTCCTCTCCCCAGGATGTCCCAGGGAGAAGAATAGCATTTCATTTTGCTGTTTGTTCCTCCTCTTCCTTTTGCCCAGGGAGCTGCCACAGCTCTCTGAAGAACAGAGACCTTGTGGTTCCAAGATCCTGGCTGCCCTGGCTGCCCAGTGATAAACAGCATCTTCAAATAGACTTCAAATGAGAAAAGGCTGGGGTTCATAGGGAGAAGAAGCAATGGACTTTGGGTAAGAATTCTTAGTGCTTGAGAACTGAGAGTTCTCAGTCCCAGCAAAGCGATGAGAGAGGGCAGCGCATGTGTATTCTAGTTCTTGTTGTCTTCGCCTCCATATACGCTTCTCTGAGAAAGGATTCTGTCCCTGCAGATTTCTAATCTCACCAAGGCCAAAGGGAGCAATGGTTACACATATTGTTATTTGCACCAGAAAGACTGGTGATGATGAGGTATGAAAGGGTAGAATGGAGTCTTGAAAGGTCAGTCAAAGCATTAGTACACAGGCCAAAGGAGGTGATGGAACAACCAGAAATATTGAGGCAATAAAGTGACTATAATATAAGGATGATGGGGAACAACAACATAAGGGGAAAATGTTGAACAGGGAACAGGAATACTACCATGAAAAACTTGATAGGAGTGATGAGGTGTAAGGACATGACAGGAATCAATCTAAATGAAGGAACTAATAGACTGATTAAATATAGCAAAGTCAAAGGGTTAAATGAGATAGTGGGGGTACATAACAAAAGGGTGTGATGAGGTCATCGCTATATCAGTATGATGGTGTATAATAAAGATGACAGTATAATGGCTGGCTGTAATAGAAGCTTGATACTTAAGTAGGTGGTGAATAAAGCATCCTAGTTTTCAGCCCTATGATGAGTAGGGTTATAGCAATAGCCAGAGTCACTTGGGAGACACAGCATAAGCCTATAGGCAAGAGTACTAGGAAAGCAAGAAAACCCACTCTCACATCACTGAGAATTACTTGACCTCTTTCCCTGTTAGCTAATGTATGTATCCTTTTATTCAGAAAAATAGATGTGGCTGATTATAAAAGCCATTAGCTCAATTGGCCCCCAGACACCATATCTTCTCCTGGGAGAGGCAACGATGAGGGAGCCAGAAAAGATTAGACTTGGGATTTGGCTGTTGTTGGCTTCCAGCCCACCCCACCTTCCAAGGGGCCACTTATCCTAGTTGAGTCAGCTTTGAACTGTGGTGGTTCCTGGACAACACTGATGAACATATCCTGATGGAGGGATAGCTTTACCATGTCAGTGACCTTGAAGAGGAGTTCTTCCCTCCAAAAGAAACTCCTTTCTGATAACCCTACTCACTCTTCCCATCCTTGGTAGACCTGAGTTTTTCATCCCTAGCTAATCTGAGAGATATACCCCCCAAAATACCTTTCTTTATTTGGAGAAGCTCAGTCTTACAGACAAGAGCCCCAAGTAACCCTCCTACCTCCTGAACTGTAATTACTTTGGGATTTCCAACCATAGTGGAGCCTTCACTCTAGACATCCAATCTTGCTGCCCTACCCCACCCTGCCACCCTCAACACACAGCAAAGGAAATGATAATTAATCCCTTTGCCCACTAGTGCATCCCTAACTAAACACCCTGGAAGGCACTCAAGAATCTGCTCAGCTGTTAAGGGAATGATAAAGATTCCCTTGATTCCCAGTCTCCTATCTCAGGCCAAATCACTCAAGGCAGATTGAAAGAGGACATTGCTAAACCTTTTGTGATCCCCCCCCCCCCTTGCCCATTATCTTTTATAGCAAAACCCTAGAATATGGAGAGAGCTTTGGAGTGAGGGTAGACTAAATTTGGAATGAGTCTCAAACTCACAAATATATTTACCCCACCACTTTGCCATCCTCAGCCTGAGCAGCTTTTTCGGCTCTTGATCCTTTCATTGCTTTGTTGTCCATCTGGTTGATTGTTTCTTTGTCTCTTTTTCCTAATTCTTACTTTCTCTGCCCCTGACCTTGAAGGAAGTGGAGAAATTTGGATTGGGTTGGAGGAGGACAAGGCCTTTAATAGCTTTATTTCTTTCTATGCTGCAAGTTGATTAGTGTGTGTGATTCCCACATTTCAACTAACCTTTTGGGTGTAAGCAGCTTCTGAGTTTATGTAGGAAAGGGTGACTGTGAAGCTGAATGAAAAAGAGATCTTCGATCTTGATCTTTAAGATGGAGCTTGGAGTGTGAAACTCAAGTTCAAGCACCTCTTTCCTTCCCTTTTCCAAGAGCACTGTTTTTCAAGTGGAGAAGGAAATAAATGAGAAAAATAGACACACAGAAGAGACTGACACACAGAGAGAAAAGACAGACACAGAAATAGATAGAGATAAAGGTGGGGTTGAGAGATCTGATAAGTTTTCTGTGGAAGGAAGTTAGGTTTGCCATCATTGCAGAGGTTCCCTCTTCATAGCTCCACCCTGATCCCCTTGGCCTCTTCTTTAAGCTCCTGCCTTGACCCCAGTACTTTGCAAAAATAAGTCTTGTCCAATTTTCAGATGAGGAAATTGAAACTATTTCTATCCATATGAAGATGTGTTCCAAATCATTATCGATCAGAGAAATGCAAATTAAAACAACTCTGAGATACCACCACACACCTGTCAGATTGGCTAAGATGATCAGAAAAGATAATGACGAATGTTGAAAGGGATGTGGGGAAACTGGAACTATACATTGTTGATGGAATTGTGAATGGATCCAACCATTCTGGAGAGTAATTTGGAACTATGCCCAAAGGGATATCAAACTGTGCATACTCTTTGACTCAACAGTGTTACTACTGGGCTTATATCTCAATGAGCTCTTAAAGAAGGGAAAGGGACCCGTATGTGCAAAAATGTTTATGGCAGCCCTTTTCATAGTTGTTAGAAACTGGAACCTGCCCATCAGTTGGAGAATGGCTGAGTAAATTGTGGTATATGAATATTATGGAATATTATTGTTCTGTAAGAAACGACCAGCAAGATGAATACAGAGAGGATTGGAGAGACTTAAATGAATTGATGCTGAGTGAAGTGAGCAAAACCAGGAAATCATTATACACTTCATCAACAATGCTATATGATGACCAATTCTGATGGACGTGGCCATCTTCAGCAATGAGAGGATCCAAATCATTTCCAATTGATCAGTAATGAACAGAACCAGCTACATCCAGCAAAAGAACACTGGGAAATGAGTGTGGACCACAACATAGCATTTGCACTCTTTCTGTTGTTTTTTTTGTTTGTTTTGTTTGTTTTGTTGTTTTTGTTGCATTTTTGTTTTTCTTCCCAGGTTATTTTTACCTTCTTTCTAAATCCATTTTTTCTTGTATAGCAAGACAACTGTATAAATACGTATACATAAAAAATAAATAAGTCTTGTCCTGATCCTGCTGAACTCTATGACTATTTCCCTAGCAATAAAAAGGTAGGTCACTTCTTTTTCTACCTCCATCTAGGGATAGAGGAAGGAAGAGGAGGGTTTCTGGCAATAACCTTAGGTTCCCATCTATTGAGGTATTTTGCTCTTCTAGAAGTCCTGTGATCTGTTTTGTAATGCTGGAGTAGAAGGCTGAACATGGAGACCTCTCCCTAATAATTTTACTTTTTCAATTCTAGGACCTTGAAAGGAGGGGAGTTAACTTGATTTCCATGGTCAATGAAAAGGAATCTCCCACATTCCCCACTGCTTCCCCAGAGTCAGGAATGTCTGTGGTTCCTCTCTCTAGGTGACTTATTACATTTCCTGTTACAAGTCAGAAAAGTCACCATTAACCCTTCCGTTCACTCCCCACTGCATACACAGAGCAGCAGAAGAGAAACAAAACTGAGAGGGTAGGATTCTCCTGGGAAAGAAGAGCTCTTTCTCATCCTAGTACAGAGGGAAAGGAACTAGTTCTGGGGTCGAAGGGCCTTCCTCAGATCCTCACTGTCACTAAATTTCCCCAGACTTCAGTTTTGGCATCTGCGGAATAATGGGATTAGACTAGATGGCTCCAGAAGTCCCTTCCAACTGTGGCGCTCTAATCCTAAAGGCAAATATAAAGGGCTTGGGGGAAAGGGGTATCACTTAGGGGAAGGTGGGCATAAGAGCTGTTGCAGCTACAGAGGGCTCAGCCACCACAGCCCACTCCGTGGGGCAGCGCCAGTGGATGGGGCCGGGCCGAGAGCGGGTGGGAATGGGGCCAGGGACAGTTTCCAAGAAGAGGTGATGAAGGCGATGGGAAGCGAAGCGCTGGAACGTCGGCCTTCTTCCAGGGACCTCTAGCTCCGAGGGAAGGGCAGAACTATTCTTCTGAGCCCGAACCTGGGCTCCCCGTTTCCTATTACACACATCTCCCCTAGATTGAGGTGCCCTAGGAGACGGGATCGGGGGAAAGCAGCCTCCTCCAGCACCCCCTTCTTGGGGGAGGGGAACGTTGTGAGCGTCCGAATAACGGGTGTCACATAGTGGTACCCAGACTGCAGGGCGGGGTGAGGCTGGAGGGAGCTAAACTCGGGGCATTGGGTAACAGTTCTGCAACTTCTCCCTCCTAGTCCTTGCTCAAGGGCCGCCTGCAGAAGGCGGAGTAGAGAGCCTAGCCGGGGCGGGGACAACACAGGTGGTGGGAGGGCTGGGGCGGGCCGAAGCACTGGGGACCCGAGCTTGGAGCTTCTAGACGCTGGCTGCAACCGCGCCGAGTGAATGGAGCTGAGCGGACAGCCGCGGACTAAGGTGAGAACCCGTTCTTTGCCCTCCAACTTTCTTTGTACCTTTGAAGAGTTCCCGACCACCCTAGGGCTCTTGCGTGGGCTCCTCCTTTCTAAGATCTCAAAGCGCGATCTCTGGAGCCAGGAGCCCCTCTCCGCCTCCTGCAAATTCTTCTCTCCCGCCCCCCGACGGTTGACCCGCCCCTCCTTTCTCAAGACCGGGCTCTGCCCTCTCCTTGCCCTTTCCCATGCCTCTGTTTTCCCTGCCCCGCCTCCCCCCCATTGGCAAGCTTGCCCCCATTCTGACCATTTGGTTTCCAGTCTTGTGCCAGGCAAGGGACTGAGTCACAAGGGAGAGGGGTAGCTTGAGTCAGTGTCCGGCGATCTCGGTTCTCGATTGGGGGTGGTCACCCACTGCACGGGGACACAAGCTGGGGTACGGAAGAGTCGAAACAAAGGGAGGATAGGGACGGGACAAAAATAGAGATAAAGCCTGAAGAACGCACATAGGGACAGGGATGAAGGAGTGTTCTTTCACCCTGAGTGCGGGCCTAGGATGTGTCAGATGGCATGAGGGGAGATAACGCAGAGATTCCTGGGCAGAGGGCAGTGGAACTGGCCAAGTCAATCCCACCATCACCCACCACTTTCTTTCTCTCCCTGGCCCAGCCCTGACATGTCCGAGTTCTCTGCCCAGCCTGGCTGGGGCAGGATGTGGGGGCGGCTCTTTGGTGAAGGGACAGGAAGGAAGTCTGAGTGGAGACAATAGGTGGAAGGGGAGGAGGAACTGGAAACTGGACAGCAGTGTTTTGGGTTAGAGCTGCAGAGACCTGTGGGAATGGTCTCTTCCATTCCTGCCTGCTCCTGATTGAGACTAGGCTGATCACTCTCTGTTGTTCCCCACCCTGATTTTGTTGACCTTCCCCTTCCTCTCCCCTGGTTCCAGGCTGCTGCTGTTGGGCCAGTTATTTCATCTGGTGGCCCTCAGTGACCCCAGTCCCCGCCTGTGATCTTGGTCCCTTTCCTCACTTCACAGTGGCTTTCTAGGGTTCTAGGTATCTGCTTTCTCAGTGACTCTGGGGTGTAATGGAAAGAACACTGAACCGTGAGTCAAAGAAACCTGGGTTCTGGCTCTGGCTCTGCCACCTATTGATATGTGATCATGGGCAAGTCATTTAAACTCTTTGGGGTCTTCTTTCCTCATTTATAAAACAGGGGGTTTGGGCCAGATCCCTGAAAGTCCTTTCAAACTTGGACAGTCTATGAACTCTGTGTCTCCCCATTCCGTGTCTAAATCCCTGTGACTTTGCCTGACTGTGGTTGGGGGAGGCTTGCAGGATTTGGGTTAGGCTTCTTCTACCCTAAAGCTGAGGAGAAAAGCATGTGAAGTTTAGCTTAAGCCCTGTCCGCCATCCCCACCTCCTCTCTCTCTTTTCCAGGCAATGGCCTGAACCCTCATGGAGTCATCCAGGGACCTGGACATTGAGGTCTGGCTGGCAGAAGTACATCTGGAGCGGTACGCAGATATATTCAGGAGGCACGGTGTGTCCACTGCGGCTGCTGCCCAAAACCTGGGCCACGAGGAACTTCGTCGAATGGGCATCTGGGCCACGGGTCATCGCAAACGGATTCTTCGCCTGCTGCAGGGGGCCACTGTGGAGGTTCCTACAGACACCCCACTGGACACCACCATGGATCAACCCCCAAGCCCAGATCAAGTGCTCCCCAACAAACCAGTGCCCAAACCAAGGACTGTGTTTACTTTTTTTGGCACTACTCCTGTGGAATCAGTTCCACCTCCCCTGTTGAACCCTTCTGCAGAGACCCCTCCAGTGACTCAGGGAGAGGATACCAGCCTGTTAGTCCAAGAGGAGGAGAGCATGGTCCCCAGGAGCTCAGAACAGCCTGTGAACCAAGAGCCTTCCCTAAGCACCCCTCAGTCCCCCTTCACCCCCTCCCTCCCTGCAGATCAACTTCCCACCTCTGAGAGGATGACAATGATGCCCAATGATATCTACTTTGGGCTGGACCTTGGAAGGGGAGCACAACCAGGGGTTCAAGAAACGTGAGTGGGTCAGCAATCAGCTGGGGAAGGGGTTCAGTAGAGAAGGGAGAAAGAAAGGGGGGAGGCAAAGCACTGTCTTTCTTCTCTCCCTCTTTGCTCCCTGTGTTACAAGTTCCTTTCTATCCTCAGGACTACAGACTGCTCCCTGGTAGATCCTCCTACTCCCATCCCCACTTCCAGACCCACAGGCGGCACAGGTCAGCAGAAGACCATATGGAAGGGGAGGGGCAAGGGATGGTAAAGTTATTAAAGGTGAGGATTCATCATATCCATTCTACCATTTGACTTGTCTCCCCATCCCTATTTCCCCAAACTCCAGTGCATATCATGGACCCCAGCAGCCTATACTATGGTGTTCAGCCTGTTTCAGTCCCTGGAACTCCACAGGGAAGGAAGACAAGGGGTCAGTCAGCAGGTGAACCCAGGTAGGTGCTTTGAGATGAATCATGAAAGGCAAGCTATAAAGGAGATATGAAGAGGAATATTGGAGAGAAATTTAGAAGGATCATAAAGGAGATGATTTAGAACAGATTATAATGGGGAAGAATATAGCAGTCATGAGGAGAAGAGATGGACTGGGTTGAGTCAACTATTCACACCTTTTCTCTACTTTCCCTAGAGCAAGCAGCCATGAACCAGAGGGGGGAGAGGATTGTGGCTATGCTAGTCTGGAGCTGCCTGGAGACTCTACCCACTTGATGCCCATCCTGGACCCCGAAGAGCCAAGTGATGATCTTATCTCCCCCTATGCCAGCTTTACTTCACTAGCTGATCCCCCTACACCCCTGCTCAGCGGCTGGTTGGACAAGCTCTCGCCTCAGGGGTGTGATTGGAAGGGGGTGATGTGGGGGACTTTGGAAAGGAAAAAAAACAGGAAAGATTATGAGAAGGGAGGGAAGCTATAAAAGGAGGGAGGTGGAAGCTAGAAAGAGTGCATGGAGGTGTTGCTGTTAATAAAGTGACTTGGGAAGGACGTAGTCTATTACTCTAACCCTAAGAGACTTCCCCTTCCCTTCATTAGAGAGTACCTTCCTGCTGCCAGTTTTGGACCCTGGGAGACTGATTCCTCTTTCCTTTCCCCTAGGAATTATGTCTTTCAGAGGCGCTTTGTCAGGTTCAATGGAAAGAAGTTGATGTATTATGGAAGTGACAAGGTAGGTTTGTATGTATGTGGAGAGTGGGAATGGATTACAAAGAAGCTAGGAAAATCCAGAAAGAATGTTGGGTTTTTAAGGCATCTGAAATTTGGGAGGCAGTCTGAGAGGGAAGAAATGAGGGTCTTAAGGGGAAATAAAATGAGGAGTCTTCCTGGGGTGGCAATACCAAGTTCCTTGTTGACTTTGGGTCAATGCTGATCTGTCCCCAGGACACATTCCCTAAAGGGGTCATCCCACTGACAGTCATTGAGATGATCCGAAGCTGCAAGGACTGCAAGTTCCAAGTCATCACTAGCCAAAGAGTATTTGTGTTTCGAGCTGATAGTGAAGGTGAGTAAAGGGCCAGCCTGAGGTAGGAGAACAACAGGTAGACTTACTGTCATCCCACTTCCTTCAATCCAAAAAGCATTTATTAAGGTTATACCATATGCAAGGTGAGGGAATCATGACAGAGTAGAGGGCTTGCTTTGGTATCAAGAAGACAAGTCTCTGACAAATCTGTGTGATTATGAGCAAGGGACGAACTTCTCAATGCTCCAGGAAATTCTCTGACTATAAGTTGCAGATGATTTGTTAACTTGCATTTGTGGAGAGCATTTCCATACCAAGAGTTCCATATGTTTATGAAATCATAGGACTGAGAAAAAAAAAAAGACTGTGAATCACAGTGCTGTTTATGATACAAAGACAGAAATGAAAAACAGCCTCCAACTTCAAAGAACTTATGTTTTACTGATCATTATGGCATATAAACATAAGTAAATACAAGATAATATGAGAAGGGAAAGAGCAATAACAAGTAAGGGTATCGGGAAGTGTACAAGATGCCCTGATCCTTAATGAAATTAGAATTTTGAGAGGAGGAAGTGAGAAGAGACAGTATTTCAGGCATGAGGACAGCCTGGACAAAGGCATGAATGAAGATTGAAAATCTATTTCTCCAATGAGAGATCAACTCATAGTCAACTGATGGGAGCAAGAACATAGGACATTTTGGATAGATCATAAGAGCATACTATGAGAAGCAGAGCAAAACAAAGTAAATCTGAAAAGGTAGCCTGGAATTAGATTGAGCTTTAAATGACAAAAGAGTCTTCATTTTATTCTAGAGGCAATAGGGAGCCATTGGAAATTCTTGAGCTGGGAAGTGACATAATCAGAAGTATGCCTGAGGAATATTATTTTGGCAGCTGTGTGGAGCATGAATTGCAAAGGTTTGGAAACAGAGAGCAGGGAGAATTATTGCAGTAGATTTGCCCAGAGGTGAAAAGAAATTGAACTAAGGTGGTGGCGGTTTGACTGAAGGAAAAAATACAGATACAAAAGATATAATGACAATAGATTTGACACGATATGGCCAAAAACTATATGCGGGCAGGGAAAGACTGAGTGATGAGGAAAAGGGAAAGTCTGAGGTTGAGGTTGTGAATCTGGGCAACTAAAAGGCGGTGATACACTCAATAGGAGCAGAAAAACTTGGAGGAGGAACTATTATAGAAAGAAACATAATGAATTCTATTTTAGCTATGTTGAATTTGAGGTGCCTGGGAACTTTCATAAGGAAATATCCCTATATTGTTTCAAAGTGCACTCCTAAAGAGTGCTCACTAGTCATAAACCCAGCCCCGCTGTCCTCTGGGGCATTATCTATATTACCTTCACTCTATGATTCAACCTCTTCAATCCTCATCTCCATCTGCCTTCAGTTCAGAGGGACAGCTGGTGCACAACACTGCAGTCTCGACTAAAGGAACAACGGCTACAAGGCAACCCCCGGCCTCCTCATCCACCACGGCCCATCCGCACAGGAACCCTAGAACTCCGGGGACACAAAGCTAAAGTGTTTGCAGCTCTGAGCCCTGGGGAGCTAGGACTGTACAAGAGTGAGCAGGTAAAGGGGAAAGATGCGACACAAGAGATGAGGTGGGACATCGGGTGGTACAGGCTGGATGGAGCCCTTAAGGAGGGCACTATCCTCCAGCTCCTAACCTTTAGATGGATCCCTGATACTTCTTCCTCAACTCTCCACCTCTTCAGTCCTTTTCTCTGGGCATTGGAATTTGTTTCATCGAGCTTCGGGGCTGCAGTGTCCGGGAGACCAAAAACCGAAGCTTTGATCTTCTCACACCCCATCGATGCTTCAGGTGGAGAGAGGGAGGTTGAGTCTAGGATGGGACCTTCAGATGGGGGTGCAAAGGCTGGGATTCAGGGAATTTGGGGCCTTCTGAATAAGTCAGAGTGGTACTTTCTGTAAGAAGATGGAGAATTAGTGAGAGGGGTCAGTATCATGTTAGAAGGATGTTTAAGATTCTCAGAATTAGAGGGAGTCTCAAAAACTATATAGTTTAACTCCTATTTGAATAAGTATATTAGGACATGTCCAACAGGTAACCATCCAGTCTTTACCTGAAAGCTTTTTTGTGAGGGAGAGCCTTACCACCTCCAAGGCCATCCACTCCTTTTGGATAGCTGGTGCTGAAATTACTAATAGCTGCCTCCAGGGAGCCAGTGGAAGCAGGAGGGTTTGAAGATGGGTCTGTAGGAAGATACAAGGTGGGTCTGATAAGCTGGCTCAAATATACCTCCCAGCTTCACAGCGGAGTCAGCTAGTACTCGCCAGGTCTGGGCAACTGCACTGCAGGAGGCCATCACCGAGACACTGTCTGACTATGAAGTGGCTGAAAAAATCTGGTCCAACCGAGCAAACCGACAATGTGCAGACTGTGGAGCACCTCGTCCTGACTGGGCCTCAATCAATCTGGGAGTGGTTATCTGCAAGCACTGTGCAGGTGAGGAACACTGGCCCAGGGACAGGAAGAGCGAGGGCAAGGAGATGCTTCTGAGGAGAGGAGGGCAGTGGGAGTTCTTTCTCCACAGCTGAGAATGTTCAAGCCATCTGCTTTCTTCTAGGACAGCATCGAGCTCTGGGCTCTGGGGTGTCTAAAGTGCAAAGTCTGAAACTGGACACAAGCATCTGGAGCAATGAGATTGTGCAGGTAAAGGTGACTAGTGAAAAAGTTGAAAGCACAGGTGATTAATGGAAGAGGTTGGGTGACCCAAAGGAGAGTGTTTGAAAAAACAAAAAGGACTTGGGGTATCTCAGGGAGCTGGAGATCTGAGAAAATTGGCCCCTACTGTAACCATTTACCACAGCCCCTCTGATTTCCTCTTCATCTGTCAAGCTTTTCCTCATCCTGGGCAATGATGGAGCCAACCGCTTCTGGATAAAGGGACTGCCCCCAGGAGGAGGGCTGCATCCAGACACTCCTCCAGGACCCCGTGGGGACTTCATCTCCCGCAAATATCGGCTTGGACTCTTTCGGGCACCCCATCCTCAGTACCCTGACCACAGTCAGCTGCTGCAGGTGGGAGGGGCAGGGAGGATGGAGGGGTCAGTTTGAGGAAGGCAGTTTGGGGCTGTGCTCTGTGGATTTGAGAGAAGGTGTTAGCTACAGTGGAAAGTAATTGATGGCTGCCCACTTCCTCACGCAGGCACTATGTACAGCTGTGACGGGACCCAACTTGTTGAAAAACATGATTCAGCTCTTCTCACATGAAGAACCATGCTCTGAAGGCAGTTTCTCTAATCTCCTCACTTTAGGTAATCCCTTTCTGGTGACTTCCTAAGGATCCTACCTCCGACCCTCTAGGTCAAAGCCTTTCTCTAGCTTTGACATATCCTCCCAGGCTTTCCTCTAAGTTCTCTCAGTCCTGGATCCTTCCTTTATAATCCCTTTGGGTCTCACTTGCAGAAAAATCTACAGTTAAATAATGGTCACTTTCATATAGGATTCATCCATCTATAGTTGAATGGAATTACTGTTTGAGGGGGCAGTAAATAGGACTCACCACTTTACCACCCATCTCACATTCTGCCCTCCATCCCAGACTTCAGTTGGGTGGGTGAGAAATTGAAGAATCTGGGACATGCTCCCATTATAATTAAAGCGAGGCCAGGGTTCACACTTTCTATACTAATATTCTGGTCTAAACTCCCCCCCCCCGCCCCATGTCACCCTTCAGACTCATCCCCTGGTGTGTACAATGAAGTCCTAGTACCGGCTGCTGCACTAAGTGGCTTTTTGTACTGCAGTCCAGTCAGCAGCAAACCTGGACCTCCGCCCCACCGCCGGGGCCGGGATGGTGAGAAAGGGTGGCCCTGGCAGGAGAGTTGGGGGAGAGCAGGAGTGGTTCTGGAGGTGGGATTGGGGCTTGCGAACACCTGATACTGATGGGGAGGGATCACACTGGGAAGGCTTACAGAGATGTTTAGAGATGGAGAATGCTGTCCAATCCATGGTGCCTCTCATTTTTGCAGCGCCCCCCAGGCTGTGGTGTGTGCTGGGTGCAGCTCTGGAGATGTTTTCATCAGAGACCAGCCTAGAGCCAATCGGTCTGATTCAGCCACAGGATGTGGTGTGTCTGGGTGTAAGTCCCCCACCAGTTGACCCAGGGGACCTTGACAGGTAGCCCTCCAAGTACTTTAATGGTCTTTTCTTCCTGTCTATACTCCTTCCTCTTCTCTGTAGTTTTTCCTGCTTCATTTCCCCACCTCTATGCCCCTAGGTTCCCATTCTCCTTTGAACTCATTCTGACTGGAGAAAGGGTCCAATACTTTGGAGCTGATGGAGCTGATAGTCTGGAGGCCTGGACCAGAGCAGTGGGCAAGGTGAATCAGAACTAGGAGTTCGCTTTATAATGTTCTACTATACCTTTCACGGATATCCTTTCCCCATCACCATAGATCCACACGCCATGGGCTCCCAAACCCGGGCCTATGGCCTTCCCAAAGAGGAGATGATGAAGTCCCACAGCACCCCAATAACACCATCCCCTGCGTCTCTATTCCCAGATGAAGTAATTAATGTTTCCATTTTTGTCTCTTTCCTTTGATTTTTCATCTCTCCCCGTACCTTTCCATCTTTCCTTTTTTTATCTTTCCCCTCATCTCTCCACATTTCACCTGATGTCTTGCTCTTATTGCTCCTCCCTCCATGTCTTCACTTTCCCTTCACCCGTAGTGGTTCTCCCCACTAAGTTGCCACCAGCTCCTGGGCCCTGGCCTGCTACGGCTCGGCCGTTTATGGTTGCGGTCCCCCTCTCAGACTGCGCTGACCCAAGGCCTCTGGCTGTCGGCCTTCGGCCTCCTCCGAGGCGACCACCTATTCCTGTGCCCAGCACCAGGCCCCGGCTCCTCAGCCCCTGAGGACACTGTGCACCTGCGAAGACTGCAGGAGATCAGTGAGCTTGGGGTGGGCGGTGTGGAGAGGGCGGGAGGAATTGGAGGAAACAGGGACTGAAGGAAGAGCCCTGGTCTCTCCTCGGAGGGTCACTTTTCTCCCTCCTCTTCCAGGCGTGGTGTCTGCAGGTGACAGCCCTGATAAGAAGGACCATCTGGTCCTAGTGGAGACGGGAAGGTGAGAGCCTTTGCAGGCGCTGGGCCCACCCAGCCCACCCCGCCTTGGCTGCCTCCTCCATGCTCTGGCCACGTGTAGCCTCGTTCTGGTGGCACTGCCCAGCGCTCCCTGCCCTCGGCCTGCTCTGGGCCGGTCAGATTGGGCTCTCCTGCCCCCTGTTGCTGGCCGGAGGACCTGAGGCCTGAGAACGAGCTGCTCCCAGATGGATTGGCCTGCCACAGGAAGTAGTCACTTCCTCATTTCGGGGGTTCTTTAAGTAGACACTGAATTGCCATTTGTCTGGGGCAGCATTTGGAGGGGTTCTTGCTCAGCCCAGATGAGCGCTGAGGGCCCTCTCTGCTGGGAAGTTCTAAGCCTCTGGCATTTTGGCTCAGATGCTCGCTGCCAGCCCACGTTGCGCCCCTCCCTCTCCCCTGCTCTGACCCAGTCTCCTTGGGTCTCAGGACCCTGTATCTGCAGGGGGAAGGGCGCATAGACTTTGCTGGCTGGAGCAGCGCCATCGGAGGAGCAGCCGGTGGGGGGGGCACGGCGCTGCAAGGGCAACAGATGAGTCGTGGAGACATCCCCATCATTGTGGACGCCTGCATCAGCTTTGTCACTCAGCATGGTGAGGAGGGGAAGGGGAGCGGCAGGGGAGCAGTTCCGCAGAGCCGATGGGGAGCACCCCTGGAACTAGGCTCTGTTAACTTCGCCCAGCACCCAGAGCACTGTCTGAGGGCATGGAAGATGGGCCCTGGGCACATGGAGGTTGGAGGGCAGCTGAGGAATGAGAACGAGGCTGGAAGGTCGCAAGGTGCCATGGCCTGTGATGGGGGTGTCCGCAGGTCTGCGCTTGGAGGGTGTATATAGGAAGGGGGGTGCTCGGGCGCGCAGTCTCCGGCTCCTGGCCGAGTTCCGGCAGGATGCGCGGTCAGTGAAGCTCCGACCAGGAGAGCACTTTGTGGAAGATGTCACAGACACACTCAAACGCTTCTTCCGGGAGCTGGATGACCCTGTGACCTCTGCACGCTTGTTACCTCGATGGAGGGAGGCTGCAGGTAACTCAAAAGACTTCCTGGAAACTTGCCACAAGCAATTCAGACCCTCCTAAGAGCCTTCTCTTCCCACTAATCCCTCGACTTCTCCATCTGGAGATGGGGATGGGATGGTCATACAGACATGACTGGGAGATGAACCTCAATCATCCTTAGCTGTACCTGGAGTGCCCCCAACCCCATCTCTGTCTGTTTCTAGAACCCCCATCCCCCAAACTTTGCCTTCCTCACCCCCCATCCTATTCCTGTTTTCAGAGTTACCCCAGAAGTCTCAGCGGCTGGAGCGATATAAGGAAGTGATTGGATGCCTGCCCAAGGTCAACCACAGGACACTGTCCACCCTCATTGGTCACCTCTACCGGTCAGTCTAGTGCCGTGTTCCTTCATCTCCCGAGCTGATCTTGCCATGTTTTTTAACTCATTGCCCATAATGGTCTCCTAAAAGACTGCAGCCATTGGCTTCAGTCTACAATTGGATGCTGTTAGTGGACTCTTGTGCTTCTTTCTCAGGGTGCAGAAATGTGCAAGTCTGAACCAGATGTGTACTCGGAACCTGGCCCTGTTGTTTGCACCAAGCGTGTTCCAGACAGACGGGCGAGGGGAGCACGAGGTTCGGGTGCTGCAGGAGCTCATCGACAACTATGTGTCTGTCTTTGATGTAAGGCCCTTCCCAGCTTCGGTGATTCTCTGATCTGTTGACATTGCACACCCTCAGTCTCAATGCTTTTCAATCCTTCTCTCCTTCACCAGTCCCCAGTATCAGTAGCCATCTCTTTTTCCTTTCCCTAAGGCCTGTAACTAACTGTTCTTCCCAAGACTTCACCTCTCTGACCATGCTGTCATGACTCTGTTACTGTGGCCTTGGTTTTTTTTAATTTATGTTTTATTTTATATATATAAAATATGTTGTATACTTTATTGGCAGATATTTCCAGATACTTCTCCCTTCCCCACATCCTACCCTAACCAGTAGCCCATGAATGAAAGGATTATATATTTCATCTTTTCTGATAGTTTCCTCATATCTGACCCTCAACTGCTGATCGCTGACCCTATATGTAAAATAAGCATATTCTGATTTTCTCCAGGGCTCTTAGATTGAAAACCAAGTGTTAAAATGCGTAAGACCCTGGATTTATCTAAACTCAGAAAAACCTGAATTCAAATCTAGATATTTATGAGCTCTGTGACTCTGGGGAAGTCACTTAACCTCTGGCTGGCTGTTTCTTCAGCCGCAAAATGAAGATAAGAATAGCATCTACCTATGACTTTGGTTATTGTGAGAATTAAATGAGATCACATTTGTAAAGCACTGAAGTGCTTTATAAATGTCATTTACTATTATTATCCCACCACCCAGAAACTTTATTAGTTTTCTTTATGCTCCAGTAGTTCCCAGTTCTTCCCAGTGCCTCTTATTATTCCACAGATTGATTCAGACCAAGTGGCTCAGATTGACTTGGAAGTCAGTCTCATAACTACCTGGAAGGATGTGCAGGTAAGTAGGCCCAGATCTTCACTTACAATATTGGGGATCATCAAAAGAAGATGCTGATTCTCTGGCTAGAACAGGAGAGTCCTCCAAAATTCCCCTCTGGATCCCTTCCCTATTTTCTTTGAACCTTAAGATATGGAGTTATCTCCTTCTCTTTTGACTCTCTGACTCATTCCTCACCCCAATCACAATCCCACCTTCATTCTCCAATCTTTAAAGTTTTTAAGAGATTCCAAAGTGGGGCAGCTAAATGGCATAGTGGCTAGAGCAGTGGCTCTGAAGTCAGGAGGACTTGAGTTCAAATCTGCTCTCACACACTTAACATTTCCTAGCTGTGTGACTCTTGGCAAGTCACTTAACCTTAATTGCCTCAGGGAAAAAAAAAGATTCCAAATGATAGTTCCAATTGATTCCCTTGTCCTAACCCCAAGCATAAGGGCCAGAGGACACTACAGCAATGTGGCTTAAGTATGGCCAGTGATATGAAGAGCAAAGAAGGGGCCTCTGAGCCCAACCATTTACCCACATCTGCCTCTCTACTCTTTCACTGATTACTTCCTTCCTGACACCCCCACTCCCTCCCAAAGCTGTCACAAGCTGGCGATATCATCATGGAAGTTTACTTGGAGCAGCAGCTACCAGACAACTGTGTCACCCTGAAGGTCAGTTTTGAGAGGAGTGGATAGGAAACATGAGGATGGAAAAGGTGAAGGGAGACTGAGAACTGCAGCCCGTCCCCTGCTGTATTTCTTTGGCCTCAGGTTTCCCCAACACTGACTGCTGAGGAGCTGACAAATCAGGTACTAGAGATGAGGGGAGCAACAGCCGGAACAGACCTGTGGCTGACATTTGAGATCCGAGAGCACGGAGAGCTTGGTGAGTCGGGCCGAGGGTGGAAGGGGTTCCGAGTCATGGGTTGGGACTGAGCTCCTCTAACCTTTGTGCTTCACCTTCCAGAGCGGCCACTTCACCCAAAGGAACGGGTTCTAGAACAGGCCCTGCAGTGGTGTCAGCTCCCTGAACCAGGCTCTGCTTCCCTGTTGCTGCGCAGGGTTTCCTTAGCCCAGGCCAGCTGCCTCTTCACAGGTGAGGGAGTCCAGCCCTCTCAGTCCTGTGTTACCCCCAATACTATAGAGTAGAGCCCACCCACAGAGCGCTGAACCACTTATCCTTGGATGACCCCCCCCTCCCTAGTTTCTTTGGTCCATCACTTGTCCATCTGTGCCCAGGTATGCGTCGGGAGAGTCCCCGGGTAGGTCTGCTTCGGTGCCGGGAAGAGCCCCCCAAGTTGCTAGGAAGTCGTTTTCAGGAAAGGTTCTTCCTACTTCGGGGACGCTGCCTGTTGCTGCTCAAGGAGAAAAGGGTACAAACTCCCCTTCTCTTCAGAGCTCCCAAATCCCATCCCAGAGATGATCTTCCATATGCCCCTGAGATGATGCTACAGTCTTCCCCATCCTGTCCTTATCATCCCAGAGGCCCCAGGGTTGGGGGCTTGGACTTGGTATGGTCACCTTGGGCAGAGAGGAGGAGAACCCAGTTATTTCTCATTGGCTGAATGGCATCCCTGACTTTGTCTCCAGAGTTCTAAGCCAGAGAGAGAATGGTCTTTGGACGGGGCAAAAGTTTATCTAGGAATACGTCGAAAGCTAAAGCCACCAACACCGTGAGTCACCCCAAGCCCTTGTCTTTATCCCCATACATACATTTTCATACCTCTAGATGTCCCTCTTCTTTCTCCTCAACATTGCTCTCCCTTGATTTCTAGATGGGGGTTTACATTGATTCTGGAGAAGTTGCAACTGTGAGTATCACCATCTATTCCAGTTTCCTTCCATTCCCCACCCCCTCTTGCTCTATCCACTCTCCCACTCCCCCCATTCCTCTTTTCCCCTTGACTCTCTCTTTACTTTTACTTCTTGCCTTATAGACTGATAAAGGGTAAAAATGTTGGGTTCCTGCCCCTGCCCCAATTCAGTGTCTATGTTCAGCCACTTTCATTCTCTCCTTTTTCTGATCACTCCTCAGCTACCTGTCCTGCACAGATGAGGAGGAAATGTGGGACTGGACAACCAGCATTCTTAAAGCACAGGTAAATAGAAGCTGAGGAGGGGAGGAGAGCTCGTGCTCCCCATAACAGTCTTCACACATGCCTTGTGAGCTGGCTCATACCCATTAATGCTTTCCACATCCCTGCCCAGCACGACGACCTGCAGCCTGTGGTCCTACGTCGGCATTCTTCTTCCGACCTTGCCCGGCAGAAATTTGGCACGATGCCCCTGCTGCCCATTCGAGGTGATGACACTGGTGCTACTCTACTCTCTGCCAACCAGACGCTGGTATGACCCTTCCCTAATCCGGGCACCCTTCCTGGACCCAGCTCCTCTCCCCAGGGCACAACTCCCTGCACTTTGTTCCTTTATGGCCAAGCTTTGCAAGCTCAGAGCTGGGTGATCCTAATCACATAAGGAGAGGTATAAGGCAGCGTGTTGCCTTCCAATGACATCCATCATCCTTTATGCCCACTCCCTGCTCAGTGTCTCAATGTTCCCATTCCCCCTGCTCGGCTCTTTGTGTTGTTGCTCACTGTGTCTTTCCCACCCCTACTGCCCATTTTCAGCGCCGACTGCACAACCGGAGGACACTGTCCATGTTTTTTGTGAGTATTGTCTCCTCTTTCCCCCAATGCCATGTGCCCTCCTGTGTTCCTCTGTGCCCACCCCAAACCAGGGGATTTCTATGTGATCCTGATGTGCTGAATACTGGTCTCTCTGTGAAACTGGGAGCATGATTCTGGGGTTGGGGGAGAGCTTCTGGGGCAGTAGATTATCGAGGGGAGGGATCCTTAGGGGGATAAGAGCTATCCCTGGAAGCCTAATATTCCATCCATTACACATCCAGCCTCTAAAGCTGTCTCAGGATTCTGTGGAAGAGCAAGAAGAGGCTGAGGAACCAGTATATGAAGAGGTAGGGGCCTTCCCTGAACTGACCAAGGACTCTCCTCTTCCACTGGACCGGACATTTAAACCAGATGTCCCTGGGGATCCCTCCACCAGCCAGACTGCATTTCCAGAGCAAAGCCAAAACCTACAGAGTGACCGACCCCCACTTTCCAAGTCAAGCTCCCTTGGACAAGAGAGGGGGCCTCCAGAGCTACCTCCTGGTCCCCCTCGGAAAACCAGCTTTCAACATCATTTGTCTCTGGAAGATAAATTAGTTCAGGAGCTAAACTCGTTGATTCTGCGAAAGGGGGAGGCCTCTGCTCCCAGTCTTCCAGCCTCTCAGCCTCCCAGCCCCCCAATACAGACTTCTAACCCACCAACCACCCTATACAAACTCCTGGACACTCTCCCAAATCTCCCTGTAATTCCCATTCCCCCTCTGGCCAGCCCCTTACATGACCGGTAACCATCTCTAGGATGGGGAGGTAGAAGGGCTTGATACTCACGGACAAAGGACAACAAACATTTTAAGTGTCTACTCTCAGAGGGACTAAGTTTAAGGTTGGAGACAAAGATAAAGAAGGGATTAAAAAGTTCCTGTCTTCAAGAAGCTTATATTCTAGAGACTCCAGGCTCCTACCTACCTATAGCACATAGGGGAACTCCCTCAGCCCCAGAGCAGGGAGGGGTTCCCTCCCTGGCCCGGAAAATCCTGTGTGGCCTGATAGAGTAGAAAGGATGAGTCAGTGAATCTGAGCTCCAGCACCACTCTGTCACCAACTAGTTCTGTGACCTTGACACGCTCCTTCCTCTCTCTGGACCTCAGTTTCCTCATCTGTAAAATAAGAGGGCTGAAGAGATTGCTCAGGTCCCTTCCGGGACCCCGTTCCGATGTTCCAAGCCTCCCGAGAACCTCTGTGTCAGAAGGCTTGATGGGTTGGGATGTTTGCACGCAGGCAGCCAGGCTGGGGGGGAATCCGTTGAATAAACTTTGAAAACAAACGGCTAGATGCTTGCCTTCGCTTCCCCTAAGAAACGGGTTGAGGGGATGGAGAGAACCTTGGGTTAAATTTAAGTTATATACGACTGGGGGGAGGATCAGCTTGAAGAGAGCATCAGCGCCTGGAAAGGAAAGGGAAGAGTTGGGGGAGTTTCTGGGATAACAACTGACACATCCCTCCTCCACCTTCGGGACGATCCCTATTACCCAGTATCGCAGGGCAGCTCCCACAACGGCCCTCGTCTCTCTCGTGTCTCCCATTCCCGGGCCCCAGGCAGTTCTCGCATCGGGACTACTCTGGCTTTTCCGGTTCGGTGAGAATTTGGGGAAGTCAAATCTCAGAGCCCCCGAACCCGGGCCTAACCCAGCCCTGACTGCCCCTACCTGGTTCCTCCGTTTGTACCCTTCCCTAAGGGCATCGACGTTATCACAACCACTTCCTCTACCTTTCTCTCTCGGCTCCGCCCCTTTTCCCCGTCTGGCGGTGGTCTTGGTGGTGGGACT
The DNA here is from genome assembly GCF_016432865.1 of Antechinus flavipes. Lineage (NCBI taxonomy): Eukaryota > Metazoa > Chordata > Mammalia > Dasyuromorphia > Dasyuridae > Antechinus > Antechinus flavipes. The sequence continues at coordinate 390,694,224 of NC_067399.1, read as the reverse complement.
GCAGTTGCTGATCTGCATATGTAAATAAACATATTTGCATAAAAGAATACATTGGCTAAAGAAACTAATTATGGGTTGAGTCAGTGTCTCAGCCGGAAATGAACCCAGGCGTCCAGACTCCCCAGCATAGGTCCTCTCCACCGCTCCGCAGACGCCGCGTCCTCCCTGCGGCCCCTGACCTCCCCCTCTGATCATTCACCCGCCAGGCTCCGCGGGGCTCCTCCCCGTACTCCTCTTCCAGTCCACAGCCTCCCGAAGTTGGCGCGGCTGAGATCGAAGCTGGGGCTGGACAGGGGAAGGGTTGGGGTGGAAAGGGGGGCCGGGGGCGGGGCTTGTCTGGAGGGGTGGGGCCTCCAGGAGTTCCGGAGTCGGAGTCACAGCTTCGGCCGGGTCTGGAACCGGAGTGAAGATGCAGCCGCCGCCGCGCAAAGTGAGTGTTCTCGGGAAGGGAGGGACAGGGCAGCCGGTCTAGGGGGCGGCGAGGAGGGGCGCCAGGGCCGGGGGGTCAAGGACAAGGGAGAGAGCAAGGAAACGAAGACAGCCCCGCCTCTTGGTCCCCGCCCCTCGAGCTTCCCCACCCCCCACGTGGGGTCCGGTTGGAGTATTTCCAGGATCGGGGTTCGGCGCGGCTTCTGTCCTTCCCCATTCCTTCCCCCTAGGTGAAGCCGGTCCAGGAGGTGAAGCTCTGCTTCCTGGAGCAGCTGAGCATCCTACAGAGCCGGCAGCAGAGAGAGGCCGACCTACTGGAGGACATCAGGTAGCCTCTCTCCCGGAGAGACACCCAGGGAGCCTTAGCCAGGCCTGTCGGGGGCATCAGCTGCCGCCTCTAACACCTGCGGACACACCATAGAGACGCCCCTAACGTTACACTGGCGGGGCTTCCTGCCTTCCCACAGACAGGACCCTTCCCCCCGACATACCGCGCCCACCGCCCTGCACCTAGGCGCCCTTACGTGTGTTGTGGTGGAGAGTGGGGACCCCACAGGCAGAGGCTGGGGGTCGTGTGTTCCGCAGTGTGAGACGGCTAGGAAGCGCCTGTGTTCCCTGCCCGGGGAAGGTGCTCTATCTCTATCTACAGCCCCTCGATAAACTTCTTGTACCTCAGCGCGCACCGCAGGCCTTCCTACAGAGCCCTTGGCCCTGCCAACGGCCCGGGACTGTGTGTATCATTTCCTCCTGGCCTTCCAGCGGGCGTCCATCTACCTCTCCACATCTCCCTGATAACGTGTAGAACGTGCCCTTCCTCCATGCAAGGAAAACTCCGTTTCACACAAACCTTAGCTGTCATATAGGTCCTCACCTTGACAGAAACCAAAGGGGGCTACCCATCTCTAACAGCCTTACTGGGGGTGCTGGAGCCCAATGTTTTGGAGAAGTATCAATACAGGCCACACTAAAGTCCTGTGCTCTACTTCTCGCCTAACCTCCCAGCCTTCTCCTCTAGAGACTGGGGTGTGTGGTCCCTGGCAGTGAGCCTCAGGAGGTCCTGGGACTAATAAACTTTCTTCTCCATAGATCTTACAGTAAACAACGGGCGGCCATTGAGAGGGAATACGGACAGGTAAGGTTCCAGAGGACAGCTCCTCACATCCCTACCCTGCTCATTCGGGTCCCAGCCACACACCACACTCATACTGTCCAGTTCTGTGCATCCCACACCCCTCCCACTTCCTCTCTCGGGAGACTCCATGGGCGGTGGGGTGATGGCAGTTGGTTTGATATCCGGGGCTATATAAATGAGGGGCTCTCCCTCCCTTCCCCTAGGCACTACAAAAATTGGCTGGGCCATTCCTGAAGAGAGAGGGACACCGGGGCTTGGAAACTGACGGCAGGTGGGGAACGGGGAAGAAAACTGGGACAAAGAAACTAAAGAAGGCTGGATGATTGGGATACTAACCAGCTCCTGACAGAGGGGGCCAGAGCGGGGCTTGGTGTGGCGGGTTCAGGTGAACTTGGGAAGCTGAGGCTAGAGCTGATGCTGTAGCTAAGGTAGGAAGGAGGCTGACCCAGCAAGGACATGGTAGTGGGGGTGGGGGAGGCTGTCAAGTGATCCTTGTGGCTAAGCTAATGGGCAGATCGATTGATGGACTGATGGGTCTGCAGGGAATCAGGGGAGGGGCAGGGAAAAATATGTTTGACTCATTGGGAGAAGGGGTTATTAATACAAAAGCCTTGTTTTTCTCATATTTTAAGGATTACAAAGCATCCCCAAACCAACTCTGACCTTGGTGGTTGTTGTTGTTGTTGTTGTTTTTGGGGGGGGATTGGTGCAGGACTGTATTTAATGCCTGGCGATGCCTGCTGGAGGGCACCATGGCTGGGGGCCAGGCCCGGGTTCTCGCCGCTGACCGATACCGAGACTTGGCTGGGGGCACAGGGAGAAGTGCCAAGGAGCAGCTGCTCAGAAAGGTGTGGGGAGTGGTTTTGGGAGGGTACACTGAAAAAGAGAGGACTAAAGGGGGGAGGTCCTGGAAAAGAGGAGCATCTGACCGGAGGGAGGAGTAGGGTGGATGCATGTGATGATGCCCGTGTTTTGGGGAGGGTGCCCATGCCCTGGAGGTACCCCCAGGGTGCCGAGCAGTTGCAGCGGGCCCAGGCTGAAGTGTTGGAGTCTGTGAGGGAGCTGAGTCGGAGCCGGAAGCTATACGGGCAGCGGGAGAGAGTGTGGAGCCTCGTTCAGGAAAAGGCAGCTGATGTCCAGGCCAGGTGGGGATTGTAGAAAAACAAAGTCCTAGGAGGGGGGCACTGGAAGGAGAGTGCCGCAGAGCTGGGCTAGCATGGAGCAGTAAGAGAGTTAGGTGGTAAGGTGGTATGGACTTGGAATCAAAAAATTTGGTTTAAAATGTAAGCTTTGGTATTTGTTAGTTATGGGACCATGGGGGAATTACTTTACTTTTCTAAATATCGTTTGCCACATATATAAAATGGGGATAATACTACTTGCTTTTCCAATCTCTCAGGGAAGTGAGGGGAACACTATAAAGCTTAAAACATTATAGAAATGAGTTATTTATTATTATTATTAATGTCTCTAGGATGGGGTGGAAGGGGAAAAAAGAAACTTACATGATAACTTTATTACATATTTAAAAGGAATAACAAGTTGTACGGAATAGATTTGTAGTTTCATATGCAATCATATTTTTTATTATGCTATGTTATGGAAATGCTTGTTTTATTCCATAAATTAGAAATAAAAAATATAACATACCATATAGAATACAATATTGCATAATTAATACAACTAATTTCTCCAGACTGAGGCTTCTGTATTCTCCCTTCCCTCATTTATTTCTCTTCTCTATCTGTCCTAAACCTAACTCCATCAGGCTGAATCGAAGTGACCATGGTTTGTTTCATACTCGGACCAGCCTTCAGAAACTCAGCCTCAAGGTCAGATGTGGGGATTTGGCTCCATGGAAGATGACAAGTGATTGGAGGATATGACAGGGGAGTTATAAACTAAAGCGAGGTTATGACCTATGAGAAATGCAGGGGGGAGGGTTCAGGGTCCCTTGTCCCATATGTGTATTTCTTCTTCTGCCCCCTCAGTTGTCAGCTCAGTCAGCCCAGTACTCCCAACAATTGAGTGCAGCCCGGAATGAATATCTACTTAGCTTGGCAAGCACCAATGCCCACCTTGGGCATTATTATCAAGAGGAGCTGCCTGCACTGCTCAAGGTAAGTCAGTCCCCCCCAACTTTGTCTCTGCGACATCATTGCTGTTTATTTGGGCTGTTGACTATTAGAGACCATGCTTGTCAAGAGCTCTTCCCTCTGCTCTCTCAAGGTTGGGCATTGGGACATAAGGGACAAGACTTTAGGGTCTCGGGATCTCTTCTAGGGCTTGGTTGGGGACCTGTCTGAACAACTAGGTGATCCCTTGGCCCTGCTGAGTCGCACAGAACTGGAAACTGTACAACAGGAGCTGGAACTGGCCCAGCATGGGGGACAGGTGATTGCTCAGGTCAGTGTCCTCCCCATCATGGCCCAGTAGTGATACCTGCCCTCCAGCATAGATCTTCCCATTAACATAGAACTTCATCCTTTATCCCCCAAAGTCCCTCCTTATATAGATCTCTTCTTACTTCAAGATAGATCTTTCCTTCTTGCTCCCAACAAATTCCCCAGAATAGATTCTCTCATCATGAATTGTTTTTGCTTGATCTCAGATAGATGACTTTCTCTCCATTTGTTCCCACTATGCATCTTTATTTCCCCTCCTCTCCCTTCCCCCCATGGCCCACTAGCTCCTCCTGAGAAGTACCTGTCTTCATTTTCCTTTGCCTCCAGGTAAATTGGGAACATGAATTACTGCACTTTCTTCAAGAGCCTGGAGTGTTCTCCCCCACACCACTACAGCAATTTCAGCCAATGGGAACTGACCAGGTGATATCCTCTTCTATCTTCCTGAGATCAGTCTCAGGACAAATGTCCTTGTTTCGGGGTATCCTCTATTACTCTGGAACTAGCTCAGATGTAAAAGGGACCATGTGAAAGGGTGCTGGAGAAAAAGTGACAAAAACGAATCATTGCTTCCATTCTCCTGGAATGATAAACACTTGTGTGGGCTTTTAAGATTTACAAAGTTTTTTTAAATGTTTTATCATGTTTTATCTTCCTAAGAACTTTATGTCCATGTGGCCATATTGTGGGTTTGTTTATCCCTGATATATTTTCATTTCTATGCCTCTGCCCCTGGAGAGAGACAAAGACAGAGACAGATAGAGACAGAGAGAGAGAGAGACAGACAGACAGACAGAGAGGGATGAAGACAGAGAAAAAGAGAGAGACCAAGAAAGACAAAGAGAGAAACAGGGATAGAGAAAAATGAAGACAGAGATAGAGAAAAACAGAAACAGAGAGATGAAGACAGAAAGTGGGAGACAAAGACAGAGACAGAAACAGAGAGACAAGGGGAGATGAAGACAGAGAGAAACAGAGGCAGGTGGGGAAAGACAGATAAAGAAAAATGGAGAGAGAAGGCTGGAAGTTGTTCAAGCTAGGGGAAGTGGGAGGGCCATTGTACCACCTCCTAACAATGCCTGCCCATGACCAGGTGTGTGTTCTGGAGCTGGAAGGAGGCTCAGGGGGTATTCCGGGAGAGACTGGCTTGAAGAAAGAAGCTCAGCACTGGGCTAACAGAGCTGCCCGAGATTACAAAGTCCAGAGTCATGGGAAGCGGGTGAGTGGGGGAAAGTCTGGAAAGGCATGGGAAAGAAAGAAGGGCTTGAATTACGGGATTCTGAGAAGGGAAGCAATCTCATGGAAGTCACAGGGTGTCTCAAGCTAAAAATGGGGTTTCAACCAAGTGAACTACCCACTTTTCCCTCCCTTGTTCTCAAACCAGGTGCTGCAACGGCTAGAGCTGAAAAGGCGGCAGGCCCCGGAACGGGAGGTCTCAGGTGTGGAACTTCGACTGCAGGAAGTAAAAGAGAGTGTTCGCCGTGCTCAGGTGGGGACCTCACCAGTCCTGGCTAAGGCGGCGTGTGTGGGGACAAATTTCCAGATCCTCTTGCCTCAGTAATCCTGGCGAGAAGAGCTGGTTTGTTGGGACAACTTCCCTGGTGGGAGAGGGTGTAGGGTAGGGTGAAAAGCTGCAGTTGGGCGGCCCCTTTCCCCGCCAGCAGCTTCTTCTTCCTTGTCCACCATGTCCAGGTGAGCCAGGTGAAGGGGGCTGCTCGGCTGGCTCTGCTGCAAGGGGCCGGGTTGGATATAGAGCAGTGGGTCCAGCCAGCCATGGCCCAGGCCCAGGAAGAGCTGGAGCAGGAGAGGCGGCTCAGTGAGGCCCGGCTATCCCAGAAAGGAGACCTCTCTCCCATGGTGAGATAAGACTCTCCCTGCCCTGTACCCAAAAGAAGACCATCCCCACCGAGTCCTCTCCCACCAACAAGAGCCCTTCCCTCCCCCATGTCAAAACTCTGCTAAAATGGAGAACAGACCCTTATCAGATGGTGATCCCCTTAGCTGAGGAAACTGGTGCAGAGGTTTGGGGGTGGGCAAGCACTTCTCTGATGCATAATGGCAAAGGCAATTCTGAGGATGGGAGACTGTGGTCAAGAAACTGATACTCCCTTCTGTGTCTCCTACCAGGCAGAGGATGCAGAACTATCCGACTTTGAGGACTGTGAGGAGGGCGGGGAGCTGTTTCAAGAGCCAGTTCCCCCAACCCTCCCCACGAGGTCCCTCCCTTGCCCAGCCCATGTTGTCTTTGGCTACCAGGTGGGAGCACAGTGGTTGGGGTTAGGGAGAGCCCCAGGTGGGGGGTTAAGCATCCTTTGAATGAGAGTGGGGAGGGAAAGAATGGTCCGGACCTGAATCCATTCCTTTGGGGCTCAGGCCGGGCGGGAGGATGAGTTGACCATCACAGAAGGGGAGTGGCTGGAGGTCGTGGAGGACGGAGACGCAGATGAGTGGGTCAAGGTGTGTGCTGGGGCCCTGGGAACTGAGGGTGATGGGGCTGAGGGCCCTGGGTTCTATGAGAGGGGTTGGGGGAAGGCATGGGAAGTATTTCTAGATAGTTCCTAAGGACAGATGGAGCTGGAGGTCCTTTTTAAGATTTCAAGTTCCTGGGGGAGAAGTTCTTCCTTCTCCATCACTTCCATTGCCTCTCCATCTTTTCCACTGTGATCAGGCTCGGAATCAGCACGGTGTGGTGGGTTATGTCCCGGAGCGATACCTTGACTTCCCAGACCTTGCTCCTCCTCAGGAGGGCCCCCACAGTGACAACCCCCCAGGGGGCAATTCCACAGGTGAGGGGGCCTCAGCACAATAGACCAATGGCATTAAGGTGGGTTATATCATGTCTCTGTAAGGCCTGTCATGATTCCCCTTACTCTGTTCTATAGTGTGCCTGGCTCGAGCCCTGTACAGCTATGCAGGACAGAGTGCTGAGGAGCTGAGCTTTCCAGAGGGTGCATTGATTCGGCTGCTGCCCCGTGCCCAGGGGGGTGTGGATGATGGCTTTTGGAGAGGAGAGTTTGGGGGCCAAGTTGGAGTTTTCCCTTCCCTGTTGGTAGAGGAGTTGTTGGGCCCTCCAGGACCCTTAGATTCCCCCGATCAAGAAGAGGTAAGCAGGCTTTGTGACTAGAGTTCACTGCCAAGGGCTAGTTCAGGCTTAGGCTATAGGCACTGGCACCAGTGATACAGGCATTTGATTACAATTTATGTTAGGGGGTTAGGGGATGGCATATGATGGGGAAGTGGGAGGAGGAAGGTGAGAGGCAGGTCTCCTGTTTCTTAAACCCCCAAACTCCCTCTTTCCTTAGTAACCTTCCATTCATAAAATTCTTGTCTCCCAGATGCTGCCATCCCCATCCCCCCCCAGCTTTTCTCCTCCAGCTCCCATCCCTGCTGTTGATAGAACCGCAGAAGTTCTGTCTGAGGGTGAGTTGGGGAACTTGGGATTGAACAGAGACAAAGGGCTCGGGGAAAGAATGGTTTATACCATATCCAATTTAAATTCTTCTGTTCTCTTTAATCTAGCCCTTTCCTATCTATCCATCTTCTATTTGACGAATTTCCTAAAAGACTGTGTGCTCTAATTAAGCTTTTAAAAAATTTGTTGTCAATGTTGTATCCCACATCACGACTTCCCCCACCTTTGTCGCCATCACCTTGGACTATCCTCCCCATACTCCCCAACCTAAGTCAACCTTACCTGAAGGCTTCTGTGGTTTCAAATGATCTCCTTCTCTCTCCCTTGAGTTTTTATCTCATTTGTAGTCTATACCATGCTATTTAGTATTTATATATTTTCTTATATACTATTACTATATATATATTAATCTTGCTTCTCTAACTAGTTAAAAACTTCTTGAGAGCTTATGTCTTAGTCTTTCTGTGCCTGATAGTGCCCAACACAGGGAGGCAAAATAGGTGCTTAAAAATTATTGCTTTGATGGCACTGTTCGCTGACCCCTTTTTCTTTCTCCAAGACTACCCACTGGATTGCCTTGGCCCAATAGATTCATCAACCCCTCGTCTCCGGCCGGTAAGACTTCTTCCATGGGGTAGTCTATGTAGGAAGATGGTTCACCTATCCTAGTCTACAGTTGTGAAATAGTGAGAGGGATGGCTAAAGAAGGTTGGTTCTGGGGATCTTGGCACTGATTGTTGGCATTTTCCTTGTAGCTGCGCCCACCCCCACCCCCACCCACCAAAGTCTTGGAGCCTGAGAGGTTGGAGCCCCTCACCTGAGCCCAGTGGGGAGTCCCAGCCTCCTCCTTATCGATGCCTCCCAACTGCTGAGTGGCTGCCACCAGAGAAAGTGTGTGATGACCTCTCCCCAACCTCATCTCCCCTGCGGAAGCCAAGGCTGGGGCAGGGCCCTAGGACACCTAGGCAGTATAGATGGGTCAGGTTTCCTGTGTTTCAGGTTGCCTTCCTGAGGCTGTGGCCACTTGTGACTTGTCCCACCACCCACCTCCCTCTCCCCTCCCCTTGCCCCCCATGGGTTGGGGGGAGGGGTCAGAAGTCGTGGGAACCAGTGTGCAGATCCGCTGTAATAGTCTGAGCTGATTTATTGACAGTGCAATAAAGGGGCAAGGAGCCCAAGCCAGTGCCTGAGCTTTTGTGTGCTGAGAGGGAGGCCTAGTGGGGAGTATTGCTTCAGGTGCCCATCTTGAGCATAGGGCCTGCTCCCAAATGCCACACTCAAGCAGATGGAGCGAGTTGATGGAGGAGGAGGGAGCCTGGGGTGAATGTAGGGGCAACTTCTCCTCACCTTTGACCTGTCTTAGGCTGGAGATGCAGTGAAGGGAAAGGATTAAGAGGCTGTGGACCACTCTCTGCATTCCCAGCCTGAGATAATACAGCCCCCAGGGAACAAGAGTTGTTCTGTTTTCCTAGAGGGCAATGCTGTCTCAGAGTGAGGAGGAACTTCATGCTTGCCCCTCTTCCCTGCCCAGCCAGCTACTGATCCTTGCAGTAGAGAGTGAAGATGAAGCTTAGAGAAAAGGAGAGGGAGGGGATACTCTTCCTGTCAATTCTAGCCTCTTTCTCCACCTCCCAACTCACACTCTACTTCTAGTTGTCCTTCCCTTCTGCATGCAGTGGTGCCCTTAGCCCCTCCCTCCTTAAAATCAGCATCACAGGCTGAAGTGTTCAGTTTACCTTATAATTTAGGGAAGTGGTGGGGTTCCCCACTCCCCATTCCCTGAAAGCAAAGCTATATTGGAAGGGCTAGACTCACCTCACACTCCTCCTGAGTCGCCTGGTGGTGACACCTGAGATAAAGAAAGAAAGAGCTCTTTAACTTTATCTATTCAGAAAATGGCTTAGGAAGCAGGGACAGTAGCTTTACCCAGTGGCTCCACCCCCCTTGATTTTGCTATGCACACATTTGACTTCTGCCTACCTGGAGATCTGAGGCATCCAGTTTGGCTGGTTGTCCGTTAGTTTCCCTTCTGGGCAACGCTGGCCTTGTGTCCCCTCTGGCTGTTGTCTCCAGGTTTTCCATGGCTCCAGAGGGTGCCTCAATCAGAGAGGGGGTGAGGCTCCTTTCTCTGAGGCCCCCATTCTGTACAGGAGGACTAGATAGGCCAGCCTCTGGCCCTGATGCTGGAAGTCTCTCTATGGCAGGAGGTCCAGTCCCAATCTGCCCTTTCCCCGAACTCTGGCCACCCCCTGGGTCCTGCTCACCACTGGAACCCCAGCTTCTATCCGTGGGTGAGCCATCCCGATGGTCATGCAGCCCAAACCTCTTCTCAATGTGTGTTACCCGGAACCTGGGAGAGAAGGGGCAGGGCTACTGGAGGCTCTCTGAACCCATTCTCCCAATACTGCTCCCCCACGGTTGGTATCTGATAGCTTCTGACAGCAAAAGCAATCTCAGCAGATAGGTGAGTCTTGGAATTCCAAGAGTACTTCCTGACTGGAAACCCTCATCTCCCCCTACTCTCCAGTACAAGAGGGGAATAGTATTAAGGGAACTTGGATATGTCTCTCAGCTACTCCAGCTGTCTTAGAAAATCTGCCATCTTAATGGGAGGCCCTGAACTCTGTCCCCCTCCTCTTTGGGTGCCCCATGCACACCTGCCCACAGAGAACACTGTAGTTTCCCCTGGCCTAGTACGGCCTTTGCCTTCTTTGGATCGGCCCTGTCGGACGAGAGGTGGCCTCTTGTTTCGGCTGCAGTGGATACAAGGGGCAGCCGAGCCCAGATGAACTGTATGATGGTGAGATGGAGTCCCATCCTGCAGGCTAGGAGCACCGTCAAGGCTGAGGGAATACAGGAGAGTCCTTTTCAGTCATATTTGTATTCCCTTTTCCCTGGGGGTCCTTTTATCTGGACAATCAAAATTGTGAGGTTTGGGTGCCTGCCTTCCTTAATTCTCTCTCCAGTGCCCTCCATAATCCCCACCCCCAACCTTTCTATCTGTCCTATTCTCTCCAAAATCTGATTCACTAGGAAACTCGGGACAGTACTTTGTCTCTTAAGGTTATTTAAATCCAAGGAAGTTACATTGTGGACTCAATGATTAACCTAAGGAATGAATGATGGGGTTCACAAAGTGATACTTGTATGGAAAAGTTACTTCAGAACAATCTTAGAAGCACATTAAATCACACTCTTCAACTGATTAAGTTGTGACTTTAACAGGGGACAGCTATTAAGAAGAAACTTTTTCTGACCAGTATTTGGGGAAATTCTCCACACTTCCAACTCACCTGGATAGTTGTACTGTTGCTTCACCTTCACTATCCCCAAGCATCTCTTTCAAGGCCTCAGCATTAGCTGTGAAAGAGAAGGGGCAAGAGGATGTCCTGGATATAGGAATGGGGCAAAGATTAAAGAACAAATGTCAGGGAGCACTTACCTTCATTTTGGATGATGCATTGAACAATCCTTTCTACTGTATCCTCATTCACATCCTCATCATCTGCTGTGGAGGTGAGGAAAGGTGTCAACATTAAGGACAAGGCAACTTGGGCCAACTCAGTCACTGTCCTGAGGATTCTTCCTTTTATTTCCATGACCATTTTATTTGACTTTCTAACAACATTGGTGCTTCAAGTCAGTGGCCATCATAGGATTATAGCTGTAGAACTGCAAGGAACTTTAGAGGGCATAGAGTATAATTCCTTCATTTTATAAGTGAGGAAGTTAAATCAGAAAGGTGAGTGGGTGGAGATTTGCCAAAATTTGACAGATACCATTCTCTTTCTCCTGTCCCCTTTCCACTTTCCCAAAGGTTCTGTTCCAGCCCATTCCATATAATTTCAGGAGTAATTAGCTAGCATGTTTACAAAATAATTCACCAGGACCTCAGAGTCACTGTGTTTTTTGCCTTGTAGTTATTGAACTCTTATTGAACTCACTGTATGTTAAATCCTCCCAAATAAACTCGCAAAAACTGTCCCTGCCTTAGGTTCTTGAAATATGAGCTATGAGTTATGGGTAGCAGGGGAGCAAAAAGGGAGGTGAGTCTCTCTGCTGCTAGGTAGCACCAGGGAAATCAAAGTCCCATCAGGAGCAGGAGAGAAGAAAAAGGACCTGGATAAGGTGCAGTGAGGAGTATTAGTGAAATGTGCATGCATGTGGCACATCTAAATGCGGTTTGGACATATAAGAAAGAAGATTCATCCCTTATAATGGGGTTCCTCATCTTTTTCCACACTCACGCAGCTGTAGCTGGGCATCCTCAGGCTCTGAACCTCTTGATGTTCGACAACGATAACCCTTCTTCTTGAGTACATGGCAGATCATGAACCCCACAAGGCCCATGAGAAAGAAGACCAGCACGAGAAGGAACAGCATGTACAGCCCATGTTGGGGCTCTGGTCCTGGTTGCAATTCCGACATACGGCCCTGGGGGGCGGGCCGATCCGGGGTCAGGGCCCCGGTATAATCCCAGGTATGAGGGTCAAGGGGAGGGCAGTGAATTCCATCTGTAGACCCCTACCGGGAGTCCTCCCAGGACCCTCCAGAGGCCAGTCCTTCAGTAAATCTAGAACCCTTTCCCCTTTTAGCCCAGGCGCTGTCCAGGGAATGGGCGCTAGTCCACCAGGCCCCAGGGCACCTGGTCAATAAGGGGTTGCAAGTTGTTTTCCATACCCTTAATACAACCTCCATCCCTGTTTCCTTTGATATTCTCACTGCATACTCAAACCCCACTCTCACCATTCCCATTCCTCCCAAGGACATTGTAGCTGAAGACTGGACGTAGTTCTATGATGCCGTCCTGGGCATAGTCTGAGTCAGCGCTGGCCCCTCATTTCCTCCGCAGCCCCAGGCCAGGTCCCCTGAAACGCTCCTTTCCTGCATTACCCCCCAGTTTTGTCCCACCGCTTTCCAATTCCTGGCTCTTAGAGACATTCTGGAATCCCCTCCCTCTTCTGACTGCCCCCTCCCCCAATTCCCCTGGCCCGGCTGACCTTGTGGCCTCTGCTCGGCCCCCGGGGATGCGGTGTGTATGTTCGGCTTTGGCTCCGGCAGCGTCCTAGTACCTCTCAGCCTGCCCTGAGAGCCCTTCCCGAGAGCATCCCCCACCCCCTTCTCCCCACCCCCCAGGCCACCTCACCCGCTCCGGCTCCGGCTCCGGGCTGCGGCTGCTGGTGCCGCGGCGGGTTGGGGGTGGGGGGTGGGGGAGTTAAGATAGGGGTACAGGAAGGCGATGGATAGGGAAGGAGGGAAAGGAGAAACTGGGATGGGATGCAGGCGTCCTCTGGGCTTTCGGTGTTGGGGATGGGAAGGGGATTCGGGTGGATGGGGGGGGCTCTACCGCAGCCACCTCCTAGTCCCGGCTGCTCTCTCTTCGGCTGTGCTCCTTGCGCGGGCACGGGGATAAAGGGGGCGGAGCGGCAGGTGTGTGGGACGGAGTGCGTGCGTGACACTACAGTGTCTGAAACGGCTGGGTCTCCGTGTCAATGTATCCCCTTCAGGCCGTGGGGGTCTCAAGCACCCTGGCCACCACTGCCGACGTGCCCCCTTGTTCTGGTTCTTGGTTGCGACCCGGGAATCTGGGAGCCTCGGATCCCAGGTCGGAAGGTGCCAATTTCCCTTCAGGCAGTGTGCCGCCAGCTCCTTGCATTTTAGGACAGCCTCTCATCTCCAGTGCCCAGGGAGCAGCGCGGCCGGCCGCGGAACTTGGGACCCCCTACCTCTCAGGACGGATAGGAGAAAGAGGGGAAGGGATGCCCATGAACCGGATGATTAATAAACGTGGAACTGAAGGATCTTGGGGAATGGGGATCTCTGAGATGCTCAGCTTCTCGGGGACCGATAGAACACTTCAAGTTCCGCGGATACCCCAGGAACACCCTCCCTCTGGGGCCCGGCCCCACCCTCCCAACGGAGCTCAATCACCCCAGTGCCGAGAGCAGCAGCCAGCCTTGAGGGGGAGGAGCTACTGGGGTCTGGGGCGTGGCATCTCTGGCGTGGGGCGGGGCCTCGGCCTCCCCCCTCCCTTGCGGCTTGGAGCCCGCGGCGGCCTCAGATTCCGCAAGGGGCGTGGCGTCGCGCGATGACGCAGAACGCACAGGCCTGGAGGGCGGAGGAGCGGGGCCTGGTACCCTCGGTACTATGGCCAAGACGGTGGCCTATTTCTATGACCCGGATGTGGGGAACTTCCACTACGGTGAGTGTAGGGAGGAGAACCTCGGGCAGCGGGGGGTCGGGGGAGTAGGGGTTATCGGTGCAGCAAGTTCTCTCTTCTCTACCTCCCCACCCCCACCAGCCCGGATCAAATGGAGGATTGAGGAGTGGGGGTGGGGTGGTGGAGCGGGCTCCCTGGGATTTGGGGGAAGGAGCATCCTGGGCCCTCTGGGGAATGGGTCAGCTACCCTTCTTGGTCACCTTTCCTCCAGGGGCCGGTCATCCTATGAAACCCCATCGTCTGGCGCTCACCCACAGCCTAGTGCTGCACTATGGACTCTACAAGAAGATGATAGTAAGTGTTTCTCTTGCCTCCTCCCAGTCACCCAGCGCTTGGGGAGGGGGTGCCGAGCGGGAAGGGAGGGGGCAGATTCCCCGCTTTGTATGTACTTGCACTTGGGATGCAGGCTTAGAGGAAATGGAGACCGGGAGACCCTTTCATCCCGAGTCACAGGTTAATGGGAATTAGAGCTAGGTGGTGTTAGAGATCTGTAGTTAACTCCCTGCTTTTTATAATGGGAAACTGAGGCCAAGAGAGGAAGTGGCTGAAGTTAAACAGGAAACTTGTGTAGAAAGCTTTTGATTTGAACCAAGATCCTCTGACTCCAAAGCCAGCATTTTCCTTACAATACCATAATACCCCTCGTGCTGTCCCACAATATCCTTTTCTTGCTTTGACAAGAGACTAAAACCTTAGTATCCCAGTGGAATGAGAGGGTGCTTTGAGTAGTCTCTTGTATGAGTTAGTTTGGCCTTTTCATCTTTCTGTTTTGAGTTTGTGTGGTCCTAGGAGGACTCCAAGATGATTGGCCAAGGGACTTGGGTTGGCTGCTCATATCCCCTGCAAACCGCCCCCCCCCCCCAATATAACCAAAAGTTTACCAACAACATTTATAAAACCTTGTCTCTATGGATGTACTTAGCCAAGACACATGTTTTTGACTTGGTTGGGATTTGAAAGATGAGAACTAGAACCATTCAAACTCAGAATGATGTCTATATGCCTGCCATTGATGGTCATTTTAGGGTTACTGTTGAATATAAAACCCTTGGAGGGATCTCTGTATGGTAGTGGTTTACTAAAATATGATTAGCTTCCCTCTGGAGTTTTTTGATCACATAGAGAACTTATTTTTCCACTATTTGTTGAAATTTGTATTTTGATATATAAGGAGAAAGTGCCTAACTTTAGGGAATGTTTTATTGGGAAAGAAATAATTTCCAATTTCAGAAAGCTTTCTACTAATTTGGAGAATTATAATAAGGAGGACAATAATAATAATGCGTTATAGTTATATGTTGACTTGCTTTTCAAACTAGTTGTATGTACAATATCACATTTTAATCAAGAAGGAAACATTAGGGTAGGAAAGTGAAGAAAGGTGAGCAGATATCAGGACTATGGAGAGAGAGAGAATTTAAAGAGTGGGTAAGGGAGAAAAGGCAATGTGGCAATGTGACTGGGAATAAAGCATAGCAAAGTAGTCAATGACTAATCTCAACATCTTTGCTTTAGCCCCAAATTAAATGGGGAGACCCTCATGTAAGAGGGAGTGTCTATATGTAGGTACTTTACTGGAGAAAGCTTTAGAACTTCTGAGGCTGGGCTGAAACAATCAAAAACCCTTAATCTAGATCTAATTCTGCCTAACTTCAACATGTTTTCTTTATTCCAAGGTCTTCAAGCCATACCAAGCCTCTCAGCATGATATGTGCCGCTTCCACTCAGAGGATTATATTGATTTCTTGCAGCGAGTCAGCCCCACCAACATGCAGGGTTTTACTAAGAGTCTCAATGCCTTCAATGTAGGGGATGACTGGTGAGGGAACTACATCAAGGAACCTTTGATGTAGATCATTGTTGGTCATTGGGTTGGGGAATTAATTGTAGGGAAGAGGAAGGGGAACTGTAGGGAATTTTTCTAAGAAACAGTGTCAGATATAACGGGACACACAGAAGTACAATTCTTGAGGAATTTATGTCCAAATTGAGGAAATCTCACATATAAGGTAAATAGTAAAAGCTTCCAATTTTTTCCCCCCTTAATTCCTATAGTATTTCTGCCTAAACCATTCATTTGACACTAATTAGATACATTATTTCATCTCTTAAATTGTTCTTCATTTTTCTTTCTTCCCACAGTGCCTAGAATTATATTGCTCAAAAAGTAGGCAGTCAGTAAATAAGTAAATGAACACATCATTTTTTTTCCCCCAACAAAAAGATGAATGAATAGAATGGGATGTAAAAGGAAGAAGGCCTAAATTGGATTAGGTGTATTGCCTGGGGATGGGGTAGAGGTGTTCAGGAGACAAGGCTCTGGATGATCCAATCATGTCCTCTGTTTTACAGTCCTGTGTTCCCAGGCCTCTTTGAATTCTGTTCCCGTTACACAGGTGCTTCCCTGCAGGGAGCTACACAACTGAACAACAAAGTAAGCATATCTCTGTCCCCCCCCCCATTCATCCATTACTATGGTGTCTGCAACCACTGAGCCCTTGCCCCTTCCTCATGTTCCCTGTACCTTAGTTATGGGGAGGGCTATGATTTAGATGTTTGTCCTTTAGATCTGTGATATTGCCATCAACTGGGCTGGAGGGCTGCACCATGCTAAGAAGTTTGAGGTGAGTATGGAGGTGATGGAGGGAACTAAGGGTGTCATGGGTGGCATGGGTTGCTGAGGGTGGGGGCCAAAATATGGTGAGGGGTGAAGGGATGAGGTGCTTCTTCCCCCAAAGCCACTCTCCTGCTGCAGGCCTCAGGTTTCTGCTATGTCAATGACATTGTGATCGGCATCCTGGAGCTTCTGAAGTAAGGAACTTACAGGGGAGGATGGGGTGAGATAATGGGGAATGAAATCTCTCTGGACTTTAAGGAATTGTGAGTCTTTGGACTGGGCTTCTCAGTCCCAACTTTACACTGTAACATCCAGTAATCCTGATTTATTCCCTTGTGGTAGATAATTTTTACCTTGATCACATTTATTTTTTCATAAGTCCCCATCTCCAATTCCCCTCTTCCCACCCCTAGCCCTACCCTAGGGTGATAGTTTATACCCTTTGTAGGAATGCCCTTGTTAGACAGTTTTAATTAATCTGGGGATTTCGTCTAGATTTCAGGTGATTAGGCTCTGTGGACATAAAGGGTTCCAAGTTTGGGAGCAATATGTGAAAATGGGATTGGGGAAGAGATTCCCTCTTGGCTTAGCTATGTTTGCCTCAGACTCTTTGTTTTCCTTCATCCTAGGTATCACCCCCGTGTATTGTACATTGATATTGACATCCACCATGGGGATGGTGTACAGGAAGCCTTTTATCTCACTGACCGAGTCATGACTGTGTCTTTCCATAAATATGGCAATTATTTCTTCCCTGGCACAGGTAGAGAGATTTGGCTGGGAAGAGTGGGAGGAAGGAGAGGAGTTTAGACTGAGGGAATAGTGGGCCAGGGATGATTACATAGCTTTAAGAAGGAATAGTAGGGGTTAGATGGTTGTTGGGAACAGAGTCTTTTTGTGAGTTCAAAAAGTTTAGATTTGTAATATTCCATTTTCCCTATAAGTTACCCCCAGCAACATTTCCTCTGCAGGTGATATGTATGAAGTTGGAGCAGAAAGTGGACGCTACTACTGTCTCAATGTACCCCTGCGGGATGGCATCGATGATCAGAGTAAAGGACTACTTATTTGCCTAATCTCATATTTTTCTTTATTGTATACTGGCTATTTTCTTGTGTCTTAATGTTGCCCTATATCTGGGTTACTGGTTCCTTGAACCCTCCTTTCCAAGTTGTTCTCCTTGAGGTGTTACTTGTCTACCTCTTACCACTCCAGGTTACAAGCACCTCTTCCAGCCTGTCATCAACCAAGTGGTGGATTTTTACCAACCAACGTGCATTGTACTACAGGTAGCAACCAATTTGAATGCCTGGGTGTTTGTGTTGGGGGTGGAGTGGGTGGTAGGGGAAGTTGGGGTCGGAAGTTAGCCTTGGCCTTTGTGGAATATTGCAAGGAAGGTGACAATTCTCAGTTTGGGGGAGAAATACAGGATAAATAGTCACCTATGTTGTTCTAGTCAGTTTTCTCACCCTAGCTATCTGGAATTTTGCTCTTTGCAGTGTGGAGCTGATTCCCTCGGTTGTGATCGGCTGGGCTGCTTCAATCTTAGCATCCGAGGTCATGGGTAAGACTTTTCTTTACATACCTTCCTGGATACCCTTCATAAATATCTTGGGGGTTGGGTAGAAGTACCTTAAGTTTATATACTTGTAGTATAGGGATAGGGTCCTTGCCTTTTCTTGTGGAGATAAAAGAACTAAAAGGGGAAATATACATGGAACCAATATCTGTGATCTCATTAATGCAGATATTCCTTTCAATGATACAGATTAAAACTCATTTATTTCCTTTCCATTGTGTGGGATTCTTTTTCATGTACTTCCATAAATTTTCCATAGGGAGTCCCCTCAACAGTGTTGGGGGCCTTCCTCAAATTCTGCTGTTGCCAAGTAGCTAGTGGAGTACATGGCCCATCTATTAATTATCCTTCGCTGCTTTATTCGCTCTTCTTATGTAACCATGGAATATGAGAAGGAAATGTCAGAAATGACTTGTATTCTTGGTCTGATTGGAAATGCTAGGGGCCCTTGGTGTTAGAAAAGGTAAGGTAAAAGTGAACAGAAAGATGGAAAACAGATAGATAGTTCAGCTGCTAACATTTCCTTGTCCCCAACAGGGAATGCGTCGAATATGTCAAGAGCTTCAACATCCCATTGCTGGTACTGGGTGGTGGTGGCTATACTGTTCGAAATGTTGCTCGATGTTGGTGAGTTCATCCCCTCATCTGTCTCTCTTATCTCCTTTGAGTATCATGAATTCATTAAGGATTGCCAAAATGGATCCTAGAACTTTCTTGTTTAGTCCTTTTCCTCCCCTTGTTTTAGGACATATGAAACATCACTGTTGGTAGAAGAAGCTATCAGTGAAGAGCTACCATATAGTGGTGAGACACTCCTCCCAGCCCATCTTCAACAGATTTATTTTCTTGGAGCCCTAGGATAGCATAGGATGGGGATGGAAGAATAATTTGAAATCTTTCAGTAGGTTGAGCTGAAGTCTTCTTATTAAGTTTTTTTTTCTGAGTCTGAATTCCTGAATTGCAGGAAAGATGAAAGTCTTGGCCCTTTTTCCTATAGAGTCTAAGTTAGATAGGTATGAGATCCAGAAATCTTAATTCCTTCTGTGCTGAACCTTTTTCACTTTTGTCTTGGTTGATTTGTTTTTTTTTTTTCCTCTTGGCAAACAAAGAATATTTTGAGTACTTTGCCCCAGACTTCACACTGCATCCGGATGTCAGCACACGAATTGAAAACCAGAATTCACGCCAGGTCAGTGGCCCAAAGAAATGGGAATGACTAGTAGAGGGGCAGGGATTAGGGTGCAGGTTGTGTTATAGGAGATTTACTGCCCATTGACTTGATTAGAGTGTGATTTTTGGAGGGGAAGGAGGGTGAGGGAGAGGCACAGAATCAGAAGGGTTTGGCTGCTACTTCCATGCCAAGGAACTAAGGAAAACAAAATGAGGGAAGGAAGTTTAAGACCAGTTCTGGTAATAAAACCCAAGTTGCTTTGATAGAAATCACAACAGTCAGAGGCTATAATGTTATTTATTAAGAGACAGCTCCCAACTGGAATGTCCCTGACTAAAAAAGAGTTGTGGAATTTAGTGCTTTTGAGTTAGGGTGCTTTGGGAATGGATGAGAAATAGCTTATGTTCTATTGTGTCTTCCTTCATATTCATGGCTAGTACCTTGACCAAATCCGGCAAACGATCTTTGAGAATCTGAAGATGTTGAATCATGCTCCCAGTGTCCAGATTCATGATGTACCGTCTGATCTGCTGACCTATGACCGAACTGATGAAGCTGATGCTGAAGAAAGAGGCCCTGAAGAAAACTATACAAGGTATGGGGTGAGGAGAGAATAGTCATTGACTGAGCCTTAAGAAAGACAACAGCCAGCTATTTTGCTGGAGGACTGAAATACAGCCATAGGAGAGTGGGTTTTTTTCCTTCGTATTTTTGTGGCTAAAGGAGAGAGGAATACTTAAAAAACTGTGACATGTATTTTGTGGGAAGTGCAAAAGGCTACAACAGTTTTGGTAGAAGGGATTTAAAGAGAATGTTGCTGCTGAAAATACACAAAGTGTCTAGACATTGAGAGGAGTTAGGAATATAGGCACTGGAGCCTGCTGCTACCACTTTTTATTTATTTCTTCCATCTTCTCTCCCCTGGTCAAGTGTTCAATAAATGTTTATTGATTAATTGATAACACTGATCTTTCCTCATTTCCCAGGCCAGAGGCTTCCAATGAGTTCTATGATGGAGACCATGACAACGATAAGGAAAGTGATGTAGAGATTTGAAGCTTGAAGCAACTGATGCACAGAAAGTTACCTCCCACTTCAGGGTTGGGCAGGTGGCAAGAAGAGTGTGAACTTCCTTGTGTGTCCCTGGGCCTTTGCCATCCATCCTGTGGGGAAGAGTCTAAAGACTACTGGTCTAGAACCTACTTTCCCTTACCTCCAGTCTTCCCTTCAAGCCAGAGGTGGTCATTGTTGGACAGGGGGATGGGGACAGTTCTAGCTCTGACTTGGAGCTGTAAGGTCAGCTCCTCTAGGTAGGTCAGAAAGGTCTCATGTGTCTGCAGGCCAGTTTTCTAGTTTGCCCTCTGTTCCCAGACCCCTATCTTCTTGACAAAGGTATTTTCAACACGAAGGGGGACGGATGATGTTTTTGTTTCCAGCCATACTGTGCCCTCTCTGACATATACTTTAGTTTGGGAGTGGAAAGGGACCAGGAGAGGATTGCCATTTATTTCCTACCTTATGACTCCCTTTTGATTGGGAAAGGAAGAGGTGGAGAGAGGTTTTGTGTCCTGCCTTTTCATATTTTATGTCCATTTTACCATTGTTTTTATCCAATAAATTGAGTCAGTATTTTTCTTATCTACTACTGTCTTCTTCCTACATATTTGGTATTTCCTTCAAGTGTTGCTTGTATATTTTGGGGAATTTGAGGGTGAGAGGGGAGTTGAGGATAGAATTCAATGTATCCAAGGAAAATCAGGTGATTTTTCTTCTATTTCTTTTCTCTGAATCCCTGGACTTTTCCTAGGACAACTATACTTTATAAGCTCTGGAGAGTGGGGCCTAACTTATTTATGAATTTGGACTCTGAGGCTAACATCAGGGATGGGGTTGGGATTTCTGAGTTTGGGTTTGTGACACAAGGCAGAGAACCCAGCCCCAGCTCTGTGTATGGGTTAGCTTGTCACCTGCCTAGGCTGACCTCGGTAGAGGTGGAGGTGGAGAAGCATTACCAACATCTCCGGTTCTGAGTTCCCCCTTCCCCACGGAAGGTTGATTTCCCCTGTATTCCATGACGTCTAAGCACAACAGCCCAGCAGCGCCTGGACGTGGAGTTAAAGAGTTTGCGGTTCTGTCGGAGGTCCGGCAGATGGCGCTGTTCCTGGTTCTGGACTCCTCAACTTCCTCCCCACTAAATCGGGGTTAGTGGTTGAGCCCATTGGACAGGTAGAGCGTTGAAACGGTCGTCACTCCCCCCAGGTTCAACGCACTGTTGGTAGGCACCGCACGGAAGTGTGGCTGCCTCTGAGCTCGGGGTAGTCTACTTGATATTCATGAGGCGCGCGCAGCTCGGCTCCTAATGAGCTCAGGGAAGGCGGGGGACAGAGGCACTGGGCGGCGGCGGCGGCGGCGCGCGGGCGGCGAGGAGGCAGCAGGCGGGCGGCGCGCGCCGAGCCGAGCGGAGGGAGCAGGCTTCAGGGGGCAGCGTGCTAGCCGGTAACATGGAGCCACCCGGAGGGGGCCTAGGGCCGGGCCGCGGGACCCGGGAAAAGAAGAAGGGTCGGAGTCCCGAGGAGCCGCCCGTAGCTGGCGGCGGCGGTGACGGCGGCAAATCCAAGAAATTCGTGAGTGTCCCACCCACCCACCCATCGCTTCAGCCACGGCCCTGGCACAGTTCTCCCTAAGCCAACGGCCGGGGAGCCGCCCCCGCTGCCTGCCAGCTTGCCCGGTGCCCTTCCTGCTATCCGGCTCACCCTCGCCACCGTTCCTCCTCAACTCTTGCTTCCCCAAGCCCTTAATGCCCTCGTACCCCGACTACTATAAGATCTGAGTCAGTCCTGGCGCCCTTCTTGCCCTCTCAAAAGTCCCTCTGTGCACACCTGGCCCTCTTAATCCCCTCTAGCCACTCTCCCCGACTTGATCCTCTTCAACCACCTCTTACCCCACCCCCGACCGGGCTCCCCATAATCCCTTCTTCTACGCTCGGGCCACCTTTATTCCTACCTGTCCCAACAAACATTTCAAACCTGGTTTCCCTTCTTATCTCTTTCCCTAAACTTCCCAACCCCCCCTCGCCACCTGGCCTCACAGGTACTCACCTCCCTACTTCCCACACCAAAACCTGGATCCTTTAAGCCCCTTCTCTCCATTTACTCCACCTTTAATTACTTCTGTCCACTGTCCACTCTCCCCTTTCTCTTCCTCCACACCCTGGGCCCCGTTGAGTTACTACGTACAGGGTAATGGAGAGTCCTTTTTCATCAGCCTTGTCACCTTCTCTTCCCCTCCTTGGGAATCTTCAGGTAGCCAGCCACCTTCGCAGCTCCTGTTGAGTCTTCCTTTGCTTGTTGTTGCTCTCTCTGTTTTCCCCTAATATTCCATGAAACTTCTTCTTTTCAGACGTTTTCTCCCATAACCTTTCCTGAATTAATTCTCTTTTGCTATCTCACCTTTTAATTCCTACCTTCTATCAATCACTCTCCAACTTTCTATTTCCCCCTTCTGTTAACCTAGATGTTCCTTCTTTGGCCCAACCCTCTTTTCTCCAGGTACTTTCCCATGTTCATTTTTCTAAACCTCTCTTGGTATTCTCTTATCACCCTCTCCCTTCTCCCCCCATTCCCATCCCACCCCCATTTCCCGATTTATGGTTTAGTCTTTTTACTTGTTAACTTTGCATCCAATAAAATCTTTTATGCCCTCAGTCTAGTGTCATCTGATAATGGCTCTCAGGAATGTTACCTGACATGTGACCTCTCAGATATTTGTCCTTTCGTTTAAAGAAATAAACTCCTGCTCCATTAGGCATATCCCTCAGTCATCTTATTATTCTTATTTTCCAGAATTTCTTCCTTTGTCTTATTGCTTCCTTGGGGGTAAACTTGGGGGTAGACTCTTGCCCTAATATAATAATAATTCTCTCCCTCCACAAGTAGAGAGGAAAATAGAATTTCAAATAATTTGTGAATGATGAAATTGTTTTATACATTTTCTATTATTGTCATTTCATCCTGTCTTCTACCTCATTCTCTTCAGTGCTGTCTGTGTTGAGTAGTATAGCTTTCTTTCTGTGGGTTCCCAACTTCAACTCCATTCTGAAGAAAACCATGCAGCCCTTACTTAGCATGTTCTGTTATAATGTCCATCCCTTTCCCCCATACTAAATCCTCCATTCCAACTCCTTTCTCCTGGAGGCTCTTTATTCTCTTAACACTTTGGAAAGACAAGAGACACATTATCTATGGCTCCTTTAAAGAGCTTAGTTGAGTACAAGATCTTAATAAGTCTTTATTAGTTGTAACTCTGTATTCACTTCTTCAAGATGATAATCTCCTTACGAACTTTATTTCTCATGAAATAAATTGCTTATAATTTTCTTTATCCTACCTTTTCTTCCTTACTTCCCTCAAACAATCCAAGTAATTTTCTCAGAAACTTGGCAAGAAAACTGATAAAAATGATGAATTGGAAGGAAATACTACTTTCTAACTAGGATGTTGGGAAATGCAGTACTACACAGGAATGACTTGTACTGGAGCAGCTGACATAATGGAAAGGGGAATAGATTTGAAGTGACTAGTTTGAGTGCTGAACTCTGCTATTACCTATTACCATAGGCAAGTCACCTAATCTCCCTTTGCCTCACTTACCTGTCTGTAAAATAGGACTATAATATGTTTAATACTTAAGTGACACAGTTGTAAAGAGGAAAGCCCTTGTGTAAAAAGGTTGAAGTAGTTGCCAAAGGGATTAAAGTAATGAGCTTTCTTTTCTGCCTATGTATAGTTAAACCAGATGCCCCTAGGTCTGATAACAATCGATCTTTATAATTAGCCTCATTATTTCAGACCACTAATTGCATATTTTTATACTGGCTGTTAGTTCTTCACCCTGAGCTTGGGGCATAATAGTTTAAGAAAATTTCTCTTTGGCCCAAAAATGTTGTGTTTTGTACCATAGCGTCACCTGAATTTTTCTAGATTGGTTGCTGAATCTTTTTTAGTCTGGATTAAGCTTTCCTTCCCAGTCTAAAGTTCTTAGGCCCCTTATTTGGAATTTCTTTCTAATCCTTAGTGTCACTTTGCATTGAGTTTGTCCTTCTCCTGAATTCCAAGTAGACCTGCTGATTTACAGTCTTAGCTCCTTTTTTTACACTTTCCAGGTCATTCTTAGGAATTTTTTTTGTGTCTTTGATTTGCCTAGCTCTGGTATGTTTCACAGAGTTTTGGAATCTATTGAATGTATGTTGCTCGAGGCTGAGAAACTTCTAGCACTCTGCTCCGTAAACTACTGTTACCTTTCTTTATCTGGTGAATGTATTTGACTCTATATTTGCTTTAGAGAGGGTGGAGTTTTAAGTTCCTTATTTCTTCAAAAGGTATTTTTAACCCTTAGCTTGTTGAAATGTCTAATCTAGTATTACAAGTAGTGAGGAGAATTTTTTTTTTCTTAAGGAAAGAATTATTTAAATATCTTCTAACTAGTAAATTTAAGCTCTAAACTAGTAAGTTTAAGAACATTCTAGCCCCCCCTCTCCTTGCCTTTGGGGAAAAAAATGTAAGTTCTATAAACATCTAGGGTTAGGAGTGGCACCAACTTTTTGTGTGTGAGAAAATGCCAGTGGTGTATTGCTTGTTTTTAATTGTTATTTAAAGTGAGACTTTCTTGTTAGAAGTAGGCTCTAAACTCAAAGTTGTTGCCTTTTCTAAAGTTTGTTTTCTGGAACTATAGCATGAGTCTCTTTAAGAAAACCTCCAATGACTATATCTGGTTCTGAGAGTATTACTAATCCCTTTAGGAGTTTGATATCTTTTAGGAAGGTTTTGATCACAAATTTTAGGAGGGACATGGATTAAAAGAAAAGGCTATTGGGAAAGGAGGAAAGGAGTCAGATTTAAGTAAGAGGAAAAAAAGGGAAATCCACAATGAGGCATAAAGTCTCATTTGGTTGGGAATTTGCTTTTTGTTTCTGAGGTGCTTTGGGTATGGAGAAGAGATGAAACCTAACTTTAAATGGCTATTGTGTGGTATCTATGTAATTTTTATTGCTATATGTCATAGCAATTAGAAAAAGGCTGCTTGATGCTCTCCTCTTGTTCTTAGTGAGTTTGATTCACACATATTCATGGATATGCCTTTTATTTATTTATTTTTTAAAACCATCTGTTGAGAAAGTCTTAGCTTGTAGGTGAATAATAGAAATCTCATTTAGCAGAATTTGGTGTAAACCCTCCTCTTTCAGTAGTGGTAAACAAGACTGACAGTCCCAGTCTGGCATGATTGCTTAAAGCTATTTCTAAAATGTGATTGTAAGAGAAGTATCGTGTCTGACTCTTTAGTCCTCATATTTAATGGCAGTCACATATATGAAAAAGAGAAACATTTATGAGAAAATGCTTTACCTTTTGAGTTCCCCCTAAAGTTGCTCCCTTTATAGGTTTATTTATGCTAGAAACATAACTTTATAAAGCATTTAAATAAGAAAAACTAGAAGTGGAGGAGTTTTCTTTCATCTTTAATTTGAAGCATCTTCAAACATGACTTTCCCTTTTCTGTCTGTTCTATCTATCTATCTATCTATTTATTTATTTATTTTGTTCCAGTTAGACTACATTGGGGAATAATTTAGATTTTTTTTTTTTTGTCTGAACTTATATAAAGATTTTTGAGAGAGGTCAGTCAAGAGTCAGAAAAATAGGATGTCAAATAGGGATTAATCAACACTAAAGCTATAAATAAAAAATACTTATTGTCCTAAGCTTTTGTGCAAATTTCTCATTGTCTGCCTTTAAAGAAGATATTAACTATGATTGGAAAAGTTGGAGCAGGCCATCCAGAAACTTCGCACAATTTTTGTGTTTTAGAAGTGGTACTAAAGCCAAGGATTTTAACACCTGGGATAAAGGATGGTCTGTAGGAATTATATTTCAGATTGTAAAATGACCTGAAAATTTCTTCTTCCAGCTGTGTCTGTAAAGACACTCTACAGGATTACTTGGTGACAGTGACTGGTACATTTAGACTAGCCTCAAAGGAAATCCTCTTTCACTCAATGTATACTGTAGCTGACTGTGCAACCAAAATTAAATTCCCTGCCAAGGGAGAAATGTCCTTAAAAGTAGATATTCTTGTAAAGATCTGCTGAAATTTAAAAAAAAAAAAAGAAAGAAAGAAAGAAAGACCTAGATAATAAAAAATGAGAAAATAATTAAACTTTGTTGTTGGCCTGTGTATCAGATGAGACTAATTTAGGGGTCCTGATGCACTTTACAAATAGATGTTGTGTATTATACATAAGGGATCGTTTTATCTGCAGTGAAACACAGTTTAATAGATACATGGTAATTCTAGGTATAAATCTTGTGTGCATGAAGCCAATAGAAGAAATTTATGGAGACAAGGAATTAGCATCCTAATATTCAGAAATTATCTACAGTTTAATTGATTAAAATAATGCACAACTTTTGGAAACACTAGAGTTTCCCCAATCCTTTCTTAAACTTAATTTTTGTAAAAGCAGATTTCATACTTATTATTATTATTATTATTTTTTTACAAAAAATGTGTTTTTTCCTATATAATGTCCTCTTTATTTACCATTCCCTATAATTTTTTTTTTTTAATTTGAAGCTACTTACTTGAGAGTGTGCCTTTTGATTTGCTGGGGTTTTTTTTTATATTTCAATGTTTGCTATACCTTCTTAGTAAAATATTTTAAAAATTATTTAAAAGCCTTTAAATAGCTTTTAAAAATTATCCCCTCTCTTCTAACAAAAGGCTACAGAATGTTTGCCACTAAGTAGGTGAGGTGAATAGGGAAAAGTTACTACTCTGACCCTACCCATCTTTTTCTTCCTTCTTCCTCCTTGTCCCTTCTCTTCCTGGGGTAATTGGAGCCAAATGAACTTCCAACCCTGTTGGGAAACAGGAGTATGGATCTTGCTTGTTGCACCAAGGTATTTTTAAGTTTTAGTCCTGAAATCTAAAAGGAAGAAAGCCCCCAAACAAAAATTAACTCCTTTAAACATTTGGAAACCATTTATAGCTCTTCCCCTACCTTTCTTTTGCAAATACACACATTTACGCATTAGTGAACAATTTTTAAAATTTAAAAAAAATCAAAAGACGACAATTCCAGTTTATTTTGATTAATTATACAACTTTTAAGTAATTGTACTTCAGTAAATGGAGGAAAGATTCTTAATGATAAATGGAGATTACTAAGGCTAGCCCAGAATATTGACATAATTTTATCTACCTTCACCTTTGTTTCAGGTGAAAATATCCCGAGGGAAAAGAGTTGCAAATTGCATATAAACATGATGCGAATAGGAGCTTATGTTCTACTTTAAAATTTAGTTTAATTTCAGTGTACATATGTATATTAAGATATATGAACAAGAACAAGGAAAAAACCCAACTACTAACTAAAAATACTTGTACTTTTTTCCTGTTATTTATTCCTGTTCGTGAAATCAACAACTTGTATATATTAACTTTTTTTTTTAATTTAATTTTATTTAATAATAACTTTGTATTGACAGAATCCATGCCAGGATAATTTTTACACAACATTGTCCCTTGCAATCACTTATGTTTCGTTTTTTCCCCTCCCTCCCTCCTCCCTCCCCCTCCCCCCAAGATGGCAAGCAGTCCTATATATGTTAAATATGTTGCAGTATATCCTAGATACATTGTATATATTAACTTAACAAGGTAGTTGACAAAGTCATCAACTTGTCTGAATTTTTATACTCTTTTGTTTTGGTTTTCTTAACTCTTATTCATTTCATATTTTCTCGTATTTCTTTGTATTCTTATCTTATCCTTGATAATTTCATGGATGTAAGGTAATGTTTCAAAATTGTTTTAAATTAGTCTGCATTCTAGAAACAAAATCTAAGCATTATTGATTGTTCTAATTTGCTTAAATTACAACTCTCCTCCCCTATCTTAAGTTATTTGGAATAATAAAAGTAATTTTTAGAAAAGGAACAGATAGCACCAGAGAGAAGGGTAGAGAAAAGATTAAATGAACTTATTTCTTTGTTGCTTGGATCAGTAACTTTGTTTTTTAATCTGTTTCTTAATTTCACTGGTATGAATAAATTAACTCCTAGTGGAGAAACCTATCAAGGCAGATTATAAATGTTTTGCCACTTAGAATCTTAAAAGGTTGCCTAAGAACATTGAAAGTTAAAGTGATTTCCTTGATATTAAAGGGTATTGTGGATTCTGTCAGAAAGTTCATTGATCTCTGTAAAGATTGTAGTGGTGAAGGTTTATCTGTTTTTCATCCTTTTCCCCCAGACTTGAAAAATAGGAAAAATTTCCAAAAGTTAATTGAACTTTGCTTATCCTTTAGATGTGCAGGAAACAACTGTGTTGCTTTAAGTCCAGGCAGCTTGTCTTTTTTCTTGAATCATAGGTCAGTAGAAAGGTGAGTGAGTAGCTTTTGAGTGTAACATAGTCTCTTATGTAAATGAAACAATGTCACCTGTCAGGAATTTTGCTGTGTAAATTAAATAGAACAAGTGGTGATTATGGGAAAGGGGAAGGAGAAACTGTTCTTGTAACATTTTTTTGGTGGTTCTTCCATGTGACTTCTGCGATAGAGTAGTAGTACTAAGCTGTTTCTGAAGGACTACAGAGGTGGATAATGGCTAATAACCATAGGTCTCTTCCCCCCCCCCCCCTTTTTTTTTTTAGGGAATTGAATTTAGGGAATTATTTTTTTCCCATGCTAACTACTTTGTAATTTTAATTTTATTTTTTTAAAGCTTTATTTTCAAAACATATATATGGATAATTTTTCAACATTGACCCTTGCATAGCCTTGTGTTTCAGATTTTCCTCTCCTTTCCCCCATCCCCTCCCCTAGATGGCAAGTAATCCAATATGTTTTACATATTAAAATAAAAAAAAAATTTAAATTACATATTTAAAATAAAAAATAAAATAAATATGTAAAATTTACATATTACATACATTACAATATATGTAAACCTATTTATACAATTTTCTTGCTGCATAAGAAAAATCAGATCAAAAAAGAAAGAAAATGAGTAAGAAAACAATGCAAACAAACAACAAAAAGAATGAGAATGTTATGTTGTGATCCATATTCAGTTCCCATATTCCTCTCTTGGGTATAGATGGCTCTCTTCATCACAAGAAAATTGGAACTGGCATCAATCATCTCATTGTTAGAAAGGGTCGCAGTCATCGGAATTGATTGACATATAATATTGATGTTGCCGGGTATAATGCTTCCCTAGTTCAGCTCATTTCACTTAGCATCAGTTCATGTAAGTCTCTCCAGGCATCTCTGAAATCATCCAGCTGATCATTTTTTATAGAACAATAATACTCCATGGCATTCGTATACCATAACTTACTTATTCAGCCATTCTCCACTGAAGGGGCATCCATTCAGTTTTCAGTTTCTTGCTACATAGGTCTCTTTTTGAATATAGATTATGCTTTGAATTATTTGCTCATAGTTATTAATCATGAAGTGATTTCTGCAAGAAACCTTCTAAAAATGAGTATTTTCTGCTTGATCTGGACCTGGTAGAGTAATAGTGATGGAGAGAGAATCTGAAGTTTCTTTTGTCCTTACTAGAGTATATATACTCTATGGTTTTTGTTATTCATCTAATTCTTCTAGTAAAGTAAATGACTTCCATTATGTTAATTTAATGAATAATCAAGAGTATTTAGAGTAATGATATTGTTATAGGTGCTGCTGTTTTGGTCTCTGACTTCCAGGAACTTATAATTTCTTTGCTAGTCCAGAAACAGAGAAGAAGATGATTACTTCATGACATGCCATTATTTGATATTGACTGTGAAAGTTATAGTTCAGAGAAGGATAAAGGTAATATGTGGTAGAAGGAGAACTTAGATTTTAAGGGAGATAATTTTTTAGAATCATGTAATTTTAGAGTTGGAGGGCATAGGATTACTTTAGAGGTAAAGAAATTGAAAGCCAAAGAGGGTATGGGATATTGTTAGAGCCTAGACCTCCTGGCTCCATATTTAACCCTCTTTTTCAGTGTGTTACACTATTTTCTAGTTTGTACTATAGTTATTTGTTTATTATGTGTCTTATTTCTCTATCTGGCATGTATCCCTTAAGACAGAGACTTATATTATCTAAACTTTGCAGGTCACTCAGTGCCTAGTATTGTGGCTTAAATATTCTATATGAGCTTAAATATTCTCTGATTTGAATTGTAGCACTCTCCATTTCAGCCAAAATGGACTTTTTTCTTTTCCTTTAAGGTTATAGAAGTGAGAGAAAACCATTTGATAAAAGCTCTTGAGCTGACTAAAAAATCCTTGGATCTTTTGAAATTACTTATAGAAAGCAAGGGTAAAAGAACATTGGTAATGAGTAGATAATGTCTTTTATTTTCTCTCCTTTAAAGCATGCATCTTTCATTTTGGTCTGCCAGATTGGAATGTAGGATGGTGATTTTCTGCTCTTAGAAAGATAGTAAAAATCTGAAAATGTGAATATATTTATATTAGAGTTAGAATTTCAGGGCTATTTCTCTGCTACCAAAGTAGAGATATTAAAACTATTTGATTTTTTTCTCTTCATGAATTTTTATCCACCCATCTGTGTTTTCACTAATTATTTCAGATTTAGAGAAATGAATCCTTATTTCTGCAGTCTAATCTTGATCCTATGATTGTTACATGTAATTGGAGTAGAAACATGAAGAACCTTCTGTCTACTTTAGGGATCTTCTACCTAAATCCCTTTATTTTACAAAATGAGCAAACTGAAGCTCAAAGAGGGGAAGTCACCTGCCTAAGGTCACAAATCATCAGTGACAGAGCCAAGACTAGAATTTATTTCCCATGTTATCTCTAATCTGATCCCCAAAAGACCAAATTGTAAGTTGTTACAGCACATTTTTTTTCAAGTTAAAAAAAATAGAAGCAGGATGAAAATCTTTATTTAAAAATAAAATTTAAATATTATATCAGTGGGTGCACCTAGGCCTTCTGTTGTAAAGAGATGGGGTCAAAGAGTAAGATTGAGGCAGGGAGTAGGATAGTAACTTCTCCAATAAAAAGAGTCTAATGCAGTCAGAGAATGAACTCTTCAACTCTTTATTATCTTTCTGGCTCATTCTTCTGAATGATTGATGTAAAGAACTTAAAATTAGGGTGCTAAAGCTCCTTTAGCCAACTGAAAACATATAGAATTTTTAGCTTTAGTAGACTTTGAAAGATTCTCTCAATAAGGAGGTCCCTGGTGATATCTTAGCTCTACTATTTAGAGATAGTGGGAGTTGGCTTTAGTTGGCAGCTCTTTGCATCCGCCATGGGTTATTTCGTTAGTTACTTCTAGGCTCATGGGTGACGTCTGTTTCCTGTGATTGAAACCACAAGAAGAAGTGGTAAAGCCTCTGTAGGATATGACTATCAGGCAAGAAGCAGACATTAGACGATATCATAAAAAGGAATATTAGTTACATACATATCATGTCCAAATTTTCTTTTTTTTTCCTATAAATCATTGTCAAAATTTTTCAGCTTCCCCCTTGGCAGGTTTCCTTAAGTATATCTAACTTTTCTTGTTTCACAGGTAGTATTTTCATAAAGTACAGGTTGAAACTATTAAGATTTGGTTGACATTTTGGTAAGAGGAATTGGATAATACTATATGCTCATTTATATCTTATATTATTAAAGCCAAAAAAGAAAAGCTAGAGATACGGTAATAGAATATTAAAGTTAGAAGGGTCTAAAAGATTTACAAAAAGTCCAGTATGTCACTGTGTACAGGAAACACATATACAGCTAGTCACCTAGTCTCTGTTGAACAGTTTCAGAGTTGGGAAGTTTAGTACTTTGGTGTCAGCCTCTTTGGACATCTTTAGGAACCTATGACTAGCTTGATAAATTATAGGCTCTTTGGAGCATGATTTTACTATAGCTTAGAAGTCTGAAAAATTCAAATTTGTGTTTAACCCAATTTGAGAATGTTTAGCTACTGGAAATATTAGACCACATTATAAGTCTCACTTGTAACACAATCCTGGGTTATTAATCTTTCTGTGTATTTCCATTTTGAATGTCCTCCCAATATAACTTTAATGTAACTGTATAAAGGGTCAGTCTTTTTTTTTTTTTCCCATCACAATAATTATTTTTCAGAATGTTTAGTTGGGTTTGTTAAGTAGTATTATAATTTTCTGTTAGTATGATCAGGCAGAATGCTGAATTGTGTGTTTCATTTTTTGCTGAGGCAGTTGGGATTAAGTGATTTGCCCAGGATCACATAGCTAGGAAATGGTAAGTGTCTGAAGTCAAATTTGAACTCAGGTCCTCCTGACTTCAGAGCTGGTGCTCTATCCACTGTGCCATGTAGTTGCCCTGAGTTGTGTGTTTCTAAGAGTTTATCTAAGGATGAAAAAATGGAAAAGGATCTTCACTTAAAAAAATAAGAGAGATGTGGGCAATTGTAAAATTGTGTTAGGGGTGATTCCTGACTAGGAGCAGGGTGTCCTAGTGCTTCCTGGCTACAAGAAGAAGCAACAACAGCTGCAAGAACTTCCTGTCTGCCAGGCTCTGGGTGTGTCACAAGTGCCCATCCTCCAGTAAGGGCAGTCAGGCCTGTAGCTTACATCACAACATGGGAGGAGAAGACAGTTGCTATAGAGATTGAGAAATAGCATTCCTGAGTTACTGACTGTATTTCCAAATGAGTGGACCAACACCCCTTTTCCAAAGTAGTGATCCTAGTTTCTCCAAGTCAAGGTAGTAAAAAGAGAGGTCTCAGAAAAAGAATAATGAATGAGATATTTGGAACATTGGCATTATTCACATGGAACCTTCTCTCATCTTGAATTACCTATGTGTTTTTCTACAGGTTTGAATAGGACATGACTTCCAAAGAATTTGGAGGGGAAGAGAACTTGTCCTATCTTTTATTACATTATGTCAAAATATATTTGCATATTCTGCTTTCCACTTTTGCCAGTAAATGAAGTGGGAGAGAAGCACCTTGTGATACTTGATAACAAAATGCTTTCAATGAACTTCTTCCATATTGGTGACTTATTTTTCCCAACTTCTTAATATGTTGTGGTATAAGGTCCTGGCAGCTTGTTCTGGTGGACCTGTAGTAGGAATGAAATGTTCCTAGCCTAGTTTCCACCTGTTCCTTGTGCTGGAATAGTGAAACCTGAGTGGATTTCTTCCTTCTGTGCTATTAGCTATCTGGGATCCTGATCCTGAGGCTATAGGAAAAGCAAGTAGAAGGCAAAAAGTTACTGTGTTCTTCACATCCTGGAGACTTCTTGGTTTTCATCAAGTTTAGAATGTCTGCTAAGACAGATTTTTAAAATTCTGATATTTAAAGTTCTCTCATTTAATCACAAAAAAAAAAAAAAAAGGTCAGGTTTATTCAAGAATAAACCTCAAATTCAATTGGCAACTGCTTTTCTTTTTATGTTGGCCATTTTCCAATATAGCCTCTTCTTTTGGATCTTTCCTGTGACAGAAAAAAAAGTTTAAGCAAAATCATGCAACATTTGTAAGTCTGCTCCTTACCTCTCTACCAAGAAGAAGGAAGGATAGCTCATTATCTGTTCATTTTGGTCAGTTTGCCTTTCTTGGTGTGGTTTTCATTTATATTACTTTGGTTAGTTGTACATAGTTCCTTGATTCTATTTATTTCTCACCTATTATTTCATACCTGTCTTTTCTTTTTTTTTAATTTTTATTTAATAATTACTTTGTATTGACAGAATCCATGCCAGGGTAATTTTTTTACAACATTATCTCTTGCACTCCATACTTGTCTTTTCATACTTTCCAGAATTCCTCATAATAAGCAGACTTTTTTTCCCCTTATGGTGAAATGATATTTAGTTACTATTATGCTATAGTTTATTCAGTTTTTTCTTAATATATAAATAATTTTCCTAGTATTTCCTATAACATGAACACCCAATTTATTTTGAGGTTTTTTTGGTTTTTGTTAAAAAATCCTGTTAGGGATCTTTTTCTGCTCATGGGGCCTTTCTTTCTTTGAGGTATATAGGTAACCACCATATGCAAAGCACTACTTTCAAACATATTTGAGGAAAATTATTCCCTTGAAATTTTGAATTTATAAATATCTTAAAGCAGAAACCAGGATAAAATTATTTAATAATCTTTGAATAACATTTCTGTTTTTGATGATGTTTCCAAATATGTCCTAAAGATTGTTAAAGTTTCCTGGGAAGTTTTAAAGGAAAACTCTTGGTTCTAGAAGCATGATGAGGGGGGGCTGAGAAAGCCTTTTTCTTTGGTAATTTCATGAAAAGTGGGGTTCCAAAAGGTCATGTTATTGACCTGGCTTTTATAGTGCTTTGCACATTGGCAGTTAATAAATGCTTGTTCAATTAGAAAACACACTGTGTGTATTTGACCAGCTTGGCTGTGGAAAGGAAAGAATTTTGGAAAAGTGTGCAGCCTAGCAGCCAGAGCTTGATCCTTCTTAGTGACCACATTCCCTTGTGACAAAGCAATCATCTCTGCTTTGGACAAAGTCCATTTCTGCACTTGGACTTTTTCTTTTTTAATTTTACTTCCTTAAATTGAACAAAAGTTTTCTCAATTTATACATTCCATTTTGCAAACCCTTTATTGTTCTTATATCCTAATGAATTGAATGTATGACTCCTAGTTATAGGTTGTTACCACTGAAAAGTAGTGAGATAGGAATTTAATTGATTTTAATTCATAAATTATAATTTGTAGTTATTATAACTGGATTTTCTTCCTGATTTTATCTTTGTCTTTTTCCTTTTATTAGAAATAAAAAAATTATCATTTACTATTTATAGTTAGCCTTTGTTCTGTATATAACATCGTGAGAACTGAAGCACTGAGATTAACCCATTGAATTTCATTATTGTATGTGATGCTGGCCTTGTAAAGTACTTTAAAGCCCTTTCTTCTTTACGTCAATATTATGGAATAGTATTAGGATAGTATTAAATAAAGGTTGGGAAATCGAAAGGCAGCAGGAACAAATGGATTGCCTAACTGTGTGTATTTGACCAGCTTGGCTGTGGAAAGGAAAGAATTTTGGAAAAGTGTGCAGCCTAGCAGCCAGAGCTTGATCCTTCTTAGTGACCACATTCCCTTGTGACAAAGCAATCATCTCTGCTTTGGACAAAGTCCATTTCTGCACTTGGACTTTTTCTTTTTTAATTTTACTTCCTTAAATTGAACAAAAGTTTTCTCAATTTATACATTCCATTTTGCAAACCCTTTATTGTTCTTATATCCTAATGAATTGAATGTATGACTCCTAGTTATAGGTTGTTACCACTGAAAAGTAGTGAGATAGGAATTTAATTGATTTTAATTCATAAATTATAATTTGTAGTTATTATAACTGGATTTTCTTCCTGATTTTATCTTTGTCTTTTTCCTTTTATTAGAAATAAAAAAATTATCATTTACTATTTATAGTTAGCCTTTGTTCTGTATATAACATCGTGAGAACTGAAGCACTGAGATTAACCCATTGAATTTCATTATTGTATGTGATGCTGGCCTTGTAAAGTACTTTAAAGCCCTTTCTTCTTTACGTCAATATTATGGAATAGTATTAGGATAGTATTAAATAAAGGTTGGGAAATCGAAAGGCAGCAGGAACAAATGGATTGCCTAACTATGTGTATTTGACCAGCTTGGCTGTGGAAAGGAAAGAATTTTGGGAAAGTGTGCAGCCTAGCAGCCAGAGCTTGATCCTTCTTAGTGACCACATTCCCTTGTGACAAAGCAGTCATCTCTGCTTTGGACAAAGTCCATTTCTGCACTTGGACTTTTTCTTTTTTAATTTTACTTCCTTAAATTGAACAAAAGTTTTCTCAATTTATACATTCCATTTTGCAAACCCTTTATTGTTCTTATATCCTAATGAACTGAATGTATGACTCCTAGTTATAGGTTGTTACCACTGAAAAGTAGTGAGATAGGAATTTAATTGATTTTAATTCATAAATTATAATTTGTAGTTATTATAACTGGATTTTCTTCCTGATTTTATCTTTGTCTTTTTCCTTTTATTAGAAATAAAAAAATTATCATTTACTATTTATAGTTAGCCTTTGCTCTGTATATAACATCATGAGAACTGAAGCACTGAGATTAACCCATTGAATTTCATTATTGTATGTGATGCTGGCCTTGTAAAGTACTTTAAAGCCCTTTCTTCTTTACGTCAATATTATGGAATAGTATTAGGATAGTATTATATAAAGGTTGGGAAATCGAAAGGCAGCAGGAACAAATGGATTGCCTAACTATCTTCATCCACTAGGGATGGGATCAGATTTTATGGCAAAGCTTAAAATAATTGAATTCAAATCTGTTGCATGTACCATAACAGGAAATAAAGTATTAATACCAAAATTAATACCAATATTAATACCAAGAGAATTTAAAAATGGAAAGGATGGACTGAGGATTCTTTTTTCAGATGTAGGAATTCTGAACCTATTTCTTCCTGCCTATGTAGATTTAGGAGTAGAAATTAAATATTGGTTGTAAATAGCATTCATTTTTTATCTTAACTTAGTGTGAGTAGTCCTTGCTAGGTTTATTGTTTCCTAAAGAGGAAATTATCTTTCCCAACTTGAATGATGTTCCATAATTGGGTAATGCCCCTACGAAAGACAGCTCACACATTTGTGTGAACTGATATTGAAACTTACTTGTCTTCTCCTTGCTATATTCACTCATAGGAAGGGAATTTATTTCTAAAGATTCAGCTGGCAAAGTTATTCCTTGTCACAGGATTCTTTTCTAGTTTGCCCATAATATGAATGAAAATGTTTTCCTTGGATATACAAAGTTGATCTGTGCTTTTTCTTCTAGTGGTGGTTTTTTTGCTGAATCTTGTAATCCAATACAAGTTGTGTAATAGTGGTTGGTTATTTATGGATAGTGTAGTAATTTTCAAGTATTTGACTGGCTGTAACATTGAAAAGAGATTAGAGTTCGTGGGACCTCAGGAAAAAACAGTAACAGTGGATAAAGTTACAGAGACTAATTTCAGCTTCCTAAAAATTAGTTGTGCAAGAATGAATGAAATTAACTGCATTAGAAGATGGGTTTTCTTCCTTATTAGAGGCCTTTAAGCAACTGTTAGATTATTCTTATTGGTATAATGCTATATGGATTCTTGTTTTGGATATAGTTTATGATTCTGTAACTATTGGCTAGGATTAGATGTGTAGCCTGTGGGTATGAAACAGTTTTCCTGTGTGAAACTACAGCTATGTCCTTATTAACATGATGATCTAAACAACTAACTAGTTCAAACCGAAGGTACATTTTATCAGAAATCTTAACAAAACTTCCATTCACAGGATAATCTATTACTCTGCATTTCCTTCAAATAAACAGACATGGATATTATGGAAGTGGTTTCTGCTGAATCTGTTAATTAATGGCATCAAGGATTGCAGAAGCTATATCAGATGACCTGAAGTTACAAGTACTTCAGATTTTTGCTTCTTCCAGCAGCAACATTATGAAGGACTGGGCAAGTGGTAATATCCTTTAATTTTGTAGCTCTGGGGCAGTCAATTTCTCAAATTGCCTCAGATGAGTTTATTATGTAGTTTGAATTGTGGAGTGCTACCTTGGCTTCTGCCAGTCTGAACCTTACATTAGTGAATTAAGCATTACAGGTATAATTGGAGGCAGATATGTGCATATAATAACTTATGGAGGTGAGGCAAGATGCTAATGTTTGACCTGATCTCCCCCTTATTCTGTAAACTCCAATGATCCCCTTTTTCCTTCAGGATCAAATATTAAATCTTCTGTTTAGCTTTTAATGCTTTTGTAACTCCTTTTTTTCAGTCTTTTTATACTGCTAACTCATCCCACACACTCTTCAATCCTTACTGTTTCCCCCAAGAGACACTCTCATCTCCTAACTCACTGAACTTTCACTAGCTTTCCCCCATGCCTGGAATGCTCATCCTTATTTCTTTCTCCTTTTTTCAAGCCTCAGTTAAAATCCTGCTTTCTGCAAAAAGCCTGTGTTAGTCCTTTATTTATTTCCAATTTTTCTAGTATGCATCTTGTTTGTATATGACTGTATTTTGTCTTCCCCATTTGATTGTGAACTCAGGATTTAGCACAGCACCTGGCACATTGTAAGATTCTCAATAAATGTTTGTGGTCTTGACTTAACAATTTATTTAAGAAAATATTTTATTGATGCTTTTTAGACAACTGTTTTAATTTCCTAGTATCCATCGACTCACCATGAAACTCTTTCTTGTAACAAAGTATAGTTAAGCAAAACAAAGTGGCACATTGATCATATAGAATGGCATATGCTTCATTACACTTGTAGTTTACCACCTCTCCATGGACAAGGGAGTACTGTATTTTATCATTAGCCCTCTAGACAAGATTGGCCATTGAACTGTTCTGATATATTTCAGCCTTGTTCATATAAATCTTCTCAAATTACTCTGAATTTCTTATATTTGGTTCTTACATTGTTATACTGTTACATATTGGGAGAGCAATTTATACAATAACCATAATGTAAAGATAAACTGTGAAAGATTTTGGATCTCTGGTCAGTGAAATGACCAACTGTGATTCCAGAGGATTAATGATCTATTTCTACGGCCCACCTCTTGACAAAAAAGTGATAGTATTTATGCTATAGAATGATTTTTTGAACATTTTTGAACAGAATTGTGGGAATTTCTTTTCTTGATTCTGCATATTTATTACAAGGCTGTTAAGATTTATTTTTTCTTTTAAATTGGGATTGTGGTGGGAAGGAAAGAAAACAAGTATTTGTTAATTAAATAAAGTGATTTGAATTTTTAAAAATTGATTACATTTCTATACCACAATTTGTTTAGCTCCTCTACAATGTATTTCCAAGGTTTTTTTTTTTTTCCCCCCGACATAAAGGGTGCTGCTAGAAGTATTTTATTATATACAGAACTTTCTGTCATTGATTTCCTTTAACTAGATAACCACTAATGAGATCACTGGATCAAGAAGAATTAAGTGGCTTTTTCTACGTAATTCTCAATTCTTTTCTAAGCATCGGACCAATTCACAGCTCCATCAGTGGTGATAGTTCTGTCCTCCCAATAATCTCTCTGGTATTAAACGTCTCACTTTCTCTCTCTTTTTAAAGTTGTTTTTGTTAATTTTTAAAATCTTGAGTTTTTTTTTTTTTTTTTAATTTAATTTTATTTAATAATAATTTTGTATTGACAGAATCCATGCCAGGATAATTTTTACACAACATTATCCCTTGCAATCACTTATGTTTCGTTTTTTTTCCCCTCCCTCCCTCCTTCCCCCCCCCCCCCAAGATGGCAAGCAGTCCTATATATGTTAAATATGTTGCAGTATATCCTAGATACAATACATATTTGCAGAACCGAACAGTTCTCCCGCTGCACAGGGCGAATTGGATTCAGAAGGTAAAAATAACTCGGGAAGAAAATCAAAAATGCAAATAGTTCACATTCATTTCCCAGTATTCCTTCTTTGGGTGTAGCTGTTTCTGTCCATCATTTATCCAATGAAACTCAGTTAAGTCTCTTTGTCAGAGAAATCCACTTCCATCAGAATACATCCTCATACAATATCATTGTCGAAGTGTATAATGATCTCCTGGTTCTGCTCATCTCACTTAGCATCAGTCCATATAGGTCTCTCCAAGCCTCTCTGTATTCATCCTGCTGGTCATTCCTTACAGAGCAATAATATTCCATAACATTCATGTACCACAATTTACCCAGCCATTCTCCAATTGATGGGCATCCATTCATTTTCCAGTTTCGAGCCACTACAAACAGGGCTGCTACAAACATTTTGGCACATACAGGTCCCTTTCCCTTTTTTAGTATCTCTTTGGGGTATAAGCCTAATAGAAACACTGCTGGATCAAAGGGTATGCACAGTTTGATAACTTTTTGGGCATAATTCCAGATTGCTCTCCAGAATGGCTGGATTTGTTCACAACTCCACCAACAATGCATCAGTGTCCCCGTTTTCCCGCATTCCCTCCAACATTCATCATTATTTTTTCCTGTTATCTTAGCCAATCTGACAGGTGTGTAGTGATATCTCAGAGTTGTCTTAATTTGCATTTCTCTGATAAATAGTGATTTGGAACACTCTTTCATGTGAGTGGTAATAGTTTCAATTTCTTCATCTGAAAATTGTCTGTTCATATCCTTTGACCATTTATCAATTGGAGAATGGCTTGATTTTTTATAAATTTGAGTCAGTTCTCTGTATATTTTGGAAATGAGGCCTTTGTCAGAACCTTTAATTGTAAAGATGTTTTCCCAGTTTGTTGCTTCCCTACTAATCTTGTTTGCATTTGTTCTGTTTGTACAAAGGCTTTTTAATTTGATATAATCAAAATTTTCTATTTTGTGATCGGTAATGGTCTCTAGTTCATCTTTGGTCACAAATTTCTTTCTCCTCCACAAGTCTGAGAGATAAACTATCCTATGTTCCTCTAATTTATTTATAATCTCGTTCTTTATGCCTAGGTCATGGACCCATTTTGATCTTATCTTGGTATGTGGTGTTAAGTGTGGGTCCTTGCCTAATTTCTGCCATACTAATTTCCAGTTATCCCAGCAGTTTTTATCAAATAATGAAATCTTATCCCAAAATTTAGAATCTTTGGGTTTGTCAAACACTAGATTGCTATAGTTGACTATTCTGTCTTGTGAACCTAACCTTTTCCACTGATCAACTAATCTATTTCTAAGCCAATACCAAATGGTTTTGGTGACTGCTGCTTTATAATATAATTTTAGATCAGGTACAGCTAGACCACCTTCATTTGAAAATCTTGAGGTTTTTAAAAATTTGTTTTTCTCTTATTAGTGATAAGGAGCAATTTAAAAAATATAGTTGTTGATAATTTGTGTTTCTTATGAGAACTGTTAATATCTTTTGATGTCTTATCAAGTGAATGTTTCTTGGACTATTTTGTGTTAATTCCCTACATATTTTAGATGTCAGATTTTTATCATATATTTGATGTCAAGCACAATTCACAATTCTTGTGAAGTATAGTAATGAAGACAGGAAATATGTACACAGTGACCTCTGACCATAGTCATCCTCTCATGTTGAAGTCCTAAGTTAATATATTTGACTAAGGAAGCTCCCTATTCTTGAAGGAAGAAACTATACTTAAGTTACTTAGTTCAGTTCATTTGAGTTTGCCAAGAAGCTTATTTTTGGTATCATGATATATATACTTGCTTTCAAAAGAAACTATCATAAAGAAATGAGTAGGATATTTGCTTACTTTTTAAAGTCAAAAGATTCCCTTTGCCACCAAAGCTGCAAAGATTATTGATTGCATTGGAAAATTATCATATAATAACTGACTCAGAATCCTGACTTACCTTTATCCTGAAGAGAGTGAAGGGATAGCTTTCTCTTATAGTGACTAATCCTAATTTATAGCAGCAATCAAAAGTACAGTATTTAGACATTTGTGTGATGTTGTGGACTATAATTTAGTATATTTCTGAATGTTGTACTGATTTTATAAAATTTGTTGAGTTTGGGAACTTTCTTTTAAGTAAAATCCTATTATAAAGAATGCCATTTTAACATTCCATTTAGTTAAATGAAACAATTTCCATGCCCCAGGTATCTTTAAAAGGCTTAATTCTTGTAGATCCGTGTTTTTCTTCAGT
Source organism: Antechinus flavipes (assembly GCF_016432865.1). NCBI lineage: Eukaryota > Metazoa > Chordata > Mammalia > Dasyuromorphia > Dasyuridae > Antechinus > Antechinus flavipes. Next base: position 390,652,508 of record NC_067399.1, on the reverse strand, counting down.
ATTTTTGTATTCCAGGAGTTCAGTGAGGTGCAGAGTAGAGGAGATTAAAAAAAAAAAGAAAAAGGTAAAACAGCACAACCAAATGAAGGCCATAGGAACTAGATTTGGAAGGATTTGGGACAGCACAAGGAGGGAAGATCTCGGAGGAATGCATTGTCATTAAAGACAATTAAGAGCTATAGAGGGAATATTAAAGTATTGATTTGAGTATTAACTGTCTACTGCATGGAAGGCATTATGCTAGGCCTTAGTGTTAAAAAGAAAAAAAATTGAGGCTCTCTCTCTATATATAATTATGTATGTTTATACAAAATATGTAAGTATATGTTTTGGCAGGAGGGGAAGGCACTAACAATTGGAGAGAATAGGAAAAGCCTCCTAGAGAAGTTATTAGTTGAAATTAGGGATTTTGGGAGGTAGAAATGAGGAGGAATTTTGGTCCAGTCTGTGGGAGCTAATCTGAGTATGGAAGTGGGGTATGGAAGGGGTTGGGGGGGAGCAGCACTAAATAGACCATTTTGGCTCTAACAAAGTGTATAAGGGGAGAAATGTAGTAAGTCTCAAAAAGAAGATTGGAGTCAGATTGTAAAGGACATTGAATGCCAAACAGAGAAATTTATATTTTGTTTCAGAGACAATAGGGAGCTACTGAAGTTTTTGGAACAGGAGGATGATATAGTCAAATCTGTGATTTAAGAACATTAATTTAAGAGTAGCACGGAGGTTGAATTTTTGGAGAAGAGAGACATAAGATAGAGAACATAATTGAAAGGCTTTTGAAGCAGTCCAAACAGAAGTGATCAAGGTCTGAATTTTAAGTGGAGGGAAGTAGAAAGAAGGGAATGTTCATAAAACATGTTGTGGAAATAGAAGGAGCAAGACTTGCTTTGATGTAAGGGAGGAAGGAAAATGAAAAATTAAGAATGATGCAAGCTGTGAATCTGAATGACTGGAAGGATAGTGATGCCCTCAGCAGAAATAAGAAAATTAGGAAGAAGATTTGGTATGGAAAAGAAGGATAAGATAAATTCTATTTTGAATATATTGAATTTAAAGTGACTATTTTGATGTAAAATTGAAATTGTCTAATAAACAGTTGGAGATATAGGAATGAAAGTCAAGAGAGAGATTAAGGTAAATTTTATAGATACAGAAATCTTTTACTTAGAGGTAATAATTAAATCCATGGAAACAGATGAAATCACTAAGAGAAAGTATATATAGAAAGAAGAGCTGTGGGGCAGATCCAAAGTTAAAGGATATGATGGATGATGATCCTCTAAAATTAGAAGCAGAACTTCTTAAACTTTTTTCACTCATGACTCCTTTTTTTGCTTGAGAAATTCTGGGTATATAGATATGTAAAATAGGTATACAAATCAAATATTTACTGATAATAAATCATAAATTTGCAACCTCTGTATTCAGTTATGAGACCTCATATGGGATTGAAAATCACAGTTTAAGAAGCTGGACTCTAAAAGTGTCTAAGAAAGGGGGTCAGATCAAGAAATAATGTTACAAAAACCCAAGAAGTAGATAAGCTGAGAAGTCGTCAGTAATGTCCAGTGCTGCAGAAAAATCAAGAAGAATGAGTCAGTGAATAGTTAAAAAATATTTCTTAAGGACCTACCATGCTTGAGACATGATTAAGTTCTGAGGATACAAAAAGAGTGAAAAGATTTCCTCAAGAGTCTCACCATCTATTAGAGAATCTCACAATCTCATGGATGAGAAATGAGAAAAGACTTGATGTCAAAATGAGCTGTTCAGAGATTATTGGTAATTTGAACAGTTTCCAGATTGCAAGGGTCTGAGAAATGAGGAGAGGAAGTGAAGACAATACATATCAAGATGGCTTTTTCTAGAAGTTTGAAAAGGAGGAAAACTATAGGTTAATATTTTGAATGATCATCATTCTGAGAAGAATTCTGTTTTGAAGGATGAGGGAAACCATATATTTATAGACAGCAGTGGGGAACTAATGGGGAGAGATTGAGGGTTAAAGACAGAATGATTAAGAGAGCTGTAAATTATTGAATGAAAGGAATAGAATCAAGAGCACATATATAGAGAAAGGAAGACGGAAGAAAGATCATCTTTATCAGCACTTGGAACAAGGAATGAGAGAATGAGTGATGTTGTAAAATTCTTTTTGGATGTGCAATTGGTAGGCAAAGGATGTTCAGACCAGTCGTCTCTATTTTCCCAGTAAAGTATGAGGTAAACTTCTGATAGTGGTGGGGATAGAGAGAGGACTTGGGCTAAAAAATGGGAGAACATTATAGTTATAGATTGGGGTTAAGAGTACAAATCTAGCAGTATTTACCTTCCTAGTCTACTACTATCCTTCTATGTTCCTTAGGACCTCTTTTTTCAGTTTTCTATTGGACCTCCCCAAAAAAGTATATTAATACATACAAAAAATCTCTTTAAGAATCTTGTGTTTGAAAATTCACTGTGCTTTGAAGCTTTTTAATGTGGAAGCTTTTAAACTTTCCATATAACAAGTAAACCATACCTCCTCTTCACTCTGTTGGGTTCCATTCAAACCTAATTTGAATTTGATAAATTGTTTTGGTATACTGTCAAGTTCTTGAAAATGTGATTTTTTTTTTTTTTTACCTGTTGCTTTTGTTTGCTCTTTGTCTCTGCCCTCTGCTGGAATGTCAATATTATCACAAATGTAAGCAGGTTTTCATTCATTAATGAGAAATGCTGCATATGAACATGCATTTGTGTATGTGTGTCAATATGTCTGTGTGTGTCTGTGTATGTGTGTGTAATTCCTATTTGTGTCACAGGAATGACATAAGTATATTAATTTTTTTTTTTTAATTTGCTGAGGCATTTGGGGTTAAATGACTTGCCCAAGGTCCCATAGCTAGTAAGAGACTAGATTTAAACTCAGATGAGTCTTTTTGACTATAGGCCCAGTGCTCTATCTGATGCATCACCTAACCACACATTATACATTATAGTCATTTTAGGTATTAATCTATTCTGGCAGTAGACTTTGAATTCTAAGGCAGGTCATTGAAAACAGTGCTCCTTTTAGGACCAAAAAATAGCTTTGGATTGATTTCTAGAGCTATCTGTCCTCTTCCATCTCAGATACTAATAATTATGTTTGCCCCTCTTGGTTTTTGTGTTGCTAGTAGAAACCTTCTTAAAGTGTTTCCCAGGTGGGAAATCTCACACATAATCTAGTGGCATTGAACAAGGTTCTCTGAATAGGATTATAGATCTAAAGCTAGAGAGAACTTCAAAGATCATCTTATTTAATCCTCCTATTTTACAAATGAGGAAACTGAAGTTCAGAAAAGTTGTGACTTGCCCAAAATCACAGAGATACGAGGCATCAAAGGCAGGTTTTGAACTCAGGTCCTCTGACTCTAGAGTTCATCTTTTTATTCTGTTTCATTCTTGATGCTGCTTGAAACCTAAGATTTTCCTTGCAGAGCAAAACTTAAACTCCATTCTTGCTGACTCAGGAAAATGAAATAAAACATGTAGCAATGCTTATTAATGAGGTTTCAAAACCCTCTTATGGATCAGAAATCTGGGATAGAATGATAAGATTCAGAGAGGGTATGGCAGTCATGGTGAGCACAGGTTTGTTACTGCTTCCTCTTGTTATGCCTCATCTGTAATGAGGCTAACTTCCTCTTGGAGTGGTAGTACTACTTTGGGGGAGAAGGGTATAGAAGGGTATATCTTAAGAGTAGTGGTTCAAGTAGCATCTGCTCTATTACCATTTATTACTATAAGAAGAGGAGCTGAGTTTAGGATTAGATGAGAACAAAGAGTATCTATAGAAATAGATCAACTTTTCTTGCTTTTAGCTTCTTTTTTGAAAAAGGCATGTACAGCTCTCCTTAAAACTTTCTTCTCTTTCCCCCATTGCCACCCTAATTTTTACTCCATCCAAGAGGATAGTTTATCAATTTCTTCTTTGTAATCACTTGATATGAGGACATATTAGTGTTTTCCCATTATTTTCTCTTCTCTTTCCCTAACCCCATCTTGTGCTTAGAGTGTTTTCACTAAACTGTCTCCCTCTTTTTTCCTTCTTCTTGTGTTTCATAGACTTTGAAGCGGCTCATGGCAGATGAGGTAAGGTGATTTTGTTCTGCATGTAGTTTTCATAGTTCGCCTCCTATGATGATTACCAATTGTTAGATCATGTTTCCATGTTAGTATACATGCTTCCTAGTACTGAGTAACTGACATTGTTTTTTCTCAAGCTTCTCCATATGCTTCTCACGATCCTCTGCTGTGTTTGTGCTTAATTGCATGTGCTCCTTCTCTGCCCGTACAAAGTTCATTACTTTCCAAGATTAAAATGGAATTCTTCAACTCTGAACTATCTGCTTCTTTAAGATGGGCACTAACGAGTTTTAAGGCCCTAAATGTGGGGGGAAATTTTTATAATTAACAGCTGCATGAGGAGGAATGGCTTAAGGTTATTGTTGGTTCTTTTGGCAGTTGTGCTTGAGGCTTGCTAGTGAACACATTATAATTTTCCTCTGCCAGGGATGGTCCATAAATATTTGAAGGTAAGATTCCAGTTAACTCTGGAACTCTGGAATATAAATGTATATCCAAGAAAAGGAGTTTAGACTCAAGTTCATATTATTATTTCCAGAACATCCAACCAGCAGAGAAGGTTGATATTCATTTGAAAACTGCTTCCTACTGCTTATAGCACTCTGTGCTTAGGTGCTATGACCTATATAGAATTAGATAAATGATACTGTCCCTTTCTCCATGGAATTTGCTCAGATATTTTGTGCTAGAAGGACTAGAATTCAAGAATACTTTGAAGGACCAAGCACATTTTTGTGTCAGTTGATTTTCCCGATCCTTTTAATTAAGGGCTGTGGTCCTGCCTGTCTTTGGATTTGGCAAAGAAGTTTTGTGAGGGCCTGGTTGCATCTCTTGCTGGTACTTGAGGGAAATAATGTATGATAATAGTGCAGATAGGTTAGAATATTAGATATTAGCTCTTTTGAAGCTAGAGAACTTGATAGAAGGTAAGGAAATTATTAATTTTACTTTAAAGAGTTCTAAAGGCTCAGAAGTGTCCTCAGTATTGGAGAAAATCACTTTACAGTGATAGGGGTTAATTTGCTATGTAGTTCTTTGATAGTCGTTATAGCCATCTCATACTAGAAAAATACTGGAACTAAGTTGGGTTCTTCTGTCACTGACTCCTTAGAGCCATGGTGTGTAAGACCTTAGATGATTGGTTTTTAGTGCAGAGATAAAATTGGATCAGTGACAGTTTTATTTTTCTTTTTTAGCTGGAGAGATTTACCAGTATGAGGATAAAGAAAGAAAAAGAAAAGCCTAATTCTGCTCATAGGAATTCATCTGCATACTATGGTGAAGATCCTTCTGCACAATCGCTTCAGGATGTCTCAGATGAGCAAGTCTTAGTCCTTTTTGAACAGATGTTGGTAAGTTCAAAGCCCTGAGACAAATTGCTTATTACTGAAAATGTATCGTTGACATGATATAGTCCTTTCCATCAATACTTCCTCAATGAGCTTTTTCTGCTATATTACAAGAATTTTAGATTTAACTGGGAACTGGAACACTAGAATGTGCAAAGACTAACTTACTTTTGGGGGTTGAGCTTTGTACTACTTAAACTGTTGGCCAGTTTATGAATGTTCAAGTCCTACTAAATGAATAGAGCTAATCTCTGAGAGTGTATCTTTTGGGGGCTGGGGTTGGAGGTGAAAGATGCATAAACAAGAAAATGAGATACAGGGAAGTATGATTTACTCAAAGTCACAGAGTGTTAATAGTGAATGGTAAGAGAACTCAGAGAATCTGGTAAAAGAACTTAGAGATGACTCTTCAGCTTATACCACAGTCATTGATAAACATGTTTTGAAGATTAGGACCAGCAACAGCTGATAGGTTTTATGAAAAAGAGGTTTTTTAAAAATGTGGGTTTTGTTTGTTTGTTTGTTTGTTTAGAACATAGTTTACTAAGCCGTAAGTTCTGGCAAGAAATCTGTCTTCTCTAAACTTTACATCTTTTCTAATGCTTGATGTAGTGTTCTGCCTACATAAGAACTTGATAAATGTTAAATAAACAAAAAGAGGGCAAGCTAATCATATCTTTTGGGGAGTTAGAAAATTCTTTTGTAAGTTTGCTAAGACTAATTATAACCTTATAAAAATACTTTTAATTTAAACATCATGGTACATTGAACAAGAGTTGGGTTTGAATCCTAGTCCTGATGCTTAATAATTATATAATCATGAGGATAAATCATTTAATCTCTCAGCCTCAGTTATTTCACCTGTAAAATGAGGTGGTAATAATTGTTCTGTGTACCTCACAGGGTAATTGTAAAATTGTTAAAAAATTAATCTTTTGGGGCAGCTAGGTGGCGCAGTGGATGGAGCACCAGCCCTGAAGGCAGGAGGAAACCTGAGTTCAAATCTGGTCTAAGACACTTTAACACTTCCTCGCTGTGACCCTGGGCAAGTCACTTAACCCCAATTGCCTCAGCAAAATAAATAAATAAATTGAAAAGAAATCAATCTTTTAAAATACAAAATGCATATCTTTATTACATGTATATAGCTTTTTAAAAAAAAAGTATAGAAGAAATTCAACATGTTAATTTCAAGGCTGTACTGTTTGAACTTCCTTTGATTTTCTTCTATGAATTTAAGAGAAAAAGTTTCAAAGGCCCTCTTTTTTTTGGCATCATTTTCACCTTTCTCAATTAAAAAAAAACTCCTCCTTTATTGAAAAATGAGCATAGTTAAATAACACAGATCTACACATTGGCTGTGGGTAAAAATATATATATATATATCATTCTTCACTTTAAATTTGTTACCTTTCTGTTAGGATGTGAGTAACATGCTTAATCTTTTAGGGTATTGATTGGTTATTGCATTAATAAGAGTTTCTATGTTTTTCAATACTTTTTTTCTTTACAATGTTGTACAAATTGTTTTCCATTCTGCTCACTTTCCTATGCATTAATTGTTATACATATTCCCTTGTTTCTTTTAATCCTTTCCTTTTATCATTTAAAAAAATGTAATAATAGTTACATAATAGTATAATCACAGTTATATGCCACCATTTGTTTAACCATTACCCAACTGATAGCTTCCCCCTTAGTTTCCAGTTTTTTTGGAACAACAAAAAGTGTTACTATTAATATTTTTGTATTTATAGGTTCTAAGGAAAGTATTTTGTAAACCTTAACAACTATGGAGATATGAACTCTCCTTTCCTGTCATTACTGACATTTCCTTTAATAATGATCCTGAGTAAAGACAGCTCAACTGTCTAGAGTCAGAAATTATAATCTTTTTGTCAGGAGCTCTTACAAGTGGCAGGGATAACAAGTCAGCAAAGGCAGCCAGTACATCAGTGATGTGTTTAGTACTGTGTACAATATTCCCATGTTCCCCTACCTCTGCAAATAAGGAAGAGAAATGAATTTTCTTATCTCTTCTGGGACATTACATACCATCATATATATATGTATGTACATTCACACACATACATATATATAAAATATGACAACATATATATACATAATCATTATAATTACACAAAGTTTTAACTTTAATTTTTTTTAAATTTTTGTTCTTTGAAAGTTTTTCTTTCATTTAATGTAGTCATTATTTATACTGTTTTCCTGGCTTTGCTTTTTCTTCACTTTTCATTAATTCATAAAATTCCTTACTTGGTTTTTTTTTTTTACTTTTTAATTTTTACTTGTTTTATGAAACATTATGGAATGAAACAATTATGAAATATTATTCATACTCATTGGTTCCTGTGTTGAAATAATACAGCATTATATCCATGTATCACAATTTGTTTAAATGTTGCCTACTTGATGGACATCTACTGTGTTTCCAAGACCTGATATAAAAGAGTGCTAATAAAAATATTTTGGTATGTATGATACCTTTGTTGACTTTGACTTATATCAGCATGTTCTTCCTAATTGTTATTACACAGAGAAAGCAGATAAGCTTTTCATATTTCACGTATCATGTTTTATGTACAGAGTCAATTATTTCTGAGATTCACTTATATCAGAAGTGATTTCCCACTGGCAGTTAGCTGGTCTAGTAGATCAATCACTGGACCTGAAATGAAGGAGATCTGAGATAAAGTCTTATCTCAAAATTTTACTAGCTATGTGATCTTGGGCATGTCACTTAAACTTTTGCATCATCTATAAAATGGGTTTGAATAATAGCACTTCCCTCACAGTGTTTCTTGTGAGGCCCAAATAAGATAACATTTTTAGAGTTATTTTTACATGCTTTGCAAAGTATATATATATTAGTTAATTTTTTTAAAGATATAATTTCTAAAGTTCTTAGCAGGGCTTATTAGTATGCTGTATTTGTCAATGAGGAATAGATAACTATGACCATAGTTGATGGGACACTTTAGACTTTTTTCCAGACCAAAAACATGTCTGGAAAGAACTCAGAAACTGAGTTAATATTTTGCTATTCTGGGAACTAGCTTCCTTCTCAGAGAATTATTTGCTCTGAACAAAATGGAAACCTGACAGATTAACTAATTGTGTTCTGGTTTCCTAAATAGGAATTCAATTGTGCCTGCAGTAAATGTCATATTTTTCATTTTGATAGATTATACAATTTTACAGAAAATAATAATTGGCTGAGACAAATCAGAATACTTCCTGTGTGGTAGGAATACAAATTTCTGAATACTAAATAAGCTTGTTTCTTAGGATATAAAGAATAAGAAAGTTCCTTTAATTTCATGACATTATATGGAATTTCAGTTAGCCAAATTGACAATAGAATTTGCTTCCTGATTAGGTGACTCCCACTAACATTTTTTATCTGAGCACCAGTTTTAGTAGACACATTCTGGACTCAAGCTTTTCTTCTTTGCCAATGTATACTTAAGATATACACAAAATTTTTTTTGTAATTGTGACCACCAAAGACTCCTTACATAGAGATAAATGATTTCATTTATAATGTAGTTCTCATTTTCTCCCTGTAGGAGCCAATGGTATCTCATATTATCGTTGTGCCTATTAACCTCATCTCTACAAGGAGGAAAAAATGGTTTAGGATAAGATCACCCAGAGAAAGTAAACAGAGCCTGGAACTACAGATTTAGCTTTTGCCTAAGGGGTGACAGTTCTCACATGGGGTAATGTAATAGATTTAAAGTCTACTTTACTTTACTGGTGAGAGAGTTATTCCATGTGAAGAGGTTTAGTCTCTAGGGAAAGGAATGATGAATTTTTTCAGTAAACTTTTAGTGTGCATAGCACACATAGCCACCAAATATAGAACCCTGTAAATATGAAAACAGTAGAGCTGATTTTGTTTTCTACATTTTTATCCTATCAGCTGGATATGAACCTGAATGAAGAGAAACAGCAACCTTTGAGAGAGAAAGACATTATCATCAAGAGGGAGATGGTATCCCAGTACTTGCACACCTCGAAGGCAGTGAGTTTACTTTAAAAAATATATATATTTGTACTTGTATAATTTATTTATTTGTAGCATTCATTTAAAAAACTTTTTTGAGTTCCAAGTTCCCATTCTTCTTCCATCCTTCCTTATTAAGAAGGCAAACAATTATACATGAGAAATCATGCAGGGTTTATTTCCATGCTGCCCAGAAAAAGTAAGAAAAATAAAAGGGAAAAATTATGATTCATTCTACACACACAGTTTCAGTTCTCTTTTTGAAGACAGTGGCATTTTTCATCATGAATCATTTGGAATTGTCTTCAATCTATTGATCAAAGCGGCTAAGCCTTTCACAACTGGTTATTGTTACAGTATTGTTGTTACTGGGTATAATGTGCTCCTGGTTTAACAGTTCATATAAATCTCCTGAGATTTTTTGGAAACCATCTCCTTTATCCTTTCTTATACCATAATAGTATTCTGTTACAGTTTGTTCAATCATTCCCCAATTGAAGAGCATTCTTTCTAATTTCAATTCTTTACTAAATTGCTGCTATAATTATTTTTGTACATATAGGTCCTTTTTCTTTGATCTCTGAGATACAGACCTAGTATATTAGTGGATCAAAGGGTATTCACAGTTTTATAATCCTTTAGATATAGTTCCCATATTATTTTCTAGAGTTGTTGGACAGATTCACACTTCCATCAACAAGGATATTAATTAATGTCCCAGTTTTTCTAAATCTTCTCCATTTGTCATTTTCCCTTTTTGTCATATGAGCCAGTCTGATAGGTGTGCTGTGGTACTTCAGAGTTATTTCAATTTTCATTTCTCTAATCATTAGTGATTTAGAGCATTTTTCATATAAGTATAGATTTCTTTCTCTGAAAACTAGTTACCAACATATATCCTTTGACCATTTATCAATTGGAGAATGGCTCTTATTTTTGTAAATTTGACTCAGTTCCTTATATATTTGAGAAATGAGCCCATATATCAAAAAAACTTGCTATAAATTTTTTCCCTAGTTTTTAATTTTCCTTCTAATTTTGTTTACATTGGTTTTGCTTGTGCAAAACCTTTTTAATTTGATATAATCAAAATTATCCAGTTTTTTTTTTTCCTGTAATCCTTTCTGTCTCTTGTTTGGTTATAAATTCTTCCCTTAATCATAGATATGAAAAATAAAATTTCCATCCTCCTCTAATTCATTTATGATATCACTTTGTATGTCTAAATCATGTATATATTTTGCCTTATCTTGGCATATATTATGAGATGTTGATCTTTGCCTAGTTTTTGCCAATCTGTTTTCTAGTTTTCCCAGTAATTTTTGTCTGATATTGAGTTCTTGCTCCAAAGCTTGGATTTTTGATTTTACCAAAGACCAGATTACTACAGTCACTTAGTATTGTGTATTGGGTACCTAATCTATTCCACTGATATACTACTCTATTTCTTAGCCAGTACCAGATTGTTATGATGATTACTGCTTTGTAATATAGTTTGAGATCTGATACTGCTAGACTGGAAAACAGAGAGCATTGAGATAAGGACATAACACTGGGAAACTGCCATTACTTTATTTTAGATATATCTGTCTGTAATGTCTATTTTATCCTACATACAGTTCTAAATACTTTAACCCTCCTGTTTGGACTCCTTCTCTTTGGCCTCTATGAAGTATGATGGGAAAGATTCTCTGTAGATTTGTCTAGTCCATACTCCAGTGTTCTGACTGATGACTCTCGTGTCCTAAGAAATATTGGTTAGTTTTGGCTCTCAGATATTGATCTATCATCTTTACCTGCTTTCTTTCCAGGGCATGAGTCAAAAGGAGAGCTCCAGGTCTGCCATGATGTATATCCAAGAGCTTCGTTCAGGTTTAAAGGATATGTCTCTACTTAGCTGCCTAGAGTCCCTTCGTGTGTCACTTAACAATAACCCTGTCAGGTGAGAGATTGGCTTCAGCTAGGGAAAACTGTAGAAATCTGAGGATGTGTTATACTAGATGTAAGTTGTTAAATTAATTTGACACTGCATTGATTCTGTGTATTCCTTACAGCTGGGTACAGACCTTTGGAGCTGAGGGCCTTGCAAGCTTGCTGGACATACTTAAACGACTCCATGATGAGAGAGAAGAATCTCCTGGGTGAGTCTCTTAAATCTCTATCTTCTGGAAAGAGGAAAGCAGAAAATGGGCAAGCTTTTTTTTTTTTTTTTTTTTTTTGTGACATTTTGTGATAGCTGTTTTACATGCGATATAATGGATTAGAGAATTACTTTCAGCTAAGGTTGGAGGTTTGTTTTTTTTGTTTGTTTGTTTTTGTTTTTTGGATAGTTAAGGGTAAGGCAAGGTACAGGGAACCTAAAATTAAACTTTAGATAAATATTCCAAATATCAAATATCTTCTGAAGGTCAGATTATTCTCACTCAAAGAACTAAGGTGTGGGTAAATAACAGAATAGTAAAATCTGTCCTGCCTAGGGTTATCCTTGATCTGGATATCTTTCATATAGTTGTTCTAGGCCTAGGATTGCTGTATGGACAGCAGGGGATGTACCTAGCACTAGTTTAGTTTCACTGTGAAGTTTGAGCCACATAGATGTCCCCAATTTTCTGATTTTCCTTTAAAAATGGGATGATCCAGAGGCAGACCTCAACTACCAGAAATAGCATACTTTTTGGATGTGGTACTCTAAGACTAAGTTTCTAGCTATTTGTGCTGAACATTTTCACTTTCTCATTTCTCATTAGCTTTTCAAGCCCTTGCAGTCTGGATAAAACCCTACTACTCTACTGAAACTCTTCTCTCAGAAATTATCAATGATTTCCTGCTAATCCCAGTGACCTTTTCTCAGGCTGCTTCTTTCTTGTTATGTAACTTTTGACACTGTTAACCTTTGTCACTTCCTAGATGCCTACTTCTCAAAGAGTATTCATGGTACTATCAAATTCTTGTTCTCCCATCCATATGAATATTACTTCTGGTTTTGTTTTTTTTTTTTTGGATCATAACCTGTAACCCATCTTCTTTGTATTGGTATATTCTGGTACTCTTCATCAATCAATCAATAAACAATTATTAAGCAAGCATCAGCCATATACCATATATACTAGGGACTAAAGATACAGATACAAAAATGAAACAGGCCCTGCTATCAAGAAATTTACATTTTGGGATAGGTAGATGCTGCAGTAGATAGAGTACTGGCCTTGAAGTCAGGAGAATCTTGAATTCAAATCTGGTCTCAGACATTTAATATTTTCTAGCTGTGTGACCTTGGGTAAATCACTTACCCCCAAAATGCCTCAGCAAAAAAAAAAAAAAAAAAAAAAAAAAAGTTAACATTCTATTAGGGAGTACAACGTTTTCCTAGCTAAATAATTACAGGATATATACAGAAAAAAATGTAAAGTGATTTTGCTTGGGGACACTAAAAATGAATGACTGGCATTTATATAGTAAGATAGATGAATTGACTTGCTCAGGGTCACACAATTAATAAATATCTGAGACAGGTGTTCCCTAATTCTAATTCATGTTATTCATTTACTATAGCACCTAACTGCCTCTACTGTAGAAGTCATGAAAGGCCCCAAGTGGCATTTGAACTGAGGTTTGACAGGAACTACAAGTGCCAAGTATTGGGGTGAGGAGGAAAAACATTTCAGACATGATAGAGAACCAAAGAAAGGGCATAAGGCAGGAGAAAGAAATATCATATATAAGAAACAAGAAGTTAGCCAGCTTGATTGGAATGTAGTTTGTGAAGTAGAATAATCTGCCTGGAAAGGAAAACTAAGATAAATGCTGAACAGAAATGTGTATTTATTCTAGATCAGAGCTTTTTAAGCAGACAATTGATCTAATAAATCTGGGCTTTAGAAATAATAATTTTGTAGATGTGTAGAGAATGATTATAGAAAGATAGTAGACTTGAAGCAGAGAGACCACTTAGATAGCTAATTCCATATCTTAGATGAGGGGAGACGAAGACTTGAGTTAAAGTGGTTGACCCCTTTCCCAATTCCTCTCCTGATTCCTTTACCTCACTTCTTAACATTCCTCAAGGAGTTTATATATTATCTCTTTTCACATGACTCTCAAATTTATATATCAAACCCTTGATTCTTTCCTGAGTTTCAACTCTGCACTGGCAATTTCCTGCTAGACTCTCCATCTGAATTTCTTATAGGCATCTCAAAATCAACATATCCAAAACAGAACTCCTCTTAATCCCAAAATGTACTCCTTTTCTTCATTCTTTATTTTTGTCAAGTATATCACCACCATCATCCTTCTAGGCATCTAGGTTCGCAATTTGAATTGACTCTTAATTCTTAAATCCCAGGGGGCAGCTAGGTGATACAGTGGATGGAACAGCAGCCCTGAAGTCAGGAGGACCTGAGTTCAAAGCTAGTCTCACTTCCTAGCTGTATGACCCTGGGAAAGGAACTTATCCCCAATTACTTCAGCAAAAAAAAAAAAAAAAAAAAAAATTCTTACAGCCCAAAATCCAGTTGCCAGATTTTTGTTATTTCTACCTCCACAACATCCCTTCACTCTACTCTCACATCTAGCATCCTAATTCAAGCCTTTGTCATTTCTCACTTAGAGTTTTATTTATTTTTAAAAATTTATTTAAAAAAACGAACAGAATAAGAAAACAAAAATAGAGAAGGAATACAAAACAAAATAAAGCAAAAGAGAACATTGTCATGTGCTAGCAGAACATGATGGAGGGTTCAAAATATATAGTAATGAATTAACAAATCAGGAAAAAAAATATATATATATATATTAATGGAAGAAATTTTATTCATGAATGTCTATTTTTTTTTACTTCCTTGTAAATTGTGCTTTTGTTCTCTGCTGCACACCTTATTTTATTCTTTTCCACCCTTTTGTCCCCCAATCCTAAGTAAGTTATAATTTTAAAAAAATATATCCATGTATACATGTATATATATATGCACGCACATATGCCTGCGCGCGTGCACGCACACATACACACACACACACACACACACACACACCCCTATCTTTCCTGTCCCTGCTGACACCTTGCTTTAATTTTGCTCCTTAACTTGTCTTGCTATAACTTAACCTTCCCCCACCTAAGAATCCCTCCCTTGTCTTCTTCCTCACCCTTTGCTTCCTCATCTACCTATTCCTCCCCCCTTATGTCTTTATAGATTTTTGGAGGGTGCTATGCCCTTCATGGTATATATGTAGTGTTGCCTATTCCCAATGGCTCACCTGGATTTTTAAAGGCCTTCTAATTGTTCTCTGTGTTTCAAGTATTTTCCCTATCTAATTCATTTTCTATATTCCTGCCAGTTAGCCATTCCTAAAGCATAGTTGTGGCTACCTCACCTCCTTGCTTAAGAGACTTCAATAAGTATTCATCTAGGATAAAATACAAGCCTCCAGTCTGGTATTCAATATTTTTCAAAATCTGAACCTAATCTTTCTTTTCAGAATAATTATTTATTACTTCCTCTTAAATATCCTATGTTCAGCCAAACTGGCCTGCTTACTGTCCCAGTAGAGAATTTTTCATCTGCTGTCCTATGCCTTTGCCTAGGCTGTCCCCCATGGCTACGATGATTTCCCTCTTCATCTATACCTCTGGAATCTCTCTCTTTTTTTTTTTCCCAAAACAGATGCCATACTATAGGATATCCCTACCCTACTTTGTAGTGTTCTCCCCTCCCCGTTTGTATTATCTGTGTATAAATTTTATTATATATTTCTGTGTATATCTGTTTTTCTGAGTAGAATATAAATTCTTTGAGGGTAGAAACTATGGTTTTGTCTTCATAACTAATACCTATCATACAGTAGGTTCTTAATGAATGCTTTTTAAATTTTAATAGGGTATAAAATTGTGGGGCATTTTTCTAAATGGTAAAAATCTAAAAAAAAAATCACTTTAGAGAACAGTTGCTTCAGGGGTCTAGAAATTTATACACTGGAAATACAAATGGAGAGAGGAGAACAGGGTAAGGATTTCCTGTAGGAGGTGGCAATCTGTTTTGGGAAAAGAGGGAGACTACTCCTTGCTTTGATGTAGCCATCAACTCTTTTATAACTTAGTAAATAGTCTGAGTAGAATTGGCCAAAAAATTCATCACACTTTTCAGCTGGATTTCAAAGACAGTAGACATGGATCATTGGATCAGTATTTAAAGTCTTTCCAGATTGGTTGAGCTTTTCAGAGCCTGTAGTCCATACCACACAGAGGTGTTGAAATAGGACTTTGAAAAATATGAAAGAAAATTGATTCTGTGTGTGCCTAGAAGATTAGTGAGAAGATTTGTGGTCCTATTCTCATCAGATAATCTTAACTTTGAAGCTCTGAAACATTTAACCATATCATTTTCTGCTCAAGTCTCCAGTGTCTTCTTAGTATGCTTTGTATCCTAGAGGTCTAGGATACAAACTCCTTTCCCTAATATATAACTCTCCTTAATATATAAAGTCTCTCATAATCTGGTTCCAATCTGATTTCAGCTCCTTCATACTCTCTAAAATCTAGCCAGATCATATTATTTACTGTTCCTCAAACTTAGCATCTTCTGTCTTCATGCCTTTTCCCCCTTGCATTTGGAAGCATTCCTTCTTTATCTATACTTCTCTTAGCTTAAAATCCTCAACTTCCTTTAAGATTCAGCTCAAGGGAAATATTTCCAGACTCCCCATATTTGTGGGTATTGTACCCTCCTCAAATGAGCTTATCTTTATTCATTTACATATTCCTTTTCTTTTCCTTCTGTAAAATGTAAAGCTCCTTGAGGGTTGGATTTGCCTTACCTTGGTTTTATCAAATTAACTCCATAGCAAATACTTAAATGTATATTGAAGTGAATGGTACTACCCTTTTTTTTGCCTTTGGGATTTCAAGGGTGAATTTTGTGCTCAGTTTAGAAGCCTCTCCTTTGGATGCTGGGAGAAAATGAAGCATTAAAAGCATTTCACCGATTGTTTCTTCTTTGTGCAGAAGCTACGACAGCCGTAATAAGCATGAGATTATTCGCTGTTTGAAAGCTTTTATGAACAACAAGGTAAGATCTTTCCCTTCTCCATCTCCCTGTGTCTTCCACACTCCTACCCAATTCTCTCTCCACTTGACAACTCCAAAGAGTCAGCCAAGAGCATGAGGTTAAATGATTTCATTATGCTGGTTCATACCTTCTTTTTTTTAAGTGGCACCTATACATTCTTTATTAGTCCTTTCCAGCTTAGTTGTCTTCTTCCGTTGTTTTTTTTTTTTTTTTTTTTGTCTTTTGTTTTTTGGTTTCCTAACCTGTATATATTCTTTTCAAAAATCTGATCTCTCTCCTTATTTAATAATAATAAGCATTTATATAATATATATGCCAGACACTATGCTAAATACTATACAAATATTATCTCATTTGCTCTCACAAAAACTCTGGGAAGGTGCTATTATGATCTTCATTTTATATTTGGGAAAGCTGAAACAAACAGAAGTTAAGCTACTTGGCCAGGGTCATACAGTAAAGAAGTGTCTGAACTTTGATTTGAACTCAGATCTCATTGATCCAAGGAGCAACTCTATTCACTATGCCATCTAGCTACTTCCTCTCTTGTTCCTCTGTAGTCTAGTACTTCTCACATATTCCTGTTTTTGGAATACCCTTGCTTTTTCTGCTTTTACTCATAATAAAAAAAAAAGATAACTTGATATCAGATTAGCTCTCCCTTATTCATTTGCACACTTATTTGCATTAATGGGTAATAATTCTTCTCTATCCTTGGAGAACTTGGGTTCTTACATCTCTGCAGGAAGAGATTTTGCTTGTCTTGTAGTCTAGGATTCTGCTGAGAAAGATGCATGAGGTTCTGTTCCTTCACATTCTGTCATTGGGATCTTAAGTCTTTACATTCTTCTTTCCTGTTATTCCTTTGCTAGTTTGGGATCAAGACGATGTTGGAAACAGAAGAAGGAATCCTGCTACTGGTCAGAGCCATGGACCCTGCTGTCCCCAATATGATGATTGATGCAGCCAAGCTTCTGTCTGCTCTTTGCATTCTACCACAGCCTGAGGATATGTATGTTATTTGAAATTTTCTTCTTTCCCCATTTCCTTTCCCTTCTTTTTTAAATCTCTGAAAGTATACGTGCTAGAGGGATGGTTTGCTTGGGTGTAAGGGAATATGCCATTTGAACTCAGTTGCTTGGATACTGTCTCTTTGTACTTGGTATAAAATTTGGTGACTCTCATTCCTAGTACAAGAGTCCTAAGTGGAAACTGTATTAGGAGGACTAGTTAAGGAGATCTTTGGGCCACTGCCTACTTTTGAAGCCTCTGAGTAGTATAAACAGTATGGCAATTTTCCTTTATTTCAAGAAAGATCTTCTTGTGTCATTGTGCCAGAATAATTGTACTCTTTCTTTTCCCTTCTTACCCATCACTCTGGGGTAAGACTTTGAATAATCCATCTTTCTTTTTCCCTAATCTTTTTTCCCTCATCTTTTTTCCCTCATCTTCCACTTACTACTTCCAATATAGGAATGAACGTGTTCTGGAGGCTATGACAGAGCGAGCAGAGATGGAGGAGGTAGACCGCTTCCAGCCTCTCTTGGAGGGATTAAAGAGTGGAACCTCCATTGCTCTCAAGGTTTGTAAATTGAGAGCAGCACCTGGGAACTAAATGTAGGGGGCAATATTTCTTGCATCTTTCAGTCTCTTGATAGAATAAATTGAGTGTCTTCTTTTTGTGTTCTTTATGCTAAAGGATAAATATGGAACTTCTTTCCCAAGAAAGGAAACTTTGTTGGATTTCACATTTTAGGAAAGTCATTGGTAAGCTAGAGCATATCTAGCATGATGGCAGGCAGTTCTGGAGATCATATTCTATAAAAATTGGTTAAAGGAACTAAGAATATTTAATTTCGAAAAGGGAAGACTTAGAGGAGTCATGATGTTAGTTTTCAAGTATTTGAAAATTAAGGGAGAAAAAGACTTGTTTTGCTTGGTCCTGAAGTGTAGGGCCTGGTAAGAGCCATTGTTTGGAAGTTATAAAAGGCAGGTTTAGACTTAATGTAAGGAAATATTCTCAAATAATTAGAGTTGGCTAATTGTGGAGTACACAGAAGATACATGGTCTTCAAATAGAAGCTAGATGACCACTTGTCAGTGGGTACCGTACAAAATTTTAGAAATTTTGATTAGATACATTTTGGATTGAGAGAGAGTTTGACATGGGGGATTGGAGTTAGAGTCATTAGGGAAATCCAAACCAGCAAGTGAACCTGGGCAAATCATTCAGTCTCTCAGTGTCCCTGTCATTGCATCTCTCTTAAGACTGAGTTACAGATGAATTGCTTATGGCCATGGTAGAGGAAGTTTCCTCACTGAAGAGTTTCCTATACTAACGATAGATCTTGACTAAAAAAGAAAAAAAGGTCTGATCACTCATTTTTGATTCATCTTTGATGAGGAAATTGATGGTGACTATCTTATAGCTAGGAAAATTGAATTTTAAAATAAAATAGATAACTTTCCCAATCCAGAGTTTCACAGTCCCAGGAATTATATTAAAAACTTTGATCTATTCAGGCTAAAGTTTAAATTGGGCCTCATGACTTTTAATCGCTGTTGTAAGATCTATGCTAGGTATGTATTTTCCTCTAAAAATAAGTTAAATGGAAAAAAGTTCCTTAGTTTCCTTCAGAAGTTACTTGACCCAGTTGTCTTTATCTTTCCATCTTAGGTGGGATGTCTACAATTGATCAATGCCCTCATCACACCTGCAGAAGAACTTGATTTCAGAGTCCATATCCGAAGTGAGCTGATGCGCTCAGGTCTGCAGCAAGTACTTAAGGTGAGGGCAAGTCCTCAAAATCATTATGTGAATTGATTTTTCCTTTTTTTTTTTTCTTGCACTAATAGTTCTCATTTTCTTGAAAACCTTGGTCATATTTATAAAACAATTTTGGAAAACAATGAAGACATAATGGACAGTTTTCTGTTGTCTGTTTTTGACTGTTGATAGGATCTGCGACTGATGGAGAATGAAGATATGAAGGTACAGCTGGCTGTGTTTGATGAGCAAGGGGAGGAGGATTCCTATGACCTGAAGGGAAGATTGGAAGATATACGAATGGAAATGGAATATCCTTCTGCTACATAGTGGCTCCAAATGTGATGCCTTTGTTAAATTGAGTTGTAGTAGCTGATTTTGGGGTAAAATCCTTATGTGCTTAGAAAGATTTCACTGTATTTAAGAAACTAAAATCCATATATAATTGACTTAGCAAGAGAACCTTGTGGACAGTCTTTACAGTATTTTTAAGTTTCTCTTTTCTGAGAATCCTCAGATAAAGACATCAGAAAGTCCTTTACAATAGAAAAGGCCAAAAAAAATTAGTATTTACTTCCTGGGAATACTATGAGATTTGAATGTAATTGATATAAGTCAAGGATTGTGGTCAAAACATAACCTTTTAAGGAGATGTGTATGTCTCTTAACTCCTTTGTACTTACTTCTTAGATGAGATTGAGAATCACTGACAAATATATAGTTATGTGTTGAGATCTGATGCTAGTACTTTTGCAGTTACTTTATGTTCTCTTTGCTACTACTTGATCCTTTAGATCTGAAGAATTTTACAATATAATCCTTTTGCACAGTGGATTTTTGAGTTGAGGGGGCTTTTTCTGGGGGGGTGGACAGGTTTTTAAGATGGGGCATGATGGACATCTTACTAGTATCATTGCATTTCCACAAGTGTCAGGAATAATCAGTGATTAGTCTAATTTCCAAAGTCATGCTTTCCTTAGCCCTTGCCTCTTTCCCACTGATTTCAGTGAAGTTTTTCAGATCCTCCTGAACACAGTTAAGGATTCAAAGGCTGAACCGCTCTTCCTATCCATCCTGCAGCATCTGCTGCTGGTCCGAAATGACTACGAGGCCAGGTGTGGTGGTTGGCAGGGTTCTTGGGAAAGCTAGGGGCAGGCATTACTTTGGTGTTAAATTAAGGGGATAAAACAAACTTTTAGATTATAGGGTAGAGGTAGTAATGAAAACTAAGGATCAGCATTCATGCACAGCCATCGTTGTCTGATAATTTTCTCTCTAATTAGGCAAAAAACCACCCCTGTTGGCTCAAAAAGATGTAAAGGGTACAATTTATTTTGGGGTGGGGACAGTTTAAGGTATCTTTAAAGTTATTTCTTTTTGGAGTAAGGGAGTTATATTTGCCCATTTTATTGAAAAAGAATAGTCAGCAGATGATGGTAGTCTTGTCCTTTCAGAGGAAGAGAGGGATTCTGTGAGAGAGGAGAGGGAGTATAAAAATGGGACAGCAGGAATTTTTGGCTTTTGATTATCGAGAAAGCATAGGGTAGTTGAAGTAGAATAGTTCATGGCATGGCTATAGTGACCTTATTTCAGATTTCTAAAAAAGATCTTATCTCAGATTTTTTTTCCTTGGGACTCCATACTGAGTTAGTAATTGAGTCAGTTGGTCAACCAACATTTATTAAGGTTTTTTTAATGCTAGATGTAGTACTAAATGATGGGGACAAAGAAAGTTAAAAGAAAATCTTTTGTTTCTAAGAACTCATATTCTAATGAGGGAGTACAGAGTTTCAAATAACTGTACAAAGTATGGGCAGGATAAATTTGAAATAATCATTAGAGGAGAGGCACTAGAACGGTTTATTGTAGCATGTGACTTCTAGAGCCCAGACCTTCTTTGGATCTGAGAGTATTTTGGTTATTCCTCACTTCCTTTTTCTTTTCTGCAGACCTCAGTACTATAAGCTGATAGATGAGTGCATATCCCAGATAGTGCTTCACAAGAATGGTGCTGATCCCGACTTCAAGTGCCGACACCTCCAAATAGATATTGAAGGATTGATTGGTAAGCATGGGGGATACTTACTGCTGCCATTGCTTTTCATCATCTCATATCTCCCTTCCCAGTTAATTAGCCAAAAGAATAAACATTTATTAAATGCCAGACATTTATATAGAGGCATTTAAAGAGGCAGACAAAAATGATATATCACTCTTCAGGAAATTCACATTCTATAGAATGAGATAGCATGTACACATACAAATATGTCCAAAATGAATATCAAGTCATTTTGTGGAAAGGCTTCATATAGATGGTGTCATTTGAGCCTAGCTCTAAAGGAAACTAGAGGTTCTGTGAAGCAAATGAGGAAAGGAGAGCTTTTCAAGCTTGTATCAGGGCATGGAGATGGGCAATTGTGTGGTTTTGTGTGACAAACAATACTAAGGCTAGTTTGGCTGTAATGAAGAAGAAACCAATCTGAAAGAAACCAATATATAATAATACTGGAAACATAAGTTGGAGACAAACTAAGAACTCAAAGGGCCAAATACCAAATGGAAGCATTTATTTTATTCTTTATCTTGTCCTTTTCTCCTTTCTGAGCTCCAATCTCTTATCACCAACTACTATCTTTGGGCATTTTGAATTAAATGCCCTAAAATCATCTCAGGTGCAACATAATCAAAAAAACTATCTTTCTTTTTTACACTATTATCTTCTGCACTTTTGTAGTTGACCATCTTGTATAGTACTTTCTCTCCAATCACTCAGGTTCACCACATCATTGTCATCTTAAGCTCTTCTCACTGACCTCAGATACCCATCAGTTACCAAATCTTATCATTTCTACCTCTGCATCTATCTATTACATCTATCATCTTTTCTCTCTAAATAGTTACCATCTTAGTTTAAATCCTTATCTAAATTGTTGCAATAACCTCCTAACTAGTCTCCCTATCTCAGGTCTTTGCTCACTACATTCTATCCTCCACACAACTGCCAAAATGTTTTTTTTTCAAAGTCCAAGTCTAATAACCATGTCATAGCTTTATTCAGTAAACTTCATTCTTTTTTCTCTAGGGTATTTGGATCCTTTTTTATTTAGAATAAAATATAACTCCTCTATTTGGCATTAAAATCCTTTACAATCCAGTGTTGGTGTACCCTTTTGGTCCTAATTACATGTTACTGTCACGTCTTTTATGATATGGTTGTTCTATCCTTACTTTTTTTTCATATGTGACTTTACATTTCCTATTTCTATGCCTTGGCATCTAGGGAAGGCAAACTTCTTAAGGGATGTATGTGTGCGCACACATGCGCATGCGCAGTTTCAGAGGGGGAGGAGAAAAGGGATCTGTTCTTTCAATATATTCCAGGGGGATATTACAAAAGCACAAAAATATTTACTTTGAGTGTATTACCCCTCATTTCTTCCTTTTGGAACCCCTAGTTTCCTCAGAGACTGAACTCAAGCTCTGTCTTCTTCATGAAGCCTTTTCTGAACCTCTCAAGCTAGTAGCAACCCATTCATAAAAATCATCTTAGTGTTCTTCCTTTCCTCTCTTCCTTTCTTTTTCCTTTCCTTTTTTCTTTCCTCCTTCCCTTCCTCCTTTCCATCTTATTACCTACTCAAATAGAAAATGTAATCTTTAGGTCAGGAATTCATTTGATCTTGCCTTCAGAAATATCACTTCAGCAAACTCTGTAGAGAATATATTGGATTGGGAAGGGCCTTGAAGCAGGGAAACCTAGGAAAAGGCTTTTGCAAAAGATTAATTTGGGGGGGAAAAAAAAGGACATTTATCCCAAGATTAAGTAGATTATATCAGCACTTGTAAACATTTGGCCTTCAACATGTTTTCCTTACTTTGATGCTACTATTTAAAACAGGATTGGGAAATCTTTTCCCTGCCAAGGGCCATTCGGATATTTAGAACATCATTTGCAGGCCCTACAAAATTATCAACTTATAGAACTCAAGCAGTGGGAGGTAGTTGTACCTAGCTTTGAGCTCATCATCACTTGTGGTTGGCTTAGCAGATGATTTTGAGGACCAAACATTCCCTACCCCTGATTTAAAGGAACATTAATGGACAAGTCAACTTTTTATTACAAATCCCTAAAACTTTTTTTCTATTTGAAGTAGGAGCTAATCTGTTGATAGTTAAAATGTTGATTCCTTCTCTGTATGAACATGGGAATAACAGCAGATTCTGGAAGATAGAAATGCTGCATTCATAGGAGCTCCTTCCCCTCTTAAGGTTGGATTCTGAAGTCAAGATTCTCCTCTCAGAGCCAAAGCAGTCAGATGAAATAGTTAGGTAGATGGTAAGATTAAATATATCTCAAAATAGTTTATCTAGACTTTTCACAATTTACTAAAGAATGAATTTGACTTTATATCATTTTAAAATCCAGGATTCAATATACCTGTTTTTTTTTTAATATCCTTGAAACTAGAATGAAGTAATAGGCTTGAATATCTGGAAAATGGGTTAGACTGTTAGGAGGAGATATATCTTTTTATTTTCAAATACTAAGTAGGAAAATAATACCACTTACCACAAAGAAGGAAAAACAAAATTGTAAGTATAAAGTTATCTTCAATCTTTTGGGCATTATAATCATTTAGGTCAATTCCCTTTTAATCACAGAACATAGGATATCTGTCAGTGGGAGTTTTGTTGCTCTTTAGCTTCTTTCTATTCATATAGAGAGAGCATCAACATCTATGAACTTCTTTAAGAGAAGTGAACAACATCAGATTATGTTCTTAATGAAGGAGACCATATGAAAGCCGATGATAATCTTCTATATATTGAATTTCAATTGTTGCTGATGTCATTTATGTTTTTGAACTTGTCCAACTAGAAAGATGATACCACCTCTTATGGAAATAAGAAAATAAAGCATGTAAGAGAAAATATAGTTCTAGATCCAAAAAGTTTACTAGTCTGTCTCGCTGTCTTGTATCTAGATCTCATCCTTATTTTTACACATATATTTACAACTTTGAGCCTGTGTAACATCTGGGAGGTACTTCAGTAGATTCTAGGGGGATCATGCTTTGTATGTGAAATTAGTGATTATAAACCCATTTAGGTTGAATGTGATGGGGAAAAAAAGGTATTTATTTTTAAAAATACATTCTAGAGGATACGAGAAAGATTCTTGTCTAGAATGAGCATGCAATGAGAGGGCAGAGAGAATTGGAAATTTTACTTATCTTTTTTTTTCTTTCAGATCAAATGATTGATAAAACAAAAGTGGAGAAAACTGAGGCCAAAGCTATAGAGTTGGAAAAGAAGGTAATTATGGGGAGCTAGGAAAGGTTTACTTAAAGCATATCTCCATCTTCTTTTTGTCCAAAAGCCAATCATGCCTGCCCAGCCCACTAGTTTGCTCTTTCCCTCCACTCTTCTCTCCACATTTGCCCCTTCTCTAGTCACTCTGGTGAGATTGGCACACAGTTTGAGTCTATGAAAAGAGTCCTGCTTTTGGATCTTATATAGCTGCTTAGTTTGGAAAGCAGCATGGATATGGACATGTAGAAACATTATTTTATGCTATTTTCTTTCCTGGGCCATCAACAATATAGCTGACATAAATGGTGACATTTATCTACTGCTATAATCTACTGCTCTCTTGGTTTGTGTTGATATTCTTAGGTTTCTTGGAGCAAGAAGGTCCTGAATAGGTCTAGATTTTTGTGGCCATGATTTTATCTATGTTCACCTGGCCCTGTATTCTTTGGTTTTGGATTCCTGATGGCCTTCCTTTGGCATCTTAGTGCTCTTTTGGGGAAAAGAGTGGCTTTTACTCCTAAATTCCCTTCTATATGCATTGCTTTCTACATTTTAAAGGGCTATAAAAATAAATGCAAGCTATTTCCACTAACTGGCCAGGTTGAATGAAGGAAATGTCCTTAAACTTCAGACCTATATTTGTGACTCCAGAAATAGGATGACCCATTGGATTAATATCTAGGATTCCCCACTCTCAACTCCCTAAGTTTTTAGGTCAGGGCATTATCATTCTCCCTAAGCAATGCCTCTGGTGTGGGGCAGCTCCAGAGGTAAAATAACACTATTAATACGGTATGTGAGAGGACTTGCCCTGAGAGATAGAGGAGCTTCCTGAAATA
This sequence comes from Antechinus flavipes, assembly GCF_016432865.1. NCBI lineage: Eukaryota > Metazoa > Chordata > Mammalia > Dasyuromorphia > Dasyuridae > Antechinus > Antechinus flavipes. Next base: position 390,627,045 of record NC_067399.1, on the reverse strand, counting down.
CTGATTTTTTTTTCTTAAGCTGGACTCAGAACTAACTGCTCGGCATGAGCTACAGGTGGAAATGAAAAAGATGGAGGGTGACTTTGAACAGAAACTCCAGGAACTACAAGGAGAGAAGCAAACATTGGATGCAGAGAAACAACAATTGGCTACTGAGAAAAAGGACCTGGAAGCTGAAGTCTCTCAGCTGACTGGAAAGGTAAATTGGGGCAGGGGAGGTGGTATATGTAGCCACCTATTAAAATTGGTCATTCTAAAGCCTCAAAACAAGCATTCCTAAGAATTGGAATGAATTACCCTTTGCTGGGAATGTAGGTGGAAAGTGCTCAATTTCTTATGTTGTGTCACTTTGTTCTGTAGGTTGCCAGTTTGTCTAAGGAGCTAGAAGATGCCAAAAAGGACATGGCTTCTCTCTCAGCTGCAGTTGTCTCTTCTGTTCCTCTTGCCCCTAGCAGTGATACTATTCCTCCTGCCCCTCCTCTTCTTAGTGACTCTAACATATCCCCTCCTTTACCCAGTGGTATTAATGTTCCTCCCCCTCCTCCTCCTCTGCCTGGTAGAGCTGCTATTCCTCCTCCTCCCCCCCTACCTGGTGGAGCTGGTATTCCTCCTCCTCCCCCCTTACCTGGTGGAGCTGGCATTCCTCCTCCTCCCCCCCTACCTGGTGGAACTGCTATTCCTCCTCCTCCCCCCTTACCTGGTGGAACTGCTATTCCTCCTCCTCCCCCCTTACCTGGTGGAGCTGGCATTCCTCCTCCTCCCCCCCTACCTGGTGGAGCTGGCATTCCCCCTCCTCCCCCCCTACCTGGTGGAGCTGGCATTCCTCCTCCTCCCCCCTTACCTGGTGGAGCTGGCATTCCTCCTCCCCCTCCCCTGCCTGGTGGAACTGGAATGCCCCCCCCTCCTCCTCCTTTACCTGGTGGAATCCCTCCACCCCCTCCTCTCTCAGGGGTTCCTGGTATCCCTCCACCTCCCCCAGGAATGGGTGTGCCTCCACCTCCCCCTGCATTTGGGGGTCTGGGAGTGACTGCGGCTCCAGTTCTGCCCTATGGCTTGGTTCCAAAGAAGCTTTATAAGCCAGAGGTGCAGCTCCGAAGGCCAAACTGGTCCAAGGTAAGAGCTATTGCCAAATTCAAAAGTTCATAGTCAAGAAGCTGCATCTGCTTCTTGCCTTAGCCTTTTTATAAGTGGTTAAACTCCCAGGATAGACTTCCCTTACTTTCCTTTGGCCCAGCATTGTCTTCTGGTGTTAGCATCATTCAACAACTATTTATTAAGGTTATTATGTATACAGACCTTTGCTTCTAAATTTTGGATTTATCAACTTAATGTACTTAACCTTTTACCCCAGAAGATGGCAGCACTGTGGTAACAAAATTTCACAATCAGCCATTCCCTAGTTTTTAGGCAGCTGATAATACCCTGCTGTAAAAGTCATGGATTCCATTTGTCATTAAAATGCATGCATCTGTATCTTTTCTTCCTGTTAGAACTGATCATGTTTAAACTTAATTTTACAAGAGTGTACTTTGAAACCATTAGGAGTCTGAGTAAATTGCCTTCTCGACTAGGGCTCAGACTCAAATGAAAAGAGATTGATGGGGTCAGTTAATTGACTTATTCACTTGACAGAATTAACACATTTAGAATTAGCTCTAGTTAAAAGAAGTATCAGGAATACCACAGTATCAGAAGTCTAAAAGTTACTAGAGCTAGAGAGATTTGAATGTATAATTAAGAGAGCAGAGATAATTAAATTCTCTTTGTTTTAATTTGGAGTCCATATCTCTTGTTCCAGCTTTAAAAATTGTAGCTGCTTCATTACTTTTTTTTTTTTTTTTTTTTTGAGGCAATTGGAGTTAAGTAACTTGCTCAGGGTCACACAGCTAGGAAGTGTTAAGTGTCTGAGAATCAAATTCGAACTCAAGTCCTCCTGACTTCAGGGCTGGTGCTCTATTCATTGCACCAACTAGCTGTCCCTGCTTTATGACATTTTGTTAGAACTTTATTCCTATAAATTGGTGCTTTAAAATTTGTCTATCTGCTTTTCATAGCTATAATTTAGTTTTCATGAATGGGAAAACATGGAGCCTATAATACTGACTGTAGGCCTCACCTTTGTTCACAGTTTGTTGCTGAAGATCTGTCCCAGGATTGTTTTTGGACAAAGGTAAAAGAGGACCGGTTTGAGAACAATGAGCTATTTGCTAAGCTCACACATACCTTCTCAGCCCAGACAAAAAGTAAGTACTTTCCTTTAGGAGACAGCTCAGGTCCAGAGAATATCCTGTGGAGTAGGAATTTATCAGCCTTGACTAAGCTAGGAAAGGAAATTGAGGATAAAAAGGAGATATTGGGTGGTTTAGAATGGGATTTGTCCCTTAGGAAAAACACGTTTTCTTTCTTTGAGGATAAAAAGATTAGAAAAATAAATTTATTTGGAGTGGATGAAATTTCAAATATTTCTGAATTATCATGTGATTACATTGAATTATGTGAATGGATAGTATGATTTCAACGAGCCCTAGGGCACACTGAGTGATATAACTCTGACTTGCCTTGTACCTGCCATGTCTTAGTAGATTGTGTTGGGGTGGGTGTGTGGTTGACTATAAATAACAGTGAATTAGTTCTGATTCTTCTTTCCCTCATTTTATTCCAACTTCTGATGTTTTTTTCCCTCCCTGGCCCACTTCTCCTGAAGCTTCCAAAGGTGAGTATAACATGGCAGAGAATTTCAGAAAATTAAAGTTGGGTTTCCCAAATTAAGAAAATGAAAAGAGGCAAAAATGAAAAGTAGTGTTGAGTGAATGAAGCGAGATATTCAGGTAAGTGAATCATGATATTGGGAATTCAATTCTTAGTGAATAAAGCCATGTATGATTTATTTGGTAGAATATTCTTTAAGCTATAAGGGCTCATAGGAATAATAAATATTGTAATCTAACTTCTAACTTAGTAGGAAAGAAAGCTTTTTGTGAATTTAAGCATCATTCAAGTTACAGCATTTCTCTATTTTTCTGGAAAATGATGAGTAATTACCTCTGATATGTTATCATATATTCTCCTGCATATTATTGTTATTACATTTGTTTAGAGTGTATATTTACAAAGATTCTTTATATATGTAGTTAGCATACTGTAATATATATTATCTCATTTAGTCATCACAGTAGCCTTAAAAGATGAGGACAGGTATTGCAAAATTTTATAAATTTTCATTTTATAAATGAGAAGACTGAGGTTCAGAAGGGTCAGAAGGCTTAATCAACATTACAGTTATCAGAGGTGGAGCTGAAACTCAAAAACAGGCACTATATCACTTCTTTACTGCTCTTTTAGTTCTGTTCAACAATTTTTATAATTCTCATACTGTTTTCATCATATTTTAGAAAAGCTAACATGTCTTATTTATGAAAAGTTAAGTGGCATAGTGGATAGTGAGCTGGACTTGGACTTAGGAAGATCTTTCTAAATTCATCAGAAAGCAAATCTTGACTCGGGAACTTACTAGCTATGTGACTCTGGGCAAGTCATTTTAATCCTGTTTGCTTCAATCTTTATCTCATAAAATGAGCTGGAGAAGAAAATAGCAGACCATTCTGATATCTGTGCCAAGAAAACCCTAAGTAGGATCCCAGAGAGTCAAAGAAAACTGAAAATGAAAAGAATTTACTTTGTTGTTGTTTCCTCATTTTTTCCTTCTAAGGACATATTGGTATATGGTGCCTTGGAATGGGATGGAGAGAACTTTTAGTTCTCTCTCCCCAGTAATATAGTGTTTAGAAATTGTCATCCCCTAAAATTTGGCATTTTCATCTCCTTTCTGTTTTTGTTATCTAGACATATATGTGTACTCCTGATGAACAAAATGAATAAGCACAGTTTCAGAAAACACTTTCCTCCCATAAGCAAAACCAGTATATTAGTATAATGTGACAGTTGTAATTTTTCTTCTTTAATCTGATGAACAAAATTACACTATAATTTGTTGCAGTAAGGAGCCTGATGTGCTGATGTGTGCTTCTGGTAACTCTAGGAAGTGACCTAGGCATTTGTATAGTACTCTAAGCTGACAAGGTTCAGTTTTATTTCTTTGCCCTAGCCCTTAGAGCTTCCAGGGGACCTTCCACCCTCACTGCTGCAGTCCTGGATGATCATTGTCTTTGGTCTACTTAGTTTAGAAGTTGTGCTGATATCCTTTCAGCCCCCATTAGTATCTTTATTAAAAAAAAAAAAAAAAAAAAAACTTGACTTCACTCTTCTTGTCCACTGTTGGATAAAACTTTCTATTCCCTTCTTGACCTTCCCTCACCTTGTGATCACCTAGAATCCATTCCTTCATTAACTTTTTGTCTGCCAGAAGATAGGAAAGGGATCTTTGTTTTTGGCTTGTTGGATTACTTTTGAATTCTCAATGTCCCTACTAAGCTTTTCTAAAGATATGGATTGGCCTCTTTTAGGTGTAAAAACTTTGATTTTCACTGAATTCATGTTAAGATTCTGACATCCAGATTAATAAATGCTAAGTTCCATGATTCTAAAGATAGACAGATTTAAATTGTTAACAGGATTTTTTTTAGTGCCTTTTAGGAGTGTCCAGATCTGAATAAAAGACATCCATAAATGTACGTTCTTTATGAACCAAGTTTACTGCCAGTTCTGTGACTAAAAGTTAGACCAAAAGTTCTACTTGATCACCTGATGATATGGAGGCAAGCTTTGTTTATCAAAAGCCATAGTGGATCTTGATATGAAGTTTACAAAGTTTTTTGTTGTTTTTTTTTTAGCATAGAATTGATCATCTGTTCTATGTCTGCCGTTCAAGGACAAGTCTGTTGGAGTTCAGACAGCCTTGTGACACAGCTTGTGCACAGAATACTTAAGTATTTTAGTCCGAGCAATTTGGTAAAGATCATCTAAATCATACACAAGTTATTATCAATGTTGGCAGACAGAATGCCTCATCTGTCAGATCACAGATCCTTGAAATGCTGAAATATGGCAAAAATATATTTTTAACATTTTCCACCTGGATGGTGGGATTTGGAATTATTAGTAGACTAATGTTTATGCTCCTAACTCTGGTTTTTTTCCTTTCTGCTGCCCTTTGCTTCCTAGAAGACCGGTACACAAACCTAATTTGAACATTAAGTTCTGATATTTTATGAAAAGAAAATGGATTCTTGGGAAAATTTTAGTGACAGCTTATTAACAGATTTTCACTCCTTTTTGTTTCCCAGAATGCAGCAATTCTCTTATTTTTAAGATTAAAAGCTGTAACTATGACCCATTCTATTTCACTGAGTATAGAACTTAATGTCTTGTTTCAACTTAATATATTTCCAAAGTGCTATAATGTTAATGGAACTAAAAATAAAATAATGTACTCTAGGACTTAATTCAGGTGTAACTAAAACTAAGGAAGTTTCCATTAAAAACATTTTTTTAAAATTCTCATAAAAAGCATTTGTTTCACCTTTCTTATTCTTTGTTTCTCTTTATTATAAATCTTCTAATTCTCAATCAAAATAATTCCCTTTAAAAGAAAATCTCACTCAGAAATATGGAGATAATGGTTTGTCTTCTTAAGAATGCTAATTTATTTTGGCACATCTTTTTTATTTTCCAGACTCTTTAAATCTGTACTTCAGGGTCCTTGGATTATTCCAGATTCTCAGTGTGTTGATGTGATTTGATTAATCCTTCTGTCTGAAGGGATCCTCCAAAAAAGGAATTCTTTTTTCTTGCCTGTATTCTTCTTTTTGTCCACCAGGTGGCATCTAACCAGTTTCATTCCCCAATAGCAAATATTCAATTAAATCTGCAGACTTATTTAGGATTAAGATTTTGTAAGGATATGGCATGTAACATACATGCTCTCTGGGGTTAGTTTTTGTATTTATTATGCCAGTTTTGTATGATTATCTTTTTGCAGGTTGTCTTTCCTGAATTGGTTTGTCTTTGGATGATATTGGAGTAGGTTCATATTACTTAAACAAAAGCAAGTTGGATAGCAAATTAACAGGCTTTCTCATTAGGCAAATTTTTTAGGGGTGTCAGGCCCCTTCTGTTACTTCTCTTGCAATTTTAAAATGCAAAAGATAACTGATTACCCTTCAGATTACCAGGAATGCTTCCTGACATGGTCCAGTATTATATGTATTATTTAGTCTCTGGAAAGCTTAGAACTTGACTTAGCAGTCAATAATTGTCAGAATACATAGTCCGAATAGAATTGTAATAATGAAAGAACTAGGAGATTGCCATAATTTTTAGTTCTTTTCTCTTTTTGTGTTGGGCTCAGTATTGCCTCTGAAAGAGTGCCACAGACAATAATAGGTATCCAGAAGTTCTGTCATTTGATGCTCAATATCTTTAGATCCCGCTTTTTTTAAAAATAGGAAACATTTATTTTTCTTAAGTAGAAAGTATAGACCTTGAAAAATATCCTTTCCTTAATTTCCTTCCATTCAATTCCATTGTATTGGTCCTGCTTTGGGACTTTCTACTTAGCTTAATATGTACACATCTTGCTCTAATAAGTTTTGATAATCTTTTCTTCCTTTTTCTTTTTTATTCTAGAGATGCATGTAATGAAAAGAGCACTGGGCAAGGAGTAAGGAAACTTAAGTTCAAATCTTACCTCTGTCTGTAGCTATCTGTGAGACTTTGGGAAAATCATTTAACACAATTAGTTTTCACAACAAATGAGGGATAGCTAAAGCCAAATAAAAGGCAATTTAAACTTCACTTCTTTTAAAATTTGAGCACTTCTTTTCCCACTAAAGACCTGCTCTGGTACCTTGTTATGGTATGGAAGATGACCCTGAGTTCTTAAAAGTTATGCTAGTATAAACTCTGGCAAGCTACCTGCCAAATTCTAAAGATAGGGCTAGGAATGTTCTGTTCTCCAAGACCCTGCCTAGTTAGGTTTAAAGGGGCACATTGTGAAGTTAACTGAAGGAAGACAAGATATTTTGGCCACTGCAACTTTTGGGGACCATATACTAAATTGTAAAATGGTTTCAGTTCTTGTTAGTATAAGGAAGTACCCTCAAGATCAAAATCAGAAATTCTTAATTCAGTATCTAAAATTTGCCTAATGCAGATTGCACTTAATGTTTTAACCACCAGGTGGCACATTTCACCAATTTCATTACTGATTTGTATCTATTTTGTTTCTCTAGTACAGAGTCTGATGCAATAATTCCAGAGACTTTATCCAACTCCAAGCTGTATAATGTTCTGCTGCTTGTCAGAAAACACTTTGGGTGATTGGGGGATAGTTAAGGTAAAAAAAACTGGGAAATTAGAGCCTGCTCAGTATCGTTGAGATAAAGGATAAGCAGAAAATCAATTTCTTAAAAGTATGAAAGTAGGAGTAAATAACTAAAAAATCTTGAGTGAACAGGAAACTCATTTAGTGTCATTAGTACTTAACACTTGCCTTGTACACAGTAGGAGCTTAATGAATGCTTATTGATTGATTGGGTATGCCAGCCAAAAAAGCTAATATGACCTTAGGCTACATAGTATCCAGAATTAGGAAGGTGATAAGGTGTTCTGTTCAGGTTACTTCTGGAGTATTGTGCTTAGTTCTTGGCTACACATTTTAGGAAAGATATTGACAAACTTTAAAGTGCATAAAAGAAGGTGACCAGATTGGATAAAGGGCTTCATTAAAGCCCCATGTGAGAATCAGTTAAAACAATTAAGATCTGCAAGGGATGGCGTAGGGAGCAAATATAGACCATGATAGCAAATTTCAGGTATTTATTAGAAAAGGAATTGGAGTTGTTCTGCCTTGTCCAAGATGGCAGTACTAAAAGTAGGAGTAAAATTTACAGAGGTTTGTTGTAAAGAAAAACATCCTAAAAAATAGAGCCATCCTCATTAATATTTTCAAGTAAAGAATGAGTGACTTTCTGATAGGTAAATTGCAGGGGAGATTTTTGTTCAGTTATAATTTGGACTAAATAGCCTATGAGGTTCCTTCTATCTCTGACATTTTATTATTTTTTGAAAGGTTCCTACCTCTTTTCATCTATAGCTTCCTAGGACCATATAAATGGGCTTTTTTTTTTTTAATGACATAGATACTTGAGAGATTTTTTTGTTTGTTTTTGTTATGCCAGGCCTTAGAGACACGAGTGCTTGCAGTAGCCTAAAAACCAAAGGGCATTTTCTTGGTTAATCTTAACCATTAGTATTTTGTTTCTCATCCATATTTAGAACCTGCAAAATCTTGATCACTGATCCTTGTCCCTGATATAATGGAACAGCAATAACTCACATTTATAAAGTGCTTTTCTCATGGCAACCTTATAAAGGAGACATTAATGATAATAGAGCTGTTACTTTAGGGGCTTTTTGGTTTTCAAGGTGCTTTAACTTATCAGAGACTCCTAGCAACTCTGAGAGGACAGGTATTGTTATCTCCATTTTTCAGAGAGGAAATAGAAGGTCTGAAAGGTCACAGCTATTAAGTATCAGAGGCTACACTTTAATCCAGGTCTTTTGACTCCAGGTCTAAATTTCTTTCCATAATACTGTGGTCTTGCCTTCCTTATAATTTATTATTTAGCCAAATGTCATGGATTTTAAGAATTTCATTTAGACCACCCCAAACAAGTAGCTATTGTCAGCCCTTCTGTACATAGTTCAAGTCATTAATGTTTTTCTCTTTCATGTCATTGCATTCTCCTCATCTGCCCCAAAAGCCCTCCTTAATCTTGGAAACTCTTGGAAAATCCAGCAGGTAGGCCATTGGGCACTATACTGTCCCTCCAGATGTCTTGGGCTATATAATTTAAGTCCCGTGTTAATATTATCCACAAATTTCAAATTTAATGTCAGAAGATGATTCCTTTTATTGCTTATCTGACCTCACTATTTAAGTTTGTGTTGAAGTTTGGTAAACTTACCATGACTTTACTTTCTATTCACTTCTCTCTGCTATTCCAGAAACTGTTCTCTCTTGTTGATACTGATTAAATTTTTCTCTTAGATTAGATTGTGTGTGTGTGTGTGTGTGTGTTTGTGTATGCACATATGTACACATGTACATATACACATACATATCCATACATGTGCACACACACATACATATACACACATAGTTGTCATTTTTAAAATCAATATTGTATGCTAAAATTGTATTTGCTCTTTGCAGTTGACATTTGGAAGATGGATGTTTAAAATGCAAAGATTTTTGTCAGTGAAGAAGTGAAGTTATTTGTACTTAGGAATGTTATACTCCTGTATTCTTAACTTCTTTCTTTGGACTAATATTATACTCCTGTATTCTTAACTTTTTTCTTCAGACTAAGCTTAATCAAGATGGGCCTTCTTAAGATAAAGGAGTTTTAAGGAAATACAAATAAACTGTGGCTTGACAGCCATTGAGAAAAAAAATGCTGAGAGGACTAAGAAGAGACTCCATGAGCCACAATAGAACAGAAATATAAGTTGATAAGAAAATGAGAAATGCCAATCAGGACTGAAAAATAGATGTGGCCATCACTAATGAATGTGTCTAAAATTGTATTATGTTGGAATGATTGGAGTCATAAATGAGAGAATAGAAATAATTGGGAATTGAGTTTGGAAAGCATTACATTTGTTTAGATATTCAATAATAGCATGGACAAGAATTTCTAGACAACAACTATGCAGAGATATGTTCAGAAGGAGCAATGAAGGCTTCAAAGAATGATTGCCTGGGGTTTTGTAAGATCACCTTTCTCCCTGTGTTCTCTCAGGTCAGCCTGACTGGAGTAAATATTGATTCAAAAGTTTGAAACTTAGAGATTTGAGCCGTGGTATGATGTATATAGTCTTTATCTCTTTTCTTCTGACTTTAATTTAAAACTAATATCTGATATTTCTGTAGCACTTCAAGGTTTGCAAAGTGCTTTACATACATTATTTTATTTGAGCTTTACAACAACCATAATGATTCCTTTCACACGAAGAAACTAAGACCTATAGGAATTTCCCACAGCTAGTACATATTGAAGACAGGATTCTAACCCAGATCTTTCCAAGTCCACATCCAGCATGCTTTCCCAAGGCACAGTGAGAAATCCCAATCAGAATCCTTGGTGTTTTTCTTGATGGAGAAAGTACTTTCTAGAAATTATTTATACTTCGTGGTGTTTTTTTAAAGAAGTTTTTATTTAGACACTGAGAATGTAAAAAAACATGAACTGAGCCTCTTAAGTCCTTTGAGTGCGGTCCTGTATCATTGTTTATGTATCCTCTTTTAAGGCTTATTGGTTAGTCATAAGCATTTATTGTACTTGGGGAATATAGAGTTGTTAACATCTGGTGAGCTTTGTCCTTTGCATGAAAATCCCACAGGATCCAGGACAGTTGTTTCTCTTTGAATTGGAGAATAATTGAATCCAAGTTTGATTTTTAAATATGTGTATGCCTTCTTGATCTCTAGTTTTGTCCCTGCAGCTCTGGATTCTTGGAGTCAGGGGCAGAGTTTTACCTCAGTTTCACTACCCTCCCAAGGAAATTGTTTTCTTCATTCTGCCCTGTCCTGTTATGGGCAGGATGAGAGTCCAATTGACAAAAGAGTTAGGCCATGACAAACTCTGAGGCACTGGACTATATGGTCCAGATATCCCCTTTTCTCCTACAATTCTCAGTGGAATTGAAAACCACTAAGGAAACCAAAGTCTATTGGAGCCTCTAGGGTCATGGAGGCAGAAGGTGCTCCAGGGGCCCTGTTGTAAAGAGCAGTGCTGAAGCATCTTTTCTCTGGCTCTTATGTCATCCTAGCCTTGCCCTCAGTGCCATAGACCCCTCCTTTTAGAAGGTCAGCTCAGAAAAGGGGGTAAACTTTTTTATTCTTTCTCCTCAGGACCCCCTCAGGATGGGAGAGCTGCTCCAAATCCCCACACACAACTTTTTCTGCTCTTCACCTTTTTCTTCTTTTCTTGCATTGCTCTTTTCAGCCACGGGGCGAGCGCAGTTGAGCTACTTTGGCTCAGGTTCCAAATTATGAAGTCAGAGGCTAGGGATTGGATGAGAGTATCAGGTGATTTTCAGTATCTGCAGTGACGAGGCACCCCCTCTTCTCCACCCCCTTCCTCCCCCTCTCCCCCCTCCTTTTCCTGGCCTCCGCCTCGGGAACAAAGAAGGGAAAAAAACAGGACTATGACAAAAACAAGCAGCTGCATCAGCAGGCCCTGGCTGGGGGCAGGGTGCTTTCTCCATCTGTTCTTTTTTTTATGCTTCAAGCCTTGTGACTTACTGTCTTCCAAACTGGAAATAATAAAATAGGGGTGGGTGGTTTTAGGACCCTTAGTAACAAAAGAATTATGAGAAATATATATAGTCTGTTTATAGAGCCCCTGTGTAAGAAAGAAAGAGTGAGGCGGGGGCATATTATGATCATCCAGAAATATGTAGGCTTCTCGCTTTTTTCATTATATCTCATTGGAAATATTTATGGAAAAATTTATGTTTACCCTTGTGAAAGGAAGAGTGTTTAGAAAAGAATGACCTAGGTAAAAAGAAATCGTAAATTAAATTAAAGAAAGGTAATGGGGAAATTTCCTTGCACTGTGCTGTGGACTTGGTCTCTGATCTTAATTCCTTACCCCTACCCCCCCTTGGCAGTTTTGCTTTATTAATAAACATTATTCTTCATGTGTCCCTTTGAGTCTTGAATCCTGCCCTCCAGCCCTGTTGTTCCTTAATATAACATAAGCTGATTATTCTCTGCCACACCTTTGCTGATACCCACTTCAATCCTTGTTTGGGGCAATACCCCATAATGAGTCTTTCCTATTTCCTACCCACCCAAATCTGATACAGAGTGGTTCTCAGCACTCCCTTATTGAGTCACCCTGGGTGTGCTGGGAAAGTCTCACAGAGAGACTGAATAACTGTATTGTCTGAATGATCATCTATTTTCTGGAGATTCCAGCAAACAAATAGGTGCTCTCTGCAATCTGTATGCACCTTTGTGTCCCCCCAATGCTGCTTAACAACCTTTGGCTTTTCTAGTTTTAAACATACATCTTTGTTATTGATTCTCAGCCTCATTCAGTTCTGTTAATTCTCTGTCCCCTGCAAACTTCCCTAATCTATAATATTTTTAATTCTATTAAATTCAGAGAGATGAGAGTTTGAATTGGCAGAGAAATTAATTACAGAAATTTTATTTGGAGGTGGGAATGCTGCTAATTCTAGCAGACAAAGTACCTTATTTCTTTTCGTGTTTTTTGTCTGAAACTAAGAATGTCCAGATATCTGTGAGTCCTCCATCTGTGTCCTAGCCATGAAGACTAGAATTGGGAATTTTTCATATGGGTATAATTTGTTATACTAGGCCTTGGGATTTAACTGTCAATAGGAATGGTTCTTCTTTACAGCAGCTTCATGTGGATCTTATTTCCTTGCTTCATGTAGATCGGACCCATGAGCACTAGCAGTCCCTTTGATTTCAGTGGAAGCCCCTCAGTTCTTATACAGAGCTTCTGATTGTTTCTTCTTTGTTGCCCGTGGTGGGTATCTTGGTATTGATCCCAAAGCATTATTCCTGTGTTCCTTAGTAATTTAAAGTTTATATATGTGGGTTCTTTCACTAGATCACTGCTTCGGGAGAGTGCAAGGTAGCAACTCTCTAGGCAGTAGAAACAAACCATTTATAATACTGACTCAGCATTTTTTCCTAACTATATCTGTTTGACCTTTTTTCTCTTGTTCCACTTAGTACTGTCTTTCTGGATTCTGAGTTGTGTCACAGGGAAACTTAAGGCCATTCCCATGCTGAGCTCCTAGGCATTGTCATTTACATCATCCCAAGCAGAGCAGGTATTGTTGAGGTAGATATGGAAGTAATATCTACTGATAATAATAGTTGCCAATTGTATAACATTTTAAAGTTAAAAAAAAAAAAAACAACCCAGCAACACAACAGTACATATATTATCTTCCAGTTTCCCAACAACCCTATAATGTAGGATACTAAAGGTAATTTCCCCATTTACAAATGAGAAAACTGAGGCTCAGAGGGTTTAGATGATTTGCCATTAATCAGAACAAAACATTACAAATGAAATTTGGCATTAGGTTTTCCTGACTCCCAAATTCTGTTTACAAGATGAGGTTGTGCCTTTAGTTGAGTTCTCAGCCCCAAGGATGCAATAGGTTAAATCTATTCTCAGCAGTATTTACCCATTGTCCCAGGTCCTCTCTGCTGACTCATCCCCACCTGCAGTTCAAGCAAATCCTTGAGGATTTTATTCACAGGATGTCAGACAATTCTTTATTCCCCCATTTCCTATTTATAAATTTCATTGAGAGGAGCCTACAGCAGGAATTCCTGGGGAAATGAAGGCTGTGACCCAGGGATTCCCAGAGGCTATGAGATCATGGATTGGAATGATGGAATTCTGTGCTTTGGGCAGCCTTCTTATTGTACTGTGGATGCAGGAAAATCTGTTAACACTAAACATGATTAAGCAATGAACTGGATGCTAGACATTCTAGCTTTAGAATCCCTTTTACAACTCTCTTTTGAAGCTATATGTCAAAATTTTTTTTGCTGTGCTATGCTTTAGTTTCTCTTCTGTGAAGTTGGGGGTGGGGGACGAAAAGGCCCAAGTTCTTTGTTGAAGCATAGGAAAAAAAAAAAAAAAGGAAGATAGGTCCTCAGGTTGGACAGCAGAGGGTGTCCTTGTGCTTCTCTTCAACTGCCTGGTTTTGCTGCATTCAGCCATTTTATACAGATTGTTTTCCTCCCAGAATATCTCCATTTTGTGTTTGTGACGCAGGGGGAAAAAAGGGCTTAGCTAGGGAGGAGTCTGGAGTGGGGAGGGGGAGGAGAGAGGGAGACAAGCTCAGGCAAAGCTCTGTTCTCTGCTCAGCTGCTACTGCTCATCAGGGACACACCTCACTGCAGGCACCCAACCTCCTGGGCAACAGAAAAAACAAGTCCTTTCTGGAAAAGCCTAGAGCAGAGAGGTGTTTGGCTGATGGTTGTCTTCTGGCACAGCAGTGTGTCTATGCAGTTAAATGCCTGCATTATAGCAGGAATTAACATTCTGTGTCAGACCCTCTCTTTTTTAGCCCCTCGGAAGAAGTGCTGTGGGCCTTCTTACAGAGGATCTCAGGATGGAAATTTAAATCACAGGCTTAACTCGGAGATGTCATCTTCTGCCAGTAATATATGAAATCATAAATGCAAAAATCAGGAAAGGCAGATTGAATTCCTCTTAGTTCACTGGGACCCAGAAGGGATAAACCCAGATGTCCCCTCTTCACATTGAGGTACAGTCTGCCATTGTATTTTTCCACAGAGGAAGTGATAGAAGAGAAGAAAGGAATATTTGAGGAGGGTGGGTCATATAGAAGAAAGATTAGGGCATTACTGGGGGAAAAAAGGCATAGCTTCCTCTTCTGCCATGATTATAATTCTCCAAAATCTGATAAATGGTTTGTAAATCAGAGCTAGGAGTTCTTTGCCATGAACCTAGGACCAGAAAGTATGTTTGTTATATCCACAGAAGCTTTAACCTATCAATTATATGGTATCTGGGCTCCTATTTCCAAGACCTTTATTGTCCTTTAGTGGTATTATTGTCCCTGTTGTCTGAGAAATTTGAGTGTGTTTGTAGAGCTTAGTGTTGTTTGTAGTTTGGGGGCTGTTAGGTTTATGGTATTGCTTTGATAAATAATAGTGAAATATCTTACTAATGTGAGCTTAATATAAAGCAGAAATAATAACTGGGGTATTGATGTATAGGACTGATATCATGAGGGCCCTGAACCTTATTAGCCTTTCCCATTTTTTTAACCTATATAATTCCTGAGAATATCTTAGGCTCCTAGTATGAACTGAGGACATTGTTTTTAGCTAAGCTGCTTGCATGATTTTGCTAAACTACTCAGAAGTAGGTCAGTGACTTTGACTTTCACAGCCACTGAAGCAAGCCTGCTTTCTATCCCCAGGAGTATATTGACTAAAAGAGAGAAGCGACAGGAACTGATTTCCTGGCAAGGCTAGCGGTATACATTTGGAGAAAGGCATTAAGATCAGCAAAGCTTGCCTGGGGAAGCTAGATTTGGCCAGTTGCCCTGTCTAAGAGCTGATGCTCTTATCAGGAAAGTACTTCACATCTACAGAATAATAGGTCAGGGCTTCAGCAGCTGGAAATCTTACTTCCAGGGAGTTAGCTAGATGGTACAAGGCTTTTCACTATGGGTCCCAGAAGAGTTCCAGGCAGTTTGGGTCTTGGCAGGAACTTCCAACAAAATTACTTTGTTTACATATCTCTGGACTTCTGTCCCTTGGAAACTTCACATGATTTCTTGAACTAGAATTACTTAGCTTTTCCTCTTTTGATTTCATTATCACTGAGAATAGGATAGGAGTCCTCTATATAAGGTTGCTCTTCCTGTTCTGGTAGAAATGAGAAATTCGAGTCTGAGTAATGACAAAATTATTGTCTTAAGCGCATTACCATCTTGTAAGCTTTCTGAATTTTCAGTTTCAGTAAAATTGTGTCTTAAAGGGTCAGTGTTGAAGCTATCCATCAGAACTGACATGAACACTAGTCTTTTTCCTTGTTACCGGATTAGGAGTTATATTCAAACACAGGTGTTGACACAGGAAAAACTGCAGGCTGTAGAGAGAGACTAATCTGCCCTACCTTCTTCACAATTTCCTGGATGCAAATGTCTATACTTTGTTCTCCTGTTTCCTACTAATTTATTATCTTTAATCAATAGTTCATCACCACATATGCCAAAATATGCACAGAAAACCTTTTTATAGTAGCAAAAAGCTAGAATAAAGTTGGTAAACCTTTCTAATGGGGAATGACTAAACAAATAGTGGTATGTTAGTGTAATAGAATTGTTTGGTTTTGGGTGGGACAAGATAAAGATATTTGGAGATGATGGTATGACTACAAAAGGCATAAATAAAAATTTAAAAGAATGTTGCTCAGTTCCTAGATGTTAAGAAGGGCAAAGTGCTGCAGTGAAAATGGTATTGGACTTTAGTCACAGCTCAAGTTTGTACCCTTCCTCTAAATCTAATAGTGTGAATTGGGACAAATTCAGACCCAAGGGAGCCTAGATTTAGTACTGATGTTCTTTGCTGTTTACCATACTGCCTCCAGTTGATGTTAAAGAAGCCTGTCCTGTTTTCCCTCAATATTAATGCCTTGCTCTAAAATTACTTTCTATTTACCCTTTCTATATCTTGTATGTACATAGCTATTTGTATTATTTTTTCTTATTGGACAGTGAGCTCCTTGAGGGTAGAGACTGTTTTTGCCTCTCTTTGTATTTCCATTGCTTAGCACAATGCCTGGCACATGATAAACATTTAACAAATGTTTATTGACCTAGCTTCTCTGAATTTGTTTTTTCATCAGTAAAATTAGAATAATACTTCTAATATTTCCCTCAGAGGGTTATTATATGAGAAAATATAAGTAAATTTACTTTGTAAATTATAAAACACTTATAAATATCATATATTTTTGCTGTTAAGTGCCTGCTATGCTTATAAGAAGCAGTAGAAGTAGAATTTATTATTGAGTTGATGATAGAATATAAACAAGTAAAGTTCAAAAAGTATAGTTAACCTTCCACATTGCAGGAGTTAAAGGCATAGCACCTCTACTCTCTGGAAAATCTGCATAAAATTTTTTCGCCCTTTTTTCATACCAGAGAAGAAATTGAATTATTAGAATATTAAAAGATAAAATATGTTGATATTATATATACTATATATATATATTTTTTTTATGCATTTCTGATTTTCTAAATTTTTTCTGTCATCTGTGACTTCAATAAAACTCTCCCCAAATTCCCATTTAATTTTTTTATGCCCATTCTATGACATACCACAACTGTGATGGAGGAAAATCACCATGTGGAAGTGTTAACTGTAATTTATATGTGGAGTTTTAAAAAATCTTTAAGACAACTATTAAAGAGATAGCAAAATAGGGTATTTTAATTATCAAACTAATGTTGCAAACAATGAGTACATTAAGAATTCAAAGAAAAGAGAGGGCTTTTTAAAGTTAGTATATAATCAAGGAGATGGGATTTGACCTGCATGTGGAAAGTTGAGTAATGTTTAAGAATGGGAAAAGGGGAATAGTATTTACAAAGAAGTCATTCTTTCCCTTTATATGTTTTATGGACAACAAGTTGATATTTATATATTAGGATTCCTTCTGCAGGTTAATCATATTCACACTATCCCTGGATAATCACTTCCAGAATCTTTTGTATCACATTACAGGGGTAGTAGTAATCTTCCTAGGGCTACAGAACTATTTTGTAAATTGAAACTTTTCAGCAATGGATTTTGTTTATTGTTAATCCTGCCTTTCTAATCTTTCCCCACAGCCAAGAAGGATCAGGAAGGTGGAGAAGAAAAGAAGTCAGTACAGAAGAAAAAAGTAAAAGAACTGAAGGTGTTGGATTCAAAGACGGCCCAAAATCTCTGTAAGTATAACTATGATCCATTTTTTGCAAGATGAAGGGGAACTGCGGGGAATAGCTTTCTAGCAACTCATTTTCAGCTGTACCCAATAATTAAAGTGGCCCAGCATGTACTGCCTCAGGAACTTCTTCCCTCCATCCCCTGCATGCCCTGGACTGAAAACTGGGTAACCACTCTTCAAACAAGGGTGATTAAGTGGCCTGTGAAACTCTTGCTATCTTTGAGATGCTGTAATTCCAGATTTGGAATTTTCACCTGCCTATTTAACATGCTTGTCTTTGTCATTATACTGGTTCAGCTTTCTTTAACTGGAGGAGCCATTGGCTTAATTTTGGTCTGAATGAGCCCAAGGAAATGCTTAAGGTTTGGTTTATCATTGTGCTTAAATATTGTCTTCTCTGCTTCCAAAATGAACTTTTGGGTCAGAAATTTCACTACAAAGCAAATAAGAAAATTGATTTCTAGAGGTTAGGATGGATATTGGTTTGTGCATATAAGAACAAGGTAGGTAGAAAGCTGTACCCGATAAGCATAAATGTAATTCCTGGCTATCTCTGATTGTATGATCAAGAAATACTGAACATCCTCTACAGCATCATGCTAGGTGCTATAAGGAACACAAAAAGGTAAAATGTAAGAGACAATTATTGTCTTTAAGGAGCTTTAGTTTTGTTAAAGAAGCATGCATTCATATATAAAAAAACTGTAGTAGCAATTCAATTCAGAAAGCATATATTGAGACTTAGTCTATGTGAGGCATCTTACCAGGAACTAGGGATATAAAGACAAGAAAGGAAACTCCCTTCTTTCAAGAAGCATAACTCCAGCATCTTCCATCTGATGATGTAGTTTCCTTATAGTAACCTTGTGAGAGGTAGGATAAGGGAAGGTTTTTCTCATTTTGCTGATGAGAAAATAAGGCATAAAGAAGGGATGTGATTTGTTCATGGTTATATTGCTAGTAAATATAAACTCCAGAATTGGAATCCAAGTTTTCCTAACGCATGTCTAGCTAGTATTCTTTTCACTCTTCTTGCCATAAAAGACATACTACCAAATAATATATAATTTCCAAGTGAATAATATAGGCATGAAGGGCTTTAAAGAAAGATCAGATATTTTAATAAATGAGGATGGATTTGGAACTTGAATGGATACAATTTAGAAAAACAAGAGAGGAGGAAGTAGGGCATCTCCATAGCAAAGATGTGGGTGACAGGGAAGAGACATTCAGTAGATGACAAGTAAATGGTTTTGCCTGGAATGAAGGGTTAATATAACCAGGCAGTAAGGATTAAGGCTGAACAAATTGGTTGTGGTCAGATCATGAAAGTCTTTAAACCAGGAGTTTGGACTTTTATCTTATAGCCAGTGAAGAGTCATTAAAAAGTTTCTTGAGCAGGATTATGACATGATAAAAGCAGTATTTTAGGAAGATTCTCTTCCCTCTATCCCCCTCCCAGCTGCCATGTTTACTGACTGGGCCTAGCTTTGGCTTTCCTATAAGAAAATGTTCAGGGAACACCAAGGAACCCTAGAGCCATTGCTATTACAAAGCCCACACTTAACAAAGCTGGAGGGAGGCCATGGTGTGTGGCAGTAACTGGTTGTCCAGACCAGAGCTAATATCATACTAGTGATGGCCGATGGGAGCTTGGTTTTTTTTTTTTTTTAATTGAAGCTTTTTATTTTAAAAACATATGCAAGGATAATTTTTTACCATTGACCCTTGTAAAACCTTGTGTTCCAATTTTCCTCCCTTCCCTCCATCCCCTCCCCTAGATGGCAAGTAATATCATATATGTTAAACATGGTAAATATATATATATATATATATAAATCCAATATAGGCATACATATTTATACAATTATCTTGCTGCACAAGAAAAATCAGATCAAAAAGGAAAAAAAAAATGAGAAAATAAAATTTAAGCAAACAACAAAAGAAGTGGAAATTCTATATTGTGATCCACATTCAGTTCCCACAGACCTCTCCCTTGGTAAGGGAGCTTGGTATTTTTGCTGCTTTTGATTTTTGTGAAGAGGCAGAGCATTCGATTTCCTGTGAAGTCTCAGAGGCCCTTACATTCATGTAGGGTATAAAGCTCCCAAGAATCTGAAGGAAGAGCTATTTAAGGATGTAAATTATGAACTCCAGCTTCTTGAAGAGGATGATGCTAGACTTTTGCAGCTAGAGACACTAAGAAATCAACATGGTTACAAATACCTGTATAAAGGGAATGTCTTGGATGTCATTAATGCCTTTGAGAACCCACCTATCAGAAAGCTAGCATCCTCATTCACTGATGGAAAGAACTTTTGCTCTTATGTGCTGGACCTTTGGAACACAAGTTCCTCCTTCAGGGATATCTGCAAAAGCTCTAACTGATAACCTGTTAGATGGCTATAAGACTGCTCAATGTGGAACTGGTGTGTTGGCCAGAATGAATATCTATATTATCAGGGATCACTGAGTGAATTGGCTGCTCCTGTCAAACCCTGTGTTAGAATCCCCAGTTGATAGTTAAAGATCTAACATCGCTTGCTGAAGTTTCCTCCTGAACAACTATCCAGGTCACCTCTCTGTCCTCCAGCCAAAAGAGTAAAAGCATTTTCTGTAGCTGAAGAGTTTTAAGAATAACTACAAAACACTAGAGAGCACCCTCTGACTGAATTTGGGGATAGAATAGCTAATATGTCTCCAGGAAAAGAATCTAGACTCAGTACTTAGGGATTTCTCCAGGGCAGGAGATACAGTAGCACTGGACAGCATTGATATTGTTATGCCCAGAATTCTTCCTTACCTTATCACTCAGACCTGTTGTAAATGTATTCTAAGTTCCATAAGGCCCTCTTTCTCCCTCTGATAGCATTTTTATGGAGTTGAATCCACAAATTTTTCCTGTGTCACTTCTTCCTTACCTGAACTTGTTTTTAATCATGTTTATTTTTTGCCTTCTCCCAAGGTGAGTTTTATCCAGAGTAGGATAGTGGGGGTGGGGAAGAGGGCATTAAAAATGGAAACCATTTTTAGCTAGCTAGTAAATATCTTATCCACTTGGATGGAAACTCTAGTCCATGGACATGCCATTTAAAGTTGTGGAGAGAAAAGGACAGAAGGGAGCAAGAGTACTGTACTTAAACCAACCCCTGTTGAAATTTGTGTTGTATTTAGAGGATTGCCTTGCTTCTCTTTGCATACCATGGATCAAGATGTGACTAAAGGGAAATGTGAAATAAGCACTAATTCTAAATTCCCCCAATAAGTCACTACATTGGTTTGACTTTTCAAACTGGTTACTTAACAAAACAGTTGGAAAATTAAACAAAATATATACTAATATTGGCTTGGAAGAGGAAGAAAATGGAAGAAACATTTTGTTTCTCATTTTCTGGCAGCAATCTTCCTGGGTTCTTTTCGTATGCCCTATCAGGAGATCAAAGCTGTCATCTTGGAGGTGAATGAAGCTGTTCTAACAGAATCAATGGTGCAGGTAAGACAAAGATAGTTTAGTTATATTGGTCTGGTTTAGTGAATTTATTTTAATTTTAAATAACTTAAATTTTCATACCTATTGGTCAATATTAGCATTGAAATGAGAACAGAAGAGAAAATCAAAAAGCAAAACACAACAAAAATGAATATATATGTACCTATATATACACCACTCTGATTTTTAAAAGAGTATGTTTTTATTAACTTAAAATAATTCCAGTGTGGTCAACATTGATACTTTATTGTTTAATATTGTTTTTCTTTATGTAGCTGAAGGCACTGAGTGTATATATTATTATTTTGGTTCTGCTTTCTTTACTATGTATCCGTTCAAGTAAGTCTTTATATATTTTCTTTGCATCCTTTATATTTATTATCTGCCACTGAGTAATAATAATCAGTTACATTAATTATAATAGTACACAACAAAAAATGATTGAGGAATTCAGAGAAACTTGGGGCTGCATGTACAAACTGATGCAAAGAGAAATAAACACAACCAAGAGAAAAACATTCTGTTATTGCACTAATATAAATTTAAAATCCCTAAGACAAAGTCAAACTATGAAAAACTTAAAAACCAATGAAGCTTTTATATTGTAATGAAACATATTTCCTCTGACGACAACTGGGAAAGATATAGTCACTGTCCTGCTTTTGTTTTTCTTTGTTAGAAGGAAGGTAGAGAGGAAATGAACATTTATTATGCTCTTATGGCTCTTATTATCCTCATTTTGTAATTGAGGAACTGAGATAGGCAGAGATTAAGTAACTTGTCTAGGGTTACACAATTATTAAGTGCCTAAGTGCAAATTTGAATTTAGTTTTTCTTTACTCCAGGTTCAGTGCTCTCTGTTTTTAAACATTTATTAAGTATTATGTGCTGCTCTTATGCTGGGGATACAAATGCAAATAAAAACAAAGAATCCTTGTCCTTGAGGCAATCTCATTGGGGAATACAACCCATAAAAGAAAGTTTAAAAGTGGGACCAAGAGAAGAGTGGTATCTAGTAGGTGTATGATAATTCTAGAGGAGTCTAAAAGCAGTAAAGCTAGAGGAAAATGGGGATAATGATAATTAGCAACATACATGTATGTATACATATGTGTATGTATATATTAATATCCATTCCATTATGTGCCGAGCATTATGGTAAGCATTTTCTAAGAATAATTTCATCTGATCCTCCCAGCAACCTTGGGAAGTAAGTGCTATTATTATCATCCTCATTTTGCAGATGAAGAAATAGAGGGCAGGCTAAATGACTTGCCCATGGTCACATAGCTAGTTAAATGTCTGAAGCCAAATTTTGACTCAGACATATCTGACCTCAGACCAGTCTCAGTTGTCTGTTCATTATGCTTAGGATTCAATTTGAGGTTGGGGGTGAGGTTGAAATGACTCTGATGTAAAAATAGAAGACAATAAAATTAATTTTTAAAATTCCATTACAGGTGTATATTTACATATCAAAATTTATTCCAACATTTCTCATACATTGTAGACTTGTTTGTTTTCAGTTTTTTGCTATTACAAATGATGCTTCTTGGAATATTTCTACATAGTAGATCTTTTTTTCCCCCTCTTTCAACAATGACTTTAGTATTAGCATCAATAGGACAAAATTTTTATCAGAAAATTTAAAGTTAGGACTTCTTGGTCGATATATTGAATCTTCTACATGTAATGTTTTGACCTGTGCAGAATCTTTTTTTCTTCAGTGAAATTTGTCTCTTTGTACCTTATAATTTTCTTAGAATCATAACTGATTACATTTTTTTTTCCTGTACACAATTGCACAGGCTATGGCTAATAGCTTTAATTTTTTTTATAGCTTGACATTTTATAATTCCATTTGAAATTTCTAATGGTGTAAGAAACTAATTTGTTACCATTTTTTCCACCAAATTGAAATTTTTCCTAGCAGTTTTTGTTGAATAATGAATTTATTCTCCAATGATTTGTGTTCTCTGATTTATTTAATACTGGCTAATTATATGCATTTGGTTCTGAATCTAGTTTTTCCTAATCTAATTCAGAGAGCTGTTGGCTTTTTTCCTATTTATACCCAGCATGAGATTATTTTGATAATTAAATTATTTTAGTATAATTAGAAATTTGGTGGCGCTAATTCACTTTCATTTTGTTTCATTATTTTCTTTCATGTCCTTCATCTTAGGTTCTTCCATTGACATGTTTAGTTTTTTTTTGTTTGTTTTGTTGTTTTGTTTTTTTGCTGAGGCAGTTGGGGTTAAGTGACTTGCCCAGGATCACACAGCTAGATGTGTTAAATGTCTGAGGCCAGACTTGAACTCCGGTCCTCCTGACTTCAGGGCTGGTGCTGTATCTACTGCACTACTTGGCTGGCTACCCCTGTGTTTTCTTACTTATAATTTCAATTAATTTAATTTATTATTAAATCTAAAGATAAATTTAAGGGTATCTCTTCCTCCCTCCTCCTACCCCTGTTCTATATTAACACAGAAGAAGCAGAATATTGCAGTAGATAAAAAATCTGGCCTAGGAGCCAAGAAGTCCTGGGTTCAAGTCCTGCCTCTGGCACATACTAACTTTGTGATTATGAACAGATCATTTAACCTCTTAGGGTCTTGAATAACCCTATAAAACTCTTTAAGTTGTAGAGAAAGTATCCACTTGTTTTTGTAAAGGGCATTCTTCCCGCTAAGCCATAATAGTGAAGTCATATGTCCCCATACTTGATACTTTTCCAGTTGTTTAGTTCCTTTTTATTTCATAAGTAAAATGTACTTTGACTATAAATTAATTTCCACATATTTAGTACACTTTAAATAGTATTTTTCTATTTTATAACTTTTCTGAGTTAGTAGTTATATTTAGGAATATTAATAATTTTGTGAGGTTATCTTTTTTAATCCTCCTATTTTGGTGAGGCTATTATTTTTTGATGAGTTTCTTGGATTTTCTAATTAAGTCATTGTACCTCTTTGTCATTTAAAATTTTAATTTCCTTTTTTATTTTATTACTATTGATAACATTTCTAAAACTTAACAGAAATAATAATGAGTGGGGGCATCCTGCTTTCATTCTATCATAAATAATCTTAACTCTTGGGTTCTGGAAATTTTTTGTTATTTCCATTCCTATTTTTTAGTGTCTATAGTTTTTTTTTTTTTTAAAGGATATTACTTTACAGAATTTTTATATATTATAATAAAATAATATACATTATTTTAAAGGATAAAGGAAATTAAAAGATAAAACTTGAACTTTTTTAGAGTATTTCTTAAGAATTTTTTTAATCTTTTGAGTTGGCTCTCTCATAAGACAGGTAATAGGTATCCTGTAGTTTTTCTTCACATTGATCCTTGAACATTGAATGGGATCAGTAGGACAATTTAAGAGATATGTTCAACTAAAATTAGGCAAACTAAACATCTCTCTCTCTCTTTACCTCTCTTCTTCCTTCCTTCTCTCTTTTCTCTCTCTCTCTCTCTCTCTCTCTCTGCCTCTCTTCCTATCCCATTTCTTTCCTTCCCTCCTTTCCCCTCCTTTTCTCTCTCCCTCTTTTTTTCTTTCTTTCAGAATCTCATTAAGCAGATGCCAGAGCCAGAGCAACTAAAGATGCTGTCAGAACTAAAGGATGAATATGATGATTTGGCTGAGTCAGAACAGTTTGGTGTAGTGGTGAGTAAGAGACTCCTTAACCCATGGGGAAAAGCTGTCTGTCTGTTTATCTATATCTACCTATTGGGTAGTGACCATTTCATTCCTTCATGCTGGGGAGGTTAGCCTTGTTCTGTCTTAAACCTGGACTTAATATTTTTTCCTTCCCCCACTTTGGGATTCTGTACCTGACCAATGGTTTTGAAGTCTGCCTCCCTTCCCCCCCACCTTCTCCCTGTTACTATTTCTTTGCCTGGTTATGCTCTAGCTCCTTTGTCCTTCCCACCAGATGGGCACTGTGCCTCGCCTTCGACCTCGACTCAATGCCATCCTCTTCAAGCTGCAGTTCAATGAGCAGGTAGAAAATATCAAGCCAGAAATTGTTTCTGTAACAGCTGCTTGTGAAGAGGTACGAAAGAGTGAGAACTTTTCTAGCCTCTTGGAGATAACCCTGCTTGTGGGCAACTACATGAATGCTGGTTCTAGGAATGCTGGTGCCTTTGGCTTCAACATTAGCTTCCTTTGCAAGGTGAGAATGGGAGACAGAACAGAAAGAGACCAGGGCAAGTTTTCTAGTCCTTTGGACCAAATAGTAGGGACTACAATTTTCTGAGGGTGGTTTTGCTCTCAGATCCACTCCCTGCTCACAGATATTCTCATTCTCAGCTTCGTGACACCAAGTCCACTGATCAGAAGATGACACTGCTGCATTTCTTGGCAGAAATGTGTGAGAACAACTACCCTGATGTCCTCAAGTTCCCAGATGAGTTAACCCACGTAGAGAAGGCTAGTAGAGGTAAGGACAGCCTGGGGAGAGACTGCACTATGGCATAGGGGGCTGGCAAATACCTGCTTGCAGAGGGAAATAGAGGTTTAGTTATAGAGTTCATTGTCTCAAACTAATGACTACATTTTGGTTTAGAAGCGATATTGGGGGAACATGAGTCCATTGTGAAAATGTAAAATGGAGAAGATCTTCTGTGTATGAAACTGAGGAAAAAGATTAGCAGCACAGTGAAAAGAAAGCCAACTTGAGGAAAGGCACTTGTTTTTAGTCTAAGACTTCAACTCTTGGTTTTCCCATTCAGAAAACATATACTTTCTTGGCAAAAGCTAAGATGTCACTATTTGGGAAGAAAGCAGAGAAAATTTAGCTTTCTGCTGAAGGAAAAACTGATTCTACCATTCTCTCTTGAGAATAGAAGTAATTCGAAATATTATACAGGCAGCACTTTCTTAGCTCTGTGTTTCTGTGAAAGTCTCCTTACTTCTAAATCCCAATCCTCTAACAGGCATGGAACCAAGACCACAGAGCCCAAAGGGGAAGAGCTTAGTTCATTAAATTAAATATATTGACCATTTCTGATTTTGCTGGCAATTGAGATGTTGGGGTTTGCCAAATAAATTCATGATACAATTCTAGTTATTAAGGTGCTTAGAATCTTGCAAGATGCAAGAATAAGATTTGCACGTACTAGAGAGTATTGAAAGGTATGTCAAGTCAAATATTAAAAAGTGCTGAATTAAATGTAATCAAGTATCCAAAGCAATTGGGAAGGGGACAATTACTAGCTTGAAGAGCTGCTCTCTTAGGCTAGATCCTTTCAGGGTTATAAGTTCATTTTTCATTGAAGCTATAAATTCATTGTTACCTCATCCATCTTATACAGTTTCAGCTGAGAATTTACAGAAGAACCTGGATCTAATGAAGAAGCAGATTTCAGATGTAGAAAGAGATGTTCAGAACTTCCCAGCTGCCACTGATGAAAAAGACAAATTTGTGGAGAAAATGACCATATCCTTTCAAGGATTATGAAGAGGGGGATAAATAGGAGATGTCTATGGGGCTCAGAAATAGGAGTTTGGAACACATTTTAGTGAGATCTCTTTTGTGGCTAATAGGTGATTGTCCTCTCTAGGAGTGTTTAGTTGAAGAAGAGTCTAAAGAAGCAAAAAATACTATTAGTTTCTTGGTCCTGGTCCTTTACTCCTTGGTTTCACAGCTTTGTAAAGGATGCCCAGGAACAATATAACAAGCTGCGAATGATGCATTCTAACATGGAAACCCTCTTTAAGGAATTAGGAGATTACTTCCTCTTTGATCCTAAGAAAATGACTGTGGAAGAATTCTTCATGGACTTAAACAATTTCAGGAATATGTTTCTGGTAAGCAAGCAGTCTTTGCCTACAAATCAAGAAACCCTAGGAGTTTTTCTCTCAGAAACTAGCTCAGTTTGCTTAATTATTTTATTTTTTATTCATAGCAAGCTGTCAAGGAGAACCAAAAACGACGGGAGACAGAGGAAAAAATGCGTCGAGCAAAGTTAGCCAAAGAAAAGGCAGAGAAAGAACGATTAGAGAAGCAGCAGAAGAGAGAACAATTGATAGATATGAATGCAGGTATGAAAGGAGAACAAGGAATAAAGGGTGAAACAGTAAGCATGTTCAGGAATTGCTGTTTAGGGAGAGAAAATGGCTGATCTTTGAACTGGACTCAAATAACTGAGCTTTTGGTTCCTCAAATCAATTTTGTGTGTGCTCTAATTTCCTCTTTCAGAGTTCAATTTTTAAAAATTTTATTCCTTATTTTCTTAATTATCCTATTTCCTTCCTTTTGTATTTTTTGGTTACTAAATAACTTTAGTATTACTGTAACACATATTCCTCCTTTCTACCTATTCAGGAGTTCCTCTGGTCACCTTTCACACCCTGCAGAACTCTGCTTGCATTATCTCCAAGATGGCCTTCTAGGCCTCTACCAATTCCTCTGTAGCAGCAATATCATCCTTCCCCTAGTTCTAACTTTTAATGAAGTTAGTTTTCCTCCAACCCTCCTCATTATCATGATTTGGAAACAGCTACAAAGTATGGATTTGCAAACCATAACACAAACATACACTCTTCCCAGACGGTATCCATTTTTTACTACCAGAAGCATTCCTTTGTTTAACATATGGCTCAAAAGCTTACATGAGAACACACACACACACACACACACACACACACACACACACACACACACATACACACACACACTCTCCCTTTTTATCCCCTCCTTCCAGAAGCATTCCTTTGTTGAAACATATGGCCTCAATTACTGCCCCTGTTTCCTGCCTCTGCTTCTTTCCTGCTCCTGATTCCCTTCCTGTTCCCCTCCCCCCACCACTGACTTGCTCATGTTGGTGACTGCAGAAATTTAACAATTTAAGTTAAATTTAACATTTTACTTTATCGGTATCCAACTGAATTTACCATAATATTTCCCCTCTTCCCTTTGGCTGTTCCTTCCATGTGAAGGTTAGGAAATTATGTCTCTGAAATTCCAGGCCTCTAAAGTTAAGCTAGTTCAGGAAAACTGAGCAGTTTGTACTCTATTAAAGCTAAGGTTTTTGTTTTGTTGTTTTTTCAAGAAAGACTATTCCTGATCCTGTACCATTCAGGTCTGTTTGGAGTTTGTTTTGGAAACTGATTTTAAAGGTTTTTTGTTTTTCTCTCAGGACCTTTTCAATCCTAGCATTTGTTGGATAATAGCCCAATAACAGCCTACATCTCAGAACCTAAAGGAAGAAGCAGTAGCTACCCACTTGTTTGCCTTTTTCCAGCCCATAGAACAAAGCTTATGTCAAGTCTCAGCCCACCTAATTTCATTTGCTTTTCAGCATCCCAGCTAGTCTACCTATAAAGCAAGGATCACAGAAAATGACCTGTCATAATCTCTTCCTCTTGTATCTGTCTGTGGACTGGAACAGAACTAGAAGTTTATTTCCTAGGATATTGGCACTATCCTAGGTACTGGGGGTGGGAGAATATATCATGTTAGAGTGAAAACAACATGGAATTGGGATTCAGAAGACTTTGTTTCAGATCCCAAGATTTTCACTGACCTGAGGGAAGTCAGCCTTTTGGGGCTTGTGAGATGAGGGGACCTCTGTCAGGCTTTCTGTCTTTAAATCCTTTCATCCTATATCGCTAGCATATAAGTGGTGTTAGGGTTTAGCCCAGTCAGCAGGAGGCGCAGTATCCCTGTGCCCTGTCATCCTTTGGCCAGCAATTGAGTTGGAATATAGGTCAGCTGCATTGATTCTCTTCAGCAGGCAGATGGCGCTTGGAACATTTAGCCAGAGCCTTGGAAATGACAGCTGTTCTGGGGATTTTGCAGTTTCAGGTTTCACCACCCAGGAGTTGTTGCCATGGAAACAGACCTGGGCCTTGAGCAAGGATTCTACATTAACTCCTTATGTACCCACAAGAATTGTTGTATTCCAGAGGGCCTAAGTGGAATGTGACTCTCTGGGGGAAGGTGTTGTTAGAGGATAATACCTTTGTATAAGCTGACCGTTTATTTGTAGCTTCCTCCCTGTCTTAACTCAGCAAAGGGGAGACATTTTAGCAGAATGCCTTAAAGGGTTGGGGGAAGGGAGTTTGTTTCTTTCTACCATTTTAATCTTAGTCTCTGCCTTGAAGATCAGCAACTCTTTATCCTGTTGCTGACTAAAAAGAGAGGGATGAGTCTGGAGGTGGGAAATATCTCACAGGAAAAGAGTCTCAATTGTTTACCTTGTTAATATCTTTAACCCAAGTTAAACTTTTACTTTTAGTAAGGGATAAACAATACCTATTAATTAATTAAAGGGGTTTCAGGGCTAAAAATTTTTATTTCAGTAACATTAAGGTAATATGTAAATATGCATAACTTAGATTTTGAATCTCTTCTTCCTTTTTACTCCCATCTGTTATGATTTGGAACCATATGGAACAAGTAAAGCCCAAACACGATTCATTATCTGTGCGGTGGCGGAAAGCGATAGGGGGTGGATGGTTGACAAAGCTTGGGCTGCTTTTGGAATAAGAGGGTGTTAGCATATGAACAAGTCACTTCATATCTTACTTCATTTTCTTACAGAGGGTGATGAAACTGGTGTGATGGACAGTCTCCTGGAAGCTCTACAGTCAGGTGCAGCATTCCGAAGGAAGAGAGGACCCAGACAAGGTGAGTGGGGGAATTGGTGGTGACTGTACTGATAGCTATGAGGTTTCTATGCTCTAGGATTAAGGGCACAAAATCTATACACTGGAAAAAGAATTAGCCAAGCTAATCTGTTGATGAAGAGAACTAGCATTGGAAGTCTGTGAATAAATAAACCACCTTACCCAAACCTCCTTCACATAGTCCTAGAGAAAGTTAACTTTTTATTAACATCTGGAGCTCATCTGCTAACTTGAAGGAGAGCTCTGGTTTGACTTCTCCCTTCATGGAGCAAAGATCTAGAACAAGGGAAGCACAAGGAAGGCATTTTATTTCTGTAGATATAAAGGAGTAATCAGAATTAGGGCGGATAAAGAGAGTGAAATGATCAGACACCTGAGAGAACCCAGGAATAGTTATGACCTATTCAAAGTTTAAAGCTGGGAATGGGAGGTAGACACTGGAGTCACAGGATCTTATAATGCCTGTTTGAAAGTTAGAAGTGGGCTTTCCCCTCATACCTTGCCTTTGATAATGTTGAGTATTTAATGCTGAACTAAAATACCTGGAGAAAAGAATAAAGGTGAAGTGAGATATTATTTAGGTAAGGATATAAATAGGATGAATTACTAAGGAAATGGGAGAAGGACCTAATTAAAAGGGAGGAGGGGAATAGCTAAGGCTTCTACTCTTTTTCTTCTCAGCATAGAAAAGCACCATGACTATAGATGCATCACCAGTTTTGATGAAGATGTTTTCTCAGGACTGATAATGCTTTGGTATATGATTTGACTCTTAGGACTTATGTCCTCTTTCCCATAATGGAAGGAAATGACAACTAAAGGCTTCTTTTAGCCACAACCTCACAACTATAGAGGAAGATATTAAGTGCTGTTTGTTCTCTGCACATTCTTTGGTTCCACTTTACCTCATCTTTAACCTTGGAACCATCCTGGAAAAGAAAAATGGGACTTGTATGTAAACTGCCACCATACTTGATATAACCAATTCCATTCAAGTGAGGATATGACATATTTATTACCTGTTAACAAGCTAAAGAGGTAGTAACTGTTATAAGTTGGAGAGTTTAGTTACCAGAAATGGGGCATGCAGTATTGGATATTTTAATCCCAATCCATATTTTGCAGTATAGACTTATAGATCAATAACAGAAATCCAATCTGTATTTACTAAATTGAAACTTTTTACCATCTCTTACCATCATTTGAATAATTAGAAATTAAATGACTATAGAAAATTTAATTTGATGCTAGAATTCCTGGCTATAGCACAGTCCCAATCCTAGTAATTTTGCCTAAGAAACAGAATCCCAGGGGCAGCTAGATGGTACAGTGAATGGATAGAGCACTAGCTCTAAAGTCAGGAGGGACCTGAGTCAGCCTCAGACACTTAATATTTCCTAGCTGTGTGACCCTGGGCAAGTCACTTAACTCTAATTGTCTCAGGAAAAAGAAAGAAAGAAAGAAAGAAAAGAAACTGAATCCCTAGAGCTTGAAATAGAGGTGAAATTTATTGGAATGATGATTTGAGAGGTAGAAGATAAGAGGAAAAAGAATTTTCCTAAGCATTTTCTGGCCCTTCTCAGCCTGATCAATGTGATCTTTGGATGGAGCACTTTGCTATGAGTATTTGGGTAGGGAGAAGGAAGAGTAGACAGAATCAGTGTTGTTTGGGCATTGCCTATAAATTTTTTTTTTTTTAAGAAATATTTCATGAATATAAACTGCTTGCATTTTTGTTTTTTCTTCCTGGGTTATTTATACCTTCTGAATCCAGTTCTCTCTGTGCAACAAGAGAACTGTTTGGTTCTGCACACATATATTGTATCTAGCATATACTGTAACCTATTTAACATGTAAAGGACTGCTTGCCATCTGGGGAAGGGGGGGAGGGAGGGAAGGGAAAAATCGGAACAGAAGTGAGTGCAAGGGATAATGTAAAAAATTACCCTGGCATGGGTTCTGTCAATAAAAAGTTATTAAAAAAAAAAAAAGATAATTTCCAGGGAGGAGAGGGGGGAAGAAATATTTCAGTTTATTTAAATTGTTAAGTAGAATATGAAACCGAATCTGTAGCTAGTGCTGTACCAGAGGATGGACAAATGGGTTGGTGTTTGATGAAAACAGCATCTACACAAGAACCCAATAGACTTACAGAAAAGGGGCCAAGCCCTAATATTAAGCAAATAAAAGCTTACGTTTTAAACAAAGATTATACAAAAATTGATTTATACTCCATTTTCCCTTTTTTGATATTTAGAAAGGGCAGATTTAACAAAAGGTAGCCACATCCTGCCTATTTATAATGCCGATTATAATTATTATGCAAACAATGAAACTCAGTCTTATCGCCCAAAATCCCAGTGTTTTATTTCTCACCTTAAGTCACCCAATTAAGTAGGTTTAATCAAGTGAAGATACCTTGCCTATAAAATTAAGTAATGACTGATAGTATTTTTCCTGTCAACTTCTAGACAGTAATACCTTTACATCATATGAGATATACTCTAGCTCCACAATAAACAGCTCAAACAATTTTTAAGTACAGTGGCCTTCAAAAAAAATTTTTTTTTACCACTCTCATCTGTGAGTGCTGACAGTAGGCTTCCATGGAGAATTCCCATCTCCCTAGAGAGAGAGATGTCTTAATAGAATCTCAGGTGCTTCCCAAATGTTTCCTGTGCATACTCAGACCACTGGTGGTTTCCCTTGGCTCTCTAACACTTAAGAGTTCTATGTGAATGTCATACATCTCTCAAAAAATGGGAGATCTATTGACCTTCATGAGAATTTCTGACCTGTATTCAATGAGGGCTCCTTTAAATGATAACTGTGATTGTACAAAAGTAGAGACTAAGAGAAAGCATAGTTGACTAATGGTCAGGAGTCCTGAGTTCTAGTGCCAACTTTACTACTTACCTAGCCATCTTTTCCTAAGACAAGTCACTTAACTTTCTGGGCCTCACATTTTCCAATTTATAAAAATTCTGTGCCAATCTAATTGTAAGCAGTATAATTATAAACATAGGCGATGCAGAGGATTAATAATCTTTTTGCTTTGAGATGGTGGGTTTTCATATCTTCCCTCTAAGACTTCTAGCTTATCCTTCCAGAGTCCTCTATTACTGCCTGCCTTTTTGGCTGTATTATCTGGCTTATTGCCTTGAACAGAGGCACTGCTTATACATCTTCCTCACAGGCTGGGTCTGTGACTGCTCATTCCCAAGGAGTCAGCTGTCCTTATTCAAAGACATCAGCAGCTCTTCCCTAGAATGTAAAGGAATGGAAAAAATCTACCGGCCTCTAGGGAGTGACCATCATACAAAGATCCTTTATTGGGTAATGGGGGGAAGTGGTCTAAAAAAAGGAGAAAGGGGGACTTTCAAGGCTGGTTCATTAAAAACAGCCCAGATGTCTGTGTTCTGCAGTGTTCAAGAACAATGGCATAAGTGTAGAGGGGAAGAATCTCTGTAATTGTCCTGAAGGAACTTTTTCAGGCTGATGATTAAGTCAGTTTGTGGTTTTAGTGACTCAACTTTATTTCAGTGTTTGAATCATAGCCTCTTATACTGGCCATCTGCTCAATGGCACAAGAGTCTAAAGGAAGTAAGAAATCCGTCTCCCTCTTCCCTTCTCTCCTCTATTCCAAGCCCTCCTTCCTAACTCTCTCAGCTCCTACTCTAGTTGGTCACAAGTATATAGAAAATGACAGCAAAATCCTCTCTAGTCCAGAGGACTTCTTTTTCTGCTCTCAGATAAAACCAAAGTGTAGTAATAAAATTGCCTCAATGGAACTTTTCTTTTTTCCAATTTTTTTAGATTATTCTAATAAGAAGAGAATACCCACCAAGCAAAAAATAGGACAATAGATATAATTAGGAATTTATTAGGACATGAATGAAATTTTTAGTATAACTATGACTGTCCGATCTGTCCCAGTTTCTTCTTCCCTTGGTAGTTTATTAAAATACATACTTCCTTTAACTAGTTCCTATCCTGTGTTCTATAAAACCCTTTTCCCATCTCATTAACCCTTTTCCATCTCCAACATTGTTTAACTGCTTCTTACTGACTTTTTTCCCTTTCTGAATTTTCTTTCTTATCAATACTTATAATAATTATTTGTTAATATGAATAAAATTTTATAAGGAGAACCATCTCATATATTTAATATACTTCTTTATACCTTTGTCAAGCTTTTTGTTTTTCCAGGGTTATAACATCAAGTAGCTAATGAGGAATGGGTTAGGGCAGTCACCTTGTTCTTGGCTATTCAAACTACTTAGCATTATTACAACAGACAAGATAGAGTAGGAATCAAGATTTTTAGCTTCCATAATGTTGCCAGAATTGATACTAGCTTGCTGTCTTGTCTTGAGCTATATTATGCTCTTCTCTATTGCTTTAGCTTCCCATATCTTAAATGAAGATTATTAGCTCTTAGGATGACTTAAGAATAATTTTTATCTGACCTATAACATGAGTTCTTTAATATCTGTAAATATTGGGGTTTGTCCTCAAAATTTTTTCTTGGGCAGAGGCAGCAGTTTTATTCTACAAAGAAAAAAATGCTTAAACAAAGCATTTCAAAATGGTTCAATATTTAAACTTTAACTTTTGCACTTCTGTCTCTTATTTTGGCCAGACCTCTCTTAGAACAGCTGTCCCAAACCCCCCTGACAAAAACAAGGTTTTTTATCTCTTTAAGTTTGACCTTTATTTTTCCTGGGTCTAGAGTCAGAAATTTTACCTTCCCTGTGTCTTGTCCTTTAGATATGCAAAGAAGATGTCCTCATAGGCACATTATTTCAGTGCTAGAGGTTGATCTCCAGTCAGACAAATGATGTAGTTTTTTGAGCCTCTTTTCTATAGAAATCAG
Organism: Antechinus flavipes; assembly: GCF_016432865.1. Classification (NCBI taxonomy): domain Eukaryota; kingdom Metazoa; phylum Chordata; class Mammalia; order Dasyuromorphia; family Dasyuridae; genus Antechinus; species Antechinus flavipes. Next base: position 390,592,543 of record NC_067399.1, on the reverse strand, counting down.
AAGAAGGACAAAAAAGAAATGCAAAGAAAACGGTGACAAATAATTCTGGGTAGATTTGAAAGTTAAAGGGGTTCCTGGTACCATAGGTAGAGCAGAATATATGGAAAGGGAATGTCTATTAAATATATATATCAGAAACTTAGTCTTTTCTTCTAAGGTACTTGGTGATCTTGTCCAGGAAATTGAAGAGTCTTACAGCAACACTTTGTAGGAAGAAAAAAAACCCTCAAGAATATTCATTATCTATGGAACTCCTCCCAAGGCTTATATGCCTTACACTGCCTAGGAAGTGATGAAACTGAAGTCCAGTCAATTGGAATATTAGAGAACTGCTCTTAGAAAATAGGGTTACTCCTTATCCTTGTTAGATAGTATTTTTGTGCCAGTAAGTAGAAAAGAAGAGGGGACTTTTGAGCTGATAAACTGGGGCCATGTTATGTGTGCTTCCTACTCGGATTGCCCCATTGGTAATTTCTACATGTGAGAGAAGCAGTGGGTTTGGGTGGTGATGAAGACTGAGAACTTAGCATAGCTGGCAGCCACAGGAAGAAGAGGAGAGAAGGTGGTGCTTATTTGAGCTTTCTAATTTAGTTTGGCTCTTCCTCGAAGATTTTCTGCTGCTACAGAGAGGGCAGAAATTCTAGGAGTATCTCATATATAGATTAGAGCAAATTTTACTCTCCTTGGGTTGTCTTCACCTCTTGATTCCCTCTGCTACCTCACTGTGCTCCATCCTCCATGTTGCCTTATCCTGACCCTCCCCCATTTTCCCATACTTACTTCCAAATACTTGCTGTTTGTACTTAGAGGCCGTGGGAAGGGACTGTAGCAGCAGAAATGTGTGGTATTGAAGAGCCGCCTTTATGTCCTAGGGGCACCGAAGTTGTGAGAAACATGCCCTACAGACCTAGGAGCCTCTGTGGAAATTCCAGTGGATAGAGCAGGGAGAGAGAGCATGCAAACTATGGTCATTAGCATGAGAATTTGGGTTGTTACCAATGGTAGTCTTGGGGCAGCAACTGGAATGAAACCTCATCTTTTAGCCTCAGATTGCTTTATAATAGAGATTTTAACTTGGAGTCCATAGAAAGGTTCTATGAACAGATTTAGCATCTCCTTCCTTCAGTTACAAACATTGAAAAACATTACTCTGAGAAGGGATTCATAGGCTTTGTCAGATTGCCAAAGAGCCCCATAGCATCCCCAAAAAGAAAAGAACCCCTGCTTTATGGGATCCACCTAATGACTTCTGTAGTGTACAGACAACTCTGTCCACCCTGGCTTATTTTGAAAAAAGATCCATAGCTTAAGGATCATATTGTTCATTATAAAATAGGTGGGATATTGGGAAGTAGGAAATATAGGTCATTTTTTTTTCTTGAGGTGGGATCAGTTAAGACAGTCATCTGAATGCAAGATGTGCATGTGCTCGCTAACCAGCCTTTTCTAGTGCTTCTGGCTATGGGAGATGCTTTGCTATCTGCACAAGGCTCCTTTAGGGTAGATCTCTGTCCTGGGAGTGTATCTGGATGTGATTTAACTGTTTAGCTTATTGGCAGAGTGAATTAGCTGTGACCAAGATGGACTGCACTCTCTTGTTCCTCACTTGACCATCTTATTCTTATTTCACCAAGAAGTTCTTCCTCTCCACTGTTGACTCTTTAATAATTTTACATGCTTCAGGATCTCTCTTTCTCTAAAATAGTCTGTGTGTCCAGAAGAGTACACACATTAGCCTGGACCTCAATTGATTCTCTATCCCAGAGATTGTGGGGGGAGAGGAGGAATCAGGTTTTGCTAGGACAGTGTCTCACTTCTCTTCTCTTACAGCCAACAGGAAGGCCGGATGTGCAGTCACCTCTCTCCTTGCCTCAGAGCTGACAAAGGATGACGCCATGACTACATGTTCTGCTAAGGTGCCCAGGATGAGCGAGGGAACCCGGGACATGCACGATGAAAATAAGGAGTTGATTGGTCGTGCGAGCTAGGCCTCGGCTGTGCAGCAACACTGGTTGAACAGCTGAGCCTGGGGCAGCCCTGTCTTGCAGCATGAGCCTAAGGGGTCAAATGGATTTTCCTCTTCGGCAGCCAACCTTCCCTGCCTCCTTTCTTTGACCTGCTGCTCTCTGTATAGCATACACAGCTTTAGCTGTCTGGAGGCAAGAAGGAAAGGGCACAGTGGAAGAAGCCCTGGATGTCCACTCAGCACTGGCTGTTGCATTACCAAAGCAGGGACCATCTATGCTGCCTTAACCCTGTCTTACCTTTGTTATTGTGCTGCCAGGTCTTGGGCATGCCCAACCTGCTTCCTCAGTCCCTGGCTCCAAAGGAGCTCACCCCAAGGTCAATCTTGCTGGATTCATGTTCTTTCTGCTGTCTTGTGCCCTGCTGTGGCTTCTCTGGCCCTAGGAACCGCATGGGGCTCTTGAACTTTCTGACCATATTCTTATATTTCCTATCATTGCTGCCTCTCCTGCTTTCTTCTCCCTCTCTCCATTTGCTATTGATATTTATTGTTTGTGGTGAAGTGTTGGCTGCTGCTTCTAAAGAAATGAGGAGCAGCTCCACCTTCACTCCACCCCTAGGGAAGGACCCCTTCCTCGCCCCAGCTTCACAAAGCAAAAAGAACCAGACCACCACTATCCAGCTATGGCATGAAGTAGAGCACCTGAGGAAAAATGATCCTAGAGTCTGGGCATTGCGAACGGCATCAAGACAGGACAGCCTCTCCACATCCTCAGCTTAACTGAGTGTCCCTCCTTCCTCCCTCCCTCTGTTTTCTGCACTTGCCCCCTCACTGCTGATATCCACTGCCCTTGTTATTTTTAGGGTCTTGGCTCATCCCCATCTGAAGTTTCAGCTGTTATATGGCTGCACAAGGCCCCCACCCTCTCCAAGTCTCCAGGGAAAGGGGAGGCAGAGCCTCCTGACTAAGAAATTGTTTTGCAAATGGATCTATTTTTGTATAAGATGTTGTTTTTTAGAAAATATAAAAAAAAAAGCTCTCTCTTCTCTGTTCCCTGCCCCTTCTCCCTCCTGAATGTCAGAGTTCCTGGAATTTTTCCCCTTTGCTTATCCCCAGACACCAGGATCTGCCTCACTGCCCTCATCTGAACCTGTCCTAATGGGCATGTTCAAATTCCAAGCCCCAAGCAATAGTTCTGGATTATTAATTTCTGAGGTCTATGGGTGACTTGGTACTTTTTTCCCTGACTAGACAAGGCCAGGCCAAAGAGCTGAGAGGATCCAGGTACTGCTGAGTTTTTTATAAATTTAATATATTTGAAGAGCCAAATGTGCAAATGCTAACTGGGCACTATGGGGGAAGAGAGAGGTCCAGATTAAGGGATTGGGGTAGGGGAAAGGGTGGAATCATGTAAGTAAGATGCCTAGGCACTGTGCCCTCACCCTACACTGGATACAATTGTTGTGCCATACTCCCTAGAAAGGTAAACCTAGAATTCCCAAATGCAGCTTGAATCATCCCTGCCCTCCTCATGTCCCCTTCATTTCCTTACTTATAGATAAGAGGAAAATGGGATCCTCTGAGGAGAAAATCTAGAAGACTCAAAGACAGGGAATTCTGGGAGTTGGGAAGGTCCAAAATCCTGGGCCTAGGGTTTGGGGCAACAGCAGCTGCTGTGAGAACTTTTTTCAGATGCTGTGTCATAAGGAGTACTTGCTACTCCCATTGTCCCTCCCTGCTGGCTGACAGTCAAACTTTGAATCTTTCTTTTTTAAATCACTTTTGCTAAGATGCATTTGATAAAAAAAGAAAAAAAAGCAAACAAACAAAAAACCCCAATAATAATAAAGGGCAAGATACAAATCTATATCCCTTGCCTTTTGGGCTTCTGGGACATGTCATCATCTTTGATTTGTTGGATTTATTTGTTCACAACTGTTAATAAAGCATTGGAACAGTATTCATTCTAGTTTTCTTTGTGAGGTTTTGGCCCACACCTCTTCCATGCCCCAAATATATAACCTTCCCTTCTCAATTTGAGAAAATCCAAGGGCCTTGCCCAACCTCCTGGATTAATATCAAGTTTGTTGCTTCCCAAGCACCAATTCATATTAACAGTATTAAACACCTCCTGTTTAAGGAGTGCAAGTCTGGAAATACAAGTATGAAAAATGAAAATTCCTGTACTTGAGCTTAAAATCTAATGGAAGGGTAGGTATACAAATAAGTATGGAATATTAATAAATGAATGTGTAGAAAGCTTTAAAGTTTGCAAAAAAAAAAAAAATTCTGTGTGTGTGTGTACACACACATACACCTTTGGCGCCTCACAACAATCCTGAAGAGAAGTCTAGTAAGTTGTCAAATTCAAATAGAAATGGATAGTATCTGGGTAGTATGTTGACATAAAAAACCTCCCCACAAATTAACATTGTGTTGCATTTTTTATTTTGTTAAACGTTTCCCAACTACATTTTAATCTGGTTAGGGCCACACTTAGGATCTCTGGTCTTAAGTGGAAAAGAAGCTTCAGATTCAAAAAGGCCTGGCTCTGATGATGACGGAGTGACCCTCAGCAAATTCCTTAATTTCTCAGTTTTCTAGACAACTCTTTTTAGATTATAAATTGAAGTCTAGGTGTAGATCTAGGAGTTCCCTATACAAGTGAAATCATTGCTTATTCATTAGTCTCTAAAAAGCATTATGTTTAAATGGACCCCTTGCAATAATGGTGCAAGGCCTATCTGAGTACTACTACTTTTAAATAATTTTCAGTGGGAGTTAGAGGAGGAAGCACAGAAAGTTTCATAGAGATTGTAGCATTTACTAAGCCTTTAAGGAAAACAAGATTTTCTACAGACAGGACATTGTAGGGAGCAGGCAGGAGTTAGATCAGGGAATAGCTAAGAATCGTTGATTAGACTAATAGAGTGTGGAAAAGAGGAATAATGTGATTTATTATACTAGGAAGCTGTGTGAAATGTGAGGCTAGAGAATGTCTTTTATATTGTGTAATCTGTGGGTGAGTCACTTCTCTGTGCCTCAGTTTCCACCAAATAAATGGATTGGACTAGGTTTCTAAGGTGCCTTCCAGTTTAAGATCCTATGATCCTGTAGATATTTGTTCATTAAATAAATTTTGAAGTACTGTGTAGAGCATAGGTGCTGAGAGAAGTTTCTAAGAGATGATTAGTTGCTTTCAGACTCTTGTGTCTACTTGGGATAAGGCAAACCTAACTAATAACATATTGCCTGATAAATTTGGAGAAGAAAAGAGTGGGGAACCAGTTCAGACCTGATTTTATCTCAGTTCCCAGTGTAGAAACTTCCTCTGCAGATTAATGCAGATTGGTAAATTGATGTCTTAATTGCCTGGGCCATTAAGATGATGTGATTTATTCCTTGGACATATAGCTAGATGTTTCAGAGACCTGAAGCCATCTCCACCTCTCCACCTCAGACTTTCCTCTTTATCATAGCATTTTGCTTCACAAAATAAAGAGAGAGTCATAAAGTGTTATATGGGTCTGAAGAGGTTTATCACTTTCTGGAGGGTCAGTTAAGGCCACATGGAGGAAGTTACTATCTTTGACTTTGAAGAACAAAAAGAATATTCCAAATATAAGAGATATGGAGGCAAGGTTTAGAGGGTCTTGGGTACATAGAGTGAGCCATCTTGATTCAAGGGTAAAGTGCAGAGAATGATGAAATTGAAGAGCTTTATCATTAGTAGGGCAGTTAGAGAGCATATGGTCTCTGAGCTCCTGAAGCAGTGCCTCCTACTGTGGCTCAGGGGCTGCACCCACCCTAGTGGTACAGACCTCTTTTTCAGACTTTTCTACATTGTCTTAGGCAACTTTTATTGGCTCTGCCAATCCAGAATTTTATTTGAGGCATCACTTTAAAGTTGTTTGGAAGGGGCTATCAGGATAGTTAGCTGTGTCCTTGCTTGTACTCCATCATCTTTACCTTTTAGTTTCTGGCCCTGCTTTTCAGCTCATGCTTACCTCTAACTGTGCTCCATCTTTGCAATTTATACTAGGGAGGGATATCCAAATCAATCAACAAGGATTTAATTGCCTACTACGTGCCAATCCCTGTGCTAGGTGCTGGCATGTCTGCCTTCAAAGAGCTTGCCTTCTACTGGGTGATTACTACATGTTCACAAATAAAATATAGGTCAAATATGTATATTCTCTGTCTTCATGCATATATATAAATGGGGTGGTACAAGAACAACCAATGAAATTATTTGAATAACATTTTCCCCAATTTGTAAAAATAATTTTTAATTTATTTTTTCTGAATTTAATAGTATTTTATTTTTCCAATGACATATAAGGATAGTTTTCAACATTCATTCCTGTAAGACTTTGAATTCCAAATTCTTTTTCCTTCCTCCAATATAGTAAGCAATCCAAAATAGTTAACATTCATTTTTTTCAATTGTGAGTTTTAAATTCTCTCCCTTTCTCTCCTTTCTCCTACCTGAAACAATAAGCAGTTCGATATATTATGTACTATCATGCAAAACATTTCAATATTAGTCATGTTGTGAAGGAAAACACAGAACAAACCCCACTCCACCCCCCAATAAAAACTTGAAACAAAGTGAAAAATAGTATACTTTGATCTGCATTCAAACTCCATCAGTTATTTCTCTAGAAGCAGATATTATTTTGCATCATGAGTCCTTTGGAATTGTCTTGGATCATTGTATTGCTGAGAACAGCAATGATCATCACCAATGATCATCCTACAATATTGCTGTTACAATGGACAATGTTCTGAGTTAGTTCATTTTGCATCAGTTCATGTGAATCTTTCCAGATTTTTTTATGACATCATCCTGCTGTCATTTCTTTTAGCCCAATAGTATTCCATTGCAATCATAAGCCCACACTTGTTAAGCTATTTCCCAATTGATAGTCATCCCCTGGATTTCTAATCCTTTACCAGCACAAAAAGAATTGCAAAAAATAGTTTTGTACAATTAAGTCCTTCCCCTTGCATCCTCCCCTTTTAAAAATCTCTGAAATGCAGACCTACTAGTAATATTTGTGGGTTAAAAATATGCACGGTTTTACAACCCTTTCAGCATAGTTCCAAATTGCTCTTCAGAATTGTTGGATTAGTTAACAAATCCACCAACAGGGCATTAATGTCCCAATTTTCCCACATCTCTGCCATCATTTATGATTTTCCTTCTCTGTAATAATTAACTACCCTGACAGGTGTGAGGTGATACTTCAGAATTGTTTTTAAATTTCTCTACTCAAATTATTTAGAGCATTCTTTCATATGACCATAGTTTTGATTTCCTCTAAAACCTCCCTGCCCATATCCTTTGAATATCAAGTAGAGAATGACATATTACAAATTTGACTCAGTTCTCTATATATTTAAGAAATGAGGCCTTTATTAGAGACACTTCCTATGAAGAGTTCCCTCAGCATCTTGCTTTGTAATCTTGGTTGCTTTGGTTTTGTTCAAAACCTTTCTAATTTAACTGGAATAATTTTAAGAGGTCTCTACAAGAAGATAGCATGGGCTAAAACTTGAAAGGTCTTCCAAAAAGTAGAGGTAAAGAAAGAGCAATTCTAGCTATGGAATTTGGTACTGTGCTAAGGCATGTACTTGGGAGACCAAATGTTATGTATGTGGAGTACCAAAGAGACCAATTTGACTGTGGTGTGGGGTATATGAGGGTGTCAGGAAGTAAATTAGCTTGGAAAAAGAATGAAATCACATCATGAAGTGTTTACAGACTTCCAAAGAAATAACGAACAATAATTTGTATTATAGAAATAGCATGATCAGAGTTGTGCTTTAGGAATATCAATTAGGCAACTAGGTGGAACATAGATTGGAAAGAGGGATATTTGAGGCAAGGAGATTTTAAAGAGGATTTTTTTTTTTTGTAACAGTACAGACAAGAGATGATAAAAAGCCTGGAATTAGGGTAGTTCGGGTATGAGTGGAGAAGAGAACATATGCAAAAGATGTGACAACATGAAATTTGTGACTTGACAAATTATTGAATATGGGAGGGGGGCAGATGTAGTGAGAGAATGAGTCCAGGATGATTCTTATTTTGTGAACCTGGGTAGCTTTTAAGATAACTGAAGTAAGCAAATGGAGTAGGTTTAGGAGTTAAAGGCAAGGACTGTTTTGGACATAGTGAATGTGAGATGCTTGTGGGATATCGAGGTGAAGCTGCAGTTAGAAGTGGATGATAATCTTGGAAGAGATGAAGGCTGGGTTTGTAGATCTGGGAGTTATCTTCCTAGAGATGATCATTAAATCCATGAGTTCTGATCACTAAAAGAGAAAATAGAGAGGGGAAATACCAGAACCAAGCAATGGGATATGTCTATGTCTAAGGAACAGAATATAGGTAACAAAACTGAAGAGAAAATGGAAAAGATAAGGATTATGCTAGAGCAGTGTTACAGCAACCCGGTAAGTATCCAGGAGGGGGTGCTCAACAGTACCAAATGCTGAGAAGAGATCAAGGATGCCATGGTTTTAGCTATACAACCAGGAGAATCCTGCTATGTACCTAGGGGCAAGTGAATCGATTGCATAGTGACCTTGCTTTGTTCTTTCCCCCACCTTTTGGCCACTCACAAATATTCTCTGGATTAGCCCACCAGAAACTTGAGCCGCAGCTGTCCCCAGAAGTCATTGTCTGGGGTTTTCAGATAAAAGCACAGGAAACTCCCTGCTATAAGTGAAACGTGAGAAACACGAAAAGTTCTAGGCTAGGAAGTGATCGTATATACATAGCTCTCAGACCTCTGTCTGGTCTGGGACAAGCCAGCGACCAGGACAGCAGCGACAGTCTGGTGCTGGGGCTAGAAATAAAGCCCTTTAAATAGCCCTAGAGTCTGGATGTTTACAGCCCCTCATGACAGGAGGTGAGGGAGCTGTGGGTAAGGCAGGGCCTTGATCTGTGAAGTGGAATGTAGCTGGCAGAGGGAGGGGCTGCTCTCTCGTTCTCCCTCCTCGACCCCAAGAGCTTTTTATGCTTTTGTGCACACATACTGTGTGGGGACCACAGCTGCCCACGCACCCGTTCAGTCTGCAGGCTTGCCAAGAATAGAACCCAGGCGTCCAGAACCCGCAGGACCGCCTTCATCTCCTGCCCAGCTGTCAGGAGCCAAATCCAGGCTCCCATCCTAGTTATATACTCCTCCCACTCTAGGCAGTTGCTCCCAGAAACTCAGTGAGAAGGTTGGGTTTCCATGACAACGCACTTCGGGTGCTGGGAAGGGTGAGATGGGACTGAGAGCTAAATACTGAAAGGGGGGAGCATCCCCCCCAGCTACTGGGGTAGCCCAGCTTTCCCTCCGATGATTGCATTTGTCTCCATCTCCCCTCCCCCCGCGTTCCCTCCTCCCAGTGTTTTTGCCGCATCTCGGGCAGCAACAACCTCGGAATCCAAATGTTGCTACGGGGAGATTGGAGAGAAAAGGGGAGAGAGGGAGGGAGGGAGGAAGGGGGAGAAACAGATTGGTAGAAAAGGAAGGAGAGAGAGTGAATGGAAAAAACCAGGAGGCAGAAGCTGGGGGGTGGGGCGCCAGCAGAGAGCTAGCTGTCTGTGTCTGGGTGATGTACATTTCCTGCGGATGCTCCAGTCCTATCGGATCTGGGCAGGGGGACCCTCGACCTGGAGGAAGAGAGACTGCAGAGTTATGGAGGGAAAATGTGGGGGCGGGGAAGTGGGTGTGTGGCGGGGTGGAATTTGCAATCGGGAAACTGCGGCCAGGGCTGCCTGTCCCTGGGACAGGAGGAGAGGCTCGCTTTGTGCCCTCCAGCCTCCTAGCCCCTCAAACACTGGGGCAGCCCCCGGTGCTGAATGACTCCGCCTGCTCTCGGGAAGCAGCCATGTTAGAGACAGGGATTCCTTTTAGCGGAGAGAGGGAGGGGGCTGAGGAAACACCACCTCCCCTCTCGATTCCCCCTTTCCCCTCCCCCGCCCCAGTTGGCTTCCTAGCTCTTAACCCTCGCGGCTTCCTGGCCAGCAGCTCCAGTCCCCTCCCCCACGCCTCTTTTGCCTAGATACCGGTGTTGGGGGATGTAACAGACCCAGCCGCACGTACCACCCCACACCTAATTACACTTGCACAGTGACGCACAGCCGCACAAAACTCGCTCGTAGGCACTCACCCCACCGCGCCCAGTCACCCCCCCTCGCCCCCGAATGTGCACAATCCCCAGCCCCGCCTCGTTACCCACTCTGTGAACGACCTCGCGGCTCCCACACAGCCCCCTTCTCAACAGGCCCCCGGTGTCCCATCTGCCCGCTCCCTTAGGGCATCGCAACACAAGGACCGAGCCGTTCAGAAGAAACCATTTTATTATTTTCCCAAAGAAAAAAGCTATATAAATATTAGAGTATAAAACTTGCGTGTATGGGGGAGGCGCTACGTGGCTATTAGAGAGAAGCTTCTATAGAAGGGGCAAGGGGGTCAGTACTGGGAAAGCGAGACTGGGCTGGGGGGGGGGGGCTGCAGCACACAGACACGGCATTAAGCACAGCACGGGACGGAGCGGGGCAGACGGAGACGAAGCCCCGGCCTGCGGGCCGCTGGTCATCACAGAAGCAAGCACACGGCACTAGCTACACACGGCTACTCTACACCAGCTCAGGGGTTTCGGTCAGGGTCACTAGTCACTACATTAAGGAGTGGCGAAATGGAGGGAGGGTCTCCTCTGTGTAAACAGGACTAGTACGGCCGCTTGGGCCTAGGTCAGGAACAAATGAAGGCGGACGTCTAAGCAGTGGGGAGGAGTACCCGGGGTCCAGGAAATTCTGGAGAGGGTAGGGAATGGCAAAGTAGAATAAATGGCACCTGAGAGGGTGAGGGAATGTGGACTTAAGGGGGAGCTAAAGGAGAGCCCCTCCTCCCTCCCCTGACCATCTGTCTCTGCTCCTGGGTCTTTTTCCTAATGTTTGGGGACAGAGCATGATGTGCGTCTGACCACCATGCCGAAACTCTAGGTGGAGGGGGTGGCTTCTGTACTACTCAACGTGCCCTAGGACTGGCCGCACTGATCCTTTCTGCTTTCCTACCAAACGAAAAAGAGAGCATTAATATGTCTGCATTGCCCTGGCAAATTTCTCTTAGTTCAGGTGACCTAGCCTGAATTACCCAATTACTTCCCCCCATCCCCACTTAACCGTGACCATCCGTGTCCCCATGTCCATATATACCCAGCAAGAACTCAATCTCATTTTGATGCCATTTGGTTCCCTTTAAATCCCTTATGGCCAAGGTGACATACCCTAGAGCCAGAAGCCTGAGGCTTTGTGTCCAAGGGACCAGGCCCAACCCAGAGCACTCTTGTCCACTGACAATTAAAGAATATGGGGGCTTGCTTAGTTCAGGGAGCCCAACCAGTAACTGATAGTGAGAGAGCCCACAGCCTCTTCTTAAAGACCCTGACCAAAGATTTGTCTGTCTTTCTAGTGGAAAGGTTCCCCCCTCCCTACACCCTCCCTACTCATTCCACCATGCCATGCTATTTCCCAACATGCAATGGATTCTTTTGCTGAAGGGGTAGAGAAAGTATAGGAGATGAACTCTGAAAAGAAATGGTCCCATAACCCAACCCTGGTCCCTATTTACTGGGGCCATGGGCAGAGGCTGAGGGTAGAAAATTTTCCCCAAATCCAGTCCACGTCAGCATCATGGGGGTGATGAGTACATTTGTCCCCAAGCACCTGTGATCTATTTATGATTTCAGGCACTGGAGGGATAAGGGGTAAGAATAAGTAGAGAAGTTAAAATATTTGAAGTTGGTTTAGAAGTGGGAGTCAGAGATTACTGTGCTTCCACAACTCTCCACAGGTATGAGACAAGCACAGTCCTGTCCCCATTCCCCAGATCTTAAGGCCACTCAGCCTAAGGTCTCATAATACCCATAATTCCCAAAGAAGGGAGGGGGAGATGAGAAGTTTGGGAGGGGGAGACAGAGTCAATCTTGTTGATGGGAGGTGGGTGGGGTGTATGGGAATTCAAAATGTAACTGGGGCTTCTAAGCTAAGGATAGAGGAAAGGAGGGGAGTTATATATGAATCTCTGTATCTGCACTGTTCCCATGGGTACAGCATTTGTATTGGGGACTTCTGGCAGTACCCCCTTTGCATATTCAATCCCTCTGGAGGCACAGAAGGGGGTATTCACAGGGCACTTATTTGTGTTTCCCAAGAGGGAGGGGTCACCATATCTCCCACCAGCAGCCTGAGGGTGATCCCCTACATTCTGAGGGTTCAGGGAACTGGAGGGAGGCTTGGATTGGTGGAAGGGGAGTTGCCCTGTGGCCCTGTGCTTGGGACCTAATGCTGACCCTACTTCTTCTCTTTCTTGCCAGATTTCTTCTTGTTTCCATTGCCACCTGCAGGGGCCTTGCCGTCTCTCTTCCCAGCAGCGTTGGCCAAGGTGGCAGTGCTGCCTGGGATGTACACGTTCTGCCTATAGTCAGGCACGTGCTGCAGGGTGAACTGGGGCCCATAGCGGGCACTCAGCCCCATGGTGCCTGCACCACCGCCAAGGGTCGAACTTCCGTCCGCAGCTTCTGAAGAGAGAAGAGAGAAGCATCAGAAATGTGACTGAGGGGGTCCTGGAGCCTTCCAACTGAGTTCTACTGACTGCCCCAGCCCACACTCTTTGGTCCACAATTCTGCGCAGCAAAAGCCACTGGATTGTCTTCAACCTTGCCACCAGAGTGCTGCACTAGATCAGTAGGAAAGCCCTATAGATATCACACAGTAGAGAGTGTTTGAGTTGGAGCCAAATCTGGGTTTATCTGCTGCTACATGGTGATGTGTATAGAACCCTAGACCTGGAGTCTGGAAGACATGAATGCAAATCTGCCCTTGGGTCCCTACTATCGGGGCAACGTGGGTGAATCATAATCTCTGCCTGCCTCAGTTTCCTCAGCTGTAGAAGGGGGGTAGTATATAGCGCTTAACTCCCAAAGCTGTGGGGGTCAAATGAGAAAATGTTTGTTAAAAGTGCACATAGTAGGTGTTTTATAAATGGTTATTTCCTTCCTTTCTTAATACTGACATCTCTCCTTAGGAGATTATGAAATGATGGATAACCAAAGCTAGGGGCCCTAACTCTCCCATCCTTCCTGTTTACTCCCCCAATTATTCTGAATCTCCTAGAGCTGGGAAGATTAAACAAATAGAAAGAATTGGCCAAAAGAAGGGGAGGAGGAGGAAGGGAAGCCTCATTTACCAACCTCCTCCTCTCCTGAATATGAAAAGGATAAGAATAATGACTAAGGCTGGAGAGGTTGAGTAATCTTGGGATACAGACCAGGGATTGGGAAATAAAGAAGAGAGATTTCCAGAGTAAATCTGCTCCAAATGAGGAGAGGAATGAAGACATTTCTTGCCCTTTTTCTCTTTAGCTTTTGTTTATTATTCTCTGAGCCTCAGATTTCAAAACCTTTTTAGGTTTATCAATCCAGTTTCGTCCCGCCCCTCCCCAGGACTAGAATTCTTTTCAAGAAGGGAAAAGAGGTACCTGGGAAAAGCTAGTTGCACTCTTTCTTTCCTTAAGATGGCCCCCTCTGTCTTCCTTCCAACCCCTTCCTCTTTTCCTTTCATTCTAACATTTCTTGGTTTTTCCTAATTAGCTCAGCCTGGGAACCTAGCCTGGCCCCCTAGCTCCACCTCCTCCCTACCTCCCTCCAGCAGCCTCTTCCAGGCTTGGAATGTGTGTGCGTGTGTTGGGGGAGGGGGGAGAGAGGTAAAGAAGCACGGGGAGGAGGGTTTGGCAAAACAGAAAACTGAGCTGTTCTTCTCTGAACAGCCAAGTCTCCAGAGTGATTTATAAAAAAGAAGCCATCGAAAAAGACACAACACACACACACATTTTCTCTTTGTATGTGTGTAAGAGAGAAAGGGAAAGAGGGGGGAGAAAAAAGAGAAGGGGGAAGAAAGAGAGAGAGAGAGAGAGAGAGAGAGAGAGAGAGAGAGAGAGAGAGAGAGAGAGAGAGAGAGAGAGAGAGAGAGAGAGAGAGAGGGGGGAGGAGAGGGGGAGAGAGAGAGAGAGAAAGAAAGAGAGGAGAAGGGAGAGAGAGACAAAGACACAGAGACACAGAGAAAGACAGAGAGGGAGGGAGAGACAGAGACAAAGAGAAAGAGAGGAGGAGAGATGGATGGAGACAGAGATAGAGAGAAGATAGAATAAGACAGAAACAGGCAAACAGAGACAAATATTCACTGACAGTGAAAGCCAGAGAGCCAGAGAAAACTCACAAGCAGAGACAGATTAGTGGTTAGACCGAAGGCAGGATATGAGTAAGGGTTGTTTGTGTGATGACAACCCTTCCCTATTTGGAAATCTAAATCTTCACAATTTTCTGGTGTGATCTCTTTCCTTATCTCCCAGAAAGGTCCACTGTGGACAAGGAGTAGCAGCCTTCCTTTATAACAGGGGACTCTGAGACATAGAATAATAGAGAGAACTCTGCATTTTAATCAGAAGTCTTGGATTTGAACCTGACTCTGACAAGTATTAAATGTGTGACTCTGGGCAAGTCATTTCACCTCTGTTTCTTCTTCAATCAAATGAGGCAGTTGGAATTGATCTTGGTAACTCAATATTCATCGATTCTTAACAATGTATGGGAGGGGAGGGAGGTGGGGAGGAGGGGGGACAGTGAAAAAGCTGCACATAGGAAGGTAGAACTTTTTTTTACCCTCCGTCCCTTATGGACTCCAGTCTATTTCCCCAAAATCCAGATCCCAGACTGGGACCTGCTCTTCCCTTCAGTCCAGCTGTGCTGAGCTTGGGAAATTCAACAAGTTATCTAGAGGTTCTGGGTCAGGACCGGTGTGAGCTGTAAACCACAGCCTCCTGACTACTTCCCTCCTTCCACTCTCACTAACCCTTCTGTTTATTTTAAAAAGTCTCCAATGTGTAAACTCCTGCTCCCTCTCCCCAGCTCTCTGAGCTTAGCCTTCAGCACAGCTCCTGGAGGCTCTGAGTCTGTGGAAAATGGGCACTAGAGTAAGAGTCTGACCTCTTCACTCTCTGCCATCTCCAACCCAGCACACCCTTCACTCACTCCCAAGAGCTCTAAATTCACATGGGTCATGGCCCTGGGAGGCTGCAAGGTTATAGGGCCCTGACAGGAGACAGCAGCTTTCCCTGGCACTGGGCCCCAGTTCTGAATTTAGCCCTGACCCCTATTCCAGTGGGACACTGAGGGGGAGTGTTTGCGCTCATGAATGCCAATTCCATCTCTGGTTTTTAAATCTCCATTAAAAGTGAACAGGATGCTCTCTGCCAGTGAAGTCTTTAAACCATAGCAGCTATATATACTTGACCACAGAGGTTCAAACTTGGCCCATGACCTGCATACCTCTCTTAATTCCAGCCACATCCTCAATCTCCTTAACCAGAATGCTCCTCCACCTTGGACACATCTGGCAGCTTTCTTGCCTACAGCAAGTCCTGAAGCATTGAGGTATAATGAAAAGGGCACTGGATTTGCTGTTAATGGACTTTGATTCAAATTCTATCTCTGCTAAATATTAAATATCTGGAATTTGACATTTCTATGGCTCTCAGTTTCCTCATCTATAATATTAACAACTGGCATTTATATAACACTTTGGGATTTACAAAAACCCTTCACACCCAACCGTAAGCAGAAGGATTGGACTAGAGATAATCTTTAAGTTCTTTTCCAGCTCCAAATTCCACGATCCTTGTCATAACCCTCTTTTCCAGGGACCAGCTTCTCTCATTGATAGTTGGGGTCCCACTGAACTTTACTTAGATTAGGAAGGGTCAATCCAGGAGTTTCCTAAAGCCAGCTCAAACACTTTGGTCTCCTGAAAATTTTGTTAAATTTTTATTATGAGCATTTTGTTTAGTCATGCTCAGTCACTTCAGTCACATTCAGTCTCTAATTCTTTGTAACCCCATTTGGGGTTTTCTTGGCAAAGATATTAGTGTAGTTTGTGCTTCCTTCTCTAGCTCATTTTAAAAATAAGGAAGTAAGGTAAATAGGATGAAGTGACTTGCCCAGGGTCACACAACCACGAAGTACCTGAGCTCAGATTTGAACTCACCAAGATGAGTCTTCCTGACTGTAACCCAGGTATTCTATCTACCTGCTTGGGCAATTGGCAAACACTACAGATCATGTATTGGTTGATTGTTTTGTTGATGGTTTTATCTTTTAAGAAAAATGATAAAGAAAATGTTAGTAATACAGATTAAACTTTAAAATGTGTCCTGGGTATATTCTCCCTTCCCCAAAAGCAAATGTTAAACATTTACCAGCATATTCCTAGAAAGCTGTTTGAAAGATCAGTGATGGCCTTCTTCCTATCCTATAGGAGGAGTGAGGCATGGAACATTGCTGAACCCAACATATCAGGATTAAAGACAGACATGGTACCAAGGCATGGCATAATTGCCAATCTCATTTTCTACACATAAAGACCCCAGAAGTTCCTTTACCTTCCCTCTTCCCTGCCCCCTTTTCCCTCTCCTCCTCCTGCCTCTCTCAAGTGTTCTCAACACATCATGTATCTGTAATCTGAACAACTCAGTTATAGATCATAGGTAATAGGATTGAGAGATAGAAGAGATCTTAGTGACCTTTAGATCTTACCTCTTGTTTTATAGATGAGAAAACCGACACAAAGAAAGATTGAGAATCACAAAATTCATAATTTTTTTTAAACCAAGGTCTTCTTGATACCAAGTCTACTGTTCTACATTGCCTCCCATCTTGGGATTTGGTTATGAGACCCCAGATCCCCAAGGCCCTAATTTCCATATAAAAACATCATTCTGTGGTCATCACTACTCCCTCCCTCCCATTTTATTTTGTTTTCTCTCCCTTCTCCTCACCCTCCTTCCCTGCCAGCACACAACTCACCATTGGCGGAAGCCAAGATCATTGCCTGAAGCATCTCTGTATCAAATTGATTGTTGGGCCAGGTGCCTCCTTCGTCACCATTTTGAGAGCTATAGGGAGATGGACAGAGAGTGAACATTAGCTCTGGCCTGGGATCCTTTCTCCCTGTGATCGTTTCAGCTCGAGATCTTTCCTTTCTACCCCAAGAGATCTGACCTCACTATTTTTTTTAGCCTTTTTATGGCTAGGGGATACACACCTTTGCCTATAGGAAAAATGAGAGAGGTTAGCTGAACTATATGAATTGATGAAATATTGTTCCATAAAAAACAATGGCTGTGGGGAATTAAAAAAACATGAGAAGACATGGAGAAACATGGGAAATATGTAGTTATAAAGAGATAAATGTGCAGACCAATATAGACCATGATCAAAACAGTATAGCTGAAAACATGGTGAAAGGACAGCTGAACTAAATTAAAGACAATAATACTTCATTTGAAACACTGGCTTTATATAAAAAATGATGAAATACACCTTTGTCCTCTCGAGATGAAAGGTGTTGGCTTTTGCATCAAAAAATGGTCCCTGTGTTAGCTGATTTTCTTTAACAATATTTCTTTGTGAAAGGAAGAAGTGTTCATTCAGGTGGGTAAGGGGAAATGTCTGAGATAAAAAAACAAAAGGAAAAAAAGCTTTTTTAAAATGATAATAAAAATATGGGTTTGTCTATTGTAATGGAACTTCAGGGACCTGAGAAGGCATCTTTTCCCTCCCTTCTTCACTTCCCAATTTCTGGCAAACTCTGCCATTTTATGATGACTAAAAGGATTTAAAGTACAAACACCACTTTTTTTTTGATGTATTGAGGAATTATGCTGATTTTTTCTCTTCTTTTTTTCTTTGTGATTAGAATAGCTTTCAGGAAAAGAGAGAGAGATAGAGGAGGAAATTTAGGCAATATAAAGACAAAGGGATTAACACAACTTATTTTTTAAAAGTACAAATACCATTCACAGACATACCACATTTATTCATACTAAATGGAAAATGACTAATAGGTAAAGCCTTTTCTGAAACTCTTTTTCGATTATGAAAGATGGAAGACAGAAGAGGGAAGAGAGTCCTGAGCCCCTGAAAAGACAGGTTGTAGAGGTCTTAAAAAGGTCTCCATGGGGTTAAAGAAATTGATGCTCAGAGACAGAGAAATACCTTGTTTGATGTGATCAAATGATTTAATATTTGCAAAAAGCACTTACCACAATGGTTGGCACATGGCAGACACTATACAAATGTGTTTTTCCTTTCTCTTCCCTTCCTTCAAAATCACTAGGCTTTAATGGCATCTGTAGACTGGACTCCTGTTACTGAAGGACATGAACCTCTTGCCTTGCAGTTCAGTCTTCTTTCTTATATACTGTACATCTGAAAATTGCTATCTAACCTTAATCACTGAATG
The DNA here is from genome assembly GCF_016432865.1 of Antechinus flavipes. NCBI lineage: Eukaryota > Metazoa > Chordata > Mammalia > Dasyuromorphia > Dasyuridae > Antechinus > Antechinus flavipes. The sequence continues at coordinate 390,574,217 of NC_067399.1, read as the reverse complement.
TATACAGTCTCAATCAAAATGAGACCTGTTAAAGACCTTAGTTTAAGAAGGGCAAGGTTTCCACTGCATCCAGGGCCAGCTGCAGTCATTTTGATATATCTGGACACTGGACCTAGATGGCTCTGGAGGGGAAAATGAGGCAGGTGGCCTTACACCTCCTTCCTTCACTTAAATCTAACTTACTTGCATGTCATGGCATGACCTCCCTGATGTCATGGTCCTCTTAGGAGCAAAGGACAAACAATAACAATGAGAACTCTCAAGATTACTTTTTTGACAGAAAAATAACCAAAAAAATAGGAAATCCAAACTTCACCTGTTTCATTCTAACAGCAGCTCAACTGAGTCCCTGCAGATGTTGTTTGTCTTTCGTTCTCGAGAGATCAGGGAGGTGATGCCATAACATGCAAGTCAAAGGGATTTAAGTCAGGGAGGACTGTGCAAGGTCACCTGCCTCACTTTCTGCACTAGAGCCAATTAGGTCTAGTAGCAAGTCCAAGTAGTAGTGGATCAGGATTGGAGATGGCCCTGGATGTAGTGGGAGACCTTGGTCTTTCTGAGCTAAGTCTTTTACAGGTCTCAATTTGACTGAGGCTTCACCCATTCTGTGATTAAGGTTAGATAGCAATTTTCAGATGTACAGTATATAAGAAGGAAAACTGAATTGCAAGGTGAGAGGCTCGTGTCCTTCAGTAACAGGAGACCAGTCTACAGATGCCATTAAAGCTAGTGACTTTGAGGGAAGGGAAGAGAAAGGAAAAACACATTTGTATAGTGTCTACCATGTGCCAACCATTGTGCTAAGTGCTTTTTTTTTTTTTTAAATAACTATAACTTTTTATTGACAGAATCCATGCCAGGGTAATTTTTTACAGCATTATCCCTTGCACTCACTTCTTCCTTCCACCCCCTCCCCCAGATGGCAAGCAGTCCTTTACATGTTGAATAGGTCACAGTATATCTTAGATACAATATATGTTTGCAGAACCGAACAGTTTTCTTGTTGCACAGGGAGAATTGGATTCAGAAGGTAAAAATAACTCTGGAAGAAAAACAAAAATGCAAGCAGTTTACATTCATTTCCCAGTGTTCTTTCTTTGGGTGTAGCTGCTTCTGTCCATTGTTGATCTATTGAAACTGAGTTAGATCTTCTCTTTGTCAAAGAAATCCACTTCCATCAGAATACATCCTCAAACAGTATCGTTGTTGAGGTATATAATATGGTCCTGGTTCTGCTCATTTCACTTGTGCTAAGTCCTTTTTGCAAATATTAAATCATTTGATCACATCAAGTAAGCTGCTTCTCCATCTCTTAGCCTCATTATACATATGTGTGTGTGTGTGTGTGTGTGTGTGTGTATACATATATGTGTAATTATTTATAAAATAAGGTTGCTGTATCAGATGGTCTCTAAGGTCTCTTCTGGTCCTTATATTTCCTGACATTCCATCATTTTGATGAAAACTAGTACTGCTAATGGCCAACCCAATCAGTGAAGAGAACTTTGAACACAGCCTTCATATCCCCAGAACTGCCCTACACACACACACACACACACACTCACACACTCTCACATACACACTTTGCCAACTGATATTAAAAGAAAACAGCATGACAGGGGTGAAAAGGCAGAGAGTTTGGATTTCTCAAAAGTCTCTCTCTCTTCCTCCCTGGAGGTGGGCACCCTCCCTTTATGGCCTCACGACTGAATTTCTACAACCCACTTCATACTCAGCCCCATTTGACCCTAGAAGTTCCTATTCCCAGCATGGGTTTCCCTTAACAGCCCCTGCTGTATCTGAGTGGAGAGTATCGATAGATCCAGAAAGCTAAGCCTCAGGCAGGGCTGACTGTGACTAATGAGACTGAAAGGAGCAGCTGGGGGAGTGGGGAGTAGTGCCAAAGAATAGCCCATTGAGGTGCGAGCATAGCGATAGGGCCGTGATGTGGGGGGTAACAGCTGTGAGGTAAAGGAAGGAGGGCAGAGATAGAGTTGGGCAGGATGCTAGGGGCTGGGTATGCCACAAGGTTTCAAAGGAAGTGGTTACAGGCAGGCAGCCAGGGAGCCAGGCAGCGGGCCAGCTCCTTGGACAGAAGGCCTGGGGATGGGGAAAGGAGGAAGCCTTGGAATTTGGGAGGGAGGGGTCTTGTTATGGGTTATTTAACCCAATTTAGTACCAGGTCTGTAGATGTTGGGGAAAGGGGGAAGGAAGTGATTATTTCCCTTGAAGCTGGAGGTCTGAGAACTTCAGGGGCAGATGTGCTTCTGAGCTTTTGAGCTGGACAGTGGGAGAGCTTGGTTAGAATGGAGCTAAGGTTTAATTATAGTTTAATGAAAAAAATCCTCTCCACAGGAGGGAATTTTTATTCAGGGTAGACACCACAGGTCAGAGGCTAGAGTTTTTTCTGTGTTAAGATATATATATATATATATATGGAGTTTTAAGCTAAAATGTAAATATAGATGCCATATGGAGTTTTAAGCTAAAATGTAAATATAGATGCCAACCTGCATGGATAGAGGGCATTTCCTATAAAAATAAAGTCACAAGTCTAGTTTTGGTAACCTGTATATAATTGTTGGTAACCTAAATTGCCTTTTACTGTAGGAAAAGTTTCATTGTTTACACAAAACTAGTTACGCTAAAAAAAAAAAAAGAAGAAGAAGAAGAAGAATGGGGAGTAGAAGTAGCTTGGGAAACTGGGAAAGGACCCAGGAAGAGGCTTTTTATGAAGTCTATGGAATTTGCTTTGGTATAGGGGAAGGATGGGCTTTGAATCAAAGGATCTGTATTTGAAAACCTGCTTTATTATTTATTCATTGTGTGATCTGGGCAATTCACTTAACTTGTCTGCAAAATGAGAGGATTGAACTAAATGAACTCTAAGTTCCCCTTCATCTCTAAATCTATATATCTTAGGGAAACATAAGAAGTAAGCAAAACTGAAAAAAACAACGTACATCACTTCAGTTGCAGTTTTTTTCCCAAAAATTGAACCATAAGCTAAGTTCATCAAAAAGAAGAGAGAAAAAAACCTAAATAATTGTTTTAGCTATAAAGGAAATCAATCTTAATCATTCTTATAGTGTAGAGTACGGAATTAGCTATAGAGCAGTGTGGTGATTCCCACTAGGTAAAAGCCCACTAGGGCTTTTAGAAGTGAGGGTGATCAGGAAGATGAATTGGAATTAAGGGACAAAGATCTTCCAAATCTAGGGAATGGGGAACAGTAGAACTGGGAATCTTAGTATATCAGGTGAAAGAACTTAGAATTACATATTCTACCCCTTTTCATTTCATAGATGGGGAAGCTGAGTCCCAATGAATGGAAGGGATTTGCTCACAATCCTATATATATATGTGTCTGTGTGTCTGTGTGTTATACACAAACACACACACACACACACACACATATGAAATACAGAAGCCAGAATAGTACTCCAGAGGTCAAAGATAAAAATGGATTTTCCAGTGTATAAGTGAAGACGACTAGCTAGTTTCAAGCAGAAATAATGGAGCCAAACTGGAAATAATAGAGACTCCAGACAGATCTGCTGAATTATCTTAAACCTGTGAGGTCACTTGTAGTGCCAGTAATAGCAATGGATGCTTTAAACCTGAATTCAGCTAGCTGAACATGCAAAACTGTACTGTTGCTTTCAGTTGTATATAGCTGGCAGCATCTCTGCTACTGATAGGCCTTGAGTGTAATGGTGTAACGGACCTGGGTTTATGTCCTAACTCTGATATATACTGACCATGTGACTCTAGATAAGTCATTTAATATCTGAGACAATTCTCTTTAGATTATAAATTGCAGAGAAGATGCCAACCTGCATAGATAGAGGGCATCTACCACAAAAATAAAGTCACAGGTCTAGTCTCTATCTCTATATAGTTGGTAACCTAAATTGCCTTCTACTGTAGGAACAATTTCATTATTTACACAAAACTAGTTATGCTAAAAAAAAAAAGGCCGGGGGGGATAGAAATAACTTGGGAAATTGGGAAAGGACCCAGATGAGGCTTTTTATGGGAAGAAATCTCCCTCCAACCTCCTTTTCCTTTTTTAAAATCCCTAGGTATAGGCAGCTGAGAAAACTCTTGATCTTCTAAATGAAAAGTTTCTTAAACTGTGGGTCACAACCCCATATGGCATTTTATAACTGAATGTGGGGTCAAAAAATTATGATTTATTATCAGTAAATGGTTGGTTTATGTACCTATTTTATACCTTCATACCTGACAAAAAGGGTTCATGAGTGAAAAAAATTTAAGAACCCCTGATCTAGAGCAGGAGTTCTTAACCTTTTTTTTTTTTTTTAAGTCTGGTGAAGCTTCTGGATCCCTGACCAAGAGATACCTTTTTCAGTGCACTATATAAAATACATATGATTGCAAAGGAAACCAATTATATTGAAATGTAGCTTTCAGAATATTTAAAAAAAAAAAGTTCGTAATCTCAATTCAGATCTTCCAATCTAGCAACTACAAAAGGAATCCTTTTCCCTTGTCTCCCAATAATTGGACTCTAAATATAAGTGAGGTTAACTGTCCATAGAGCATTTCCCTAGGATCTGAGACTTTCATCTAAGGTAGTATGAAAATGAAGTTAGCTCAGACACAGGCATAAATTTTGCTGCTATTGTTATCTCTTTTAACAAAATGCTTTGGGTTTCTAATGTCCAGGAAGCATCAGTGACTGTTGTTGGAAGTTCTGTACTATTGTAGGGATAGGAGACAAAACTGCCAAAAGAGAAAAGGATCAGTTTTAAACTTGTTCCAGAGAGGCCTATAAAGGCAGGGATATGAGGAATAGATAGATGAATCCCAGAGAAATTAAAACTTGACTGAGATTATGTAGAGCAAGGGATTTGAAATCTTTACCACTGATTCCAAATTCAACACTTCTTATTGTGCCACAGGAGCTTGAATGGGATTCTATTATATCCCAAACTGCTTCCCTACTCTGAGTTTCAGTGAGCATGCTAATTCTTTTTCCCTATGGCTTTCTCTCTTACTGCATCTTCTTCATCCCCACAATCTCCTACCTTTTAGCAGGGTGATACTCATAAACTCTTACCAGGGGGCCCTGAAGCAGTCCACAAGATTGAGAAAATCTGCATTTAGTAGGAAGAAGATTCCCTTCACCAACAATGACCACACACACACACACACACACACACACACACACACACACTGCTCCAAGTAGACTGATTCCAGTTCAATGTATCTACTTTTATCAGTGGGATAAAGATTAGAGAAGTGATCAGAGGCAGAATATGAGGGACAAGGAGAAGCAATCCTATATATGAAAATGTGTATGTTCTGACATATACAGAGATGGAGGAGGATGGGGAGTCTAGTGGGAAACAGACCCATTGAAAAAGGATACTACATAGATCAACAGATATTAAGAAATAAACAGGGAAACACAGAAATAGATCAAGGCACAGAAACAGAAATAAACAAAGAAAATGGAAAGACAGATGATAATCGAGGACATCTCAGCATTAATGCTCCCTTTCTCCCTTCAAAGGGCAATTTCCCATTGCCTTTTACGGAGCTTTTCCTTCCTATCTCTGCAGTGTCTCCTCTTCCACCACTGCCCATCCTCCCACCCCTCCTCCACTGCTCTGTGTTTCTGGGAGAAACCAGCTGCCTATTGCTGCTGTCTGCTGTTTTTCTGAGCTCTGCCTGAAATCGAGGGTCAAAATGGGAGTTGATTCCATGCCAAAATCTTGGAATCAGAGGAGGGGAATAGAATGACTCTCCATCTTTTTTCCCCAAAGTATAGATATACTCTGGATCCCTCCATAGAGATTAGAGTCAAGCAGGGACCCCCCCACAACTGACAACAACATGGGTTTAGGGAAAAGGGTGATGAATAGAGAAGTGACCAAGATAAAAGCAGCCCCTCTGGATCAGCTCTTATATTGACAGACTGTTTTCATTATCTGGGGATTGGGGGGGAGGGCGGGGATAAGGCTGCTCCAATCCCATTTAAAAACCATCCTGGGAATTTACTAATGAAATCCACAGGCTCCCCAGAGTATATTCTGAGGAACAGAAGAGGAGAATTTCAAAAAAAAAAAAAAAAAAAAAAGGTATGTTAAAAGTACCTAGGCAGGTTTCCCCTCCCTCTGGATTCAGAAGCTATTTGTCCCAACCACTCCTGAGATCAATGGGGTGTGTGTGGCCAGGGAAATAGAGGGAGAAGTGTTTGTATTTTGTCCCAAACCTCAGTCACCTTTCTCCCAATTAAGGGAAAATTTTCAAGGAAATGAAGAATGATAGAATCACCTACCCACTGGTGCCTGGTCTCTGGGCCTGAGAGAAACGCCAGTCCGTGTTGGGCGGGGCTTGCTGCAGAGGAAACAGAAAGAGACATGTTTGAGTGAGGCTGAAGAGATTCATCGGCCAGTCTCAGGCACATGGCAGTGAACGAGAAGTGCTACAGGAAGAAAGCACAGGGAGGATGGAAAAGAATGGTCCTCTAAGGAAGGAAGAGGGGAAAGAGGAAATCAGAGAAACTGGGAGAACTGGGGAGGGAGGGAAAGATGGTTTGGGAATTAGAAAAATTGTTGTTCCCAAAGAGAAATAAATACAGGGACGCTGAAACGAAAGGGGAAAGGGACAAGATATATCAAACTCTTTCTTAAAGAATAAATTCTTATCTTTCCTCTCCTCCCAAGTTTCTATTTCTGTATCAGACAAACCATAAAAACAGAGCCACAAGAAAAGGGTTGAAAATGTTATTTGGTTCAGGGAAACAATAAGTCAGAGGATCCTGCTTTTTCTGTGGAAGGAAATGGAGGGCACTGCATGCAGAATAAAGCAAAGGAGACCTTAATTGAGCAGCTCAGCATTAATACTTCAACATCTTATCCTTTTTACACTTTTAAACACCAGGTTCTGGCCTGTTCAGATGCATTTTCTCCCATAGCCAAGTAAATTGTTAATTTAGGAGATGAGCCAGAGATTCAGCTTTGTAAAGAAATCCCAGGGGCCAAGAGGACCTCCTACCCACATATTCCATCCTGCTGGACAATGGCCACTTTGCTACAATGGATACAGAGAGAACAAGGATGCTCTGTCCAGATTGGTGTGGGCCAATAAGACTAAGACCTCCAGGAAATCAACTTTTTCATAATTCAAGCCACCCCCTTCTCTTTTCCACTTTCCCCTCAACCCCATATTCATGATGATTGCTATTTGTAGCTATAGGACTCAGGGGATCCATAGCAAACGGAATGGGAGACTGAGTTATTATCCATCTCTTTGATTTCTATGGTCTTGTCTCACCCCTTACCTCATTAAGAAGAAAACTTGCAAGGAATATGTCATTACCATAATAACTTCAACTTATAATAGCAATTTAAAATTTATAAAGCACTTCATTTACATTTTCTCATCTGATTCTGACAACTTTATGTAGACAGTACAGGTATTATCTCAATTCTGCAGAGAGAGTCAGGAAAGGCAGTTGTAAAGGAAGATAAAGATTAGCAAATGTGCAACACTAAAATGCCAAGAGATTTGGAGCACAAGTCCCTAACCTTTTTTTGTGTGTAGGTCCTAGACTTCATTGGCAGTCTGGGGAGTGCTATGGATTCCCTTCACAGAATACTTTTTTTTTAATAATTAAATGCTAAATTCTAATGAGAAGATAATAAAAATAAAAGGGTACTTTTTCTTATCCAAGTTCATGGCCTCTTGAAATCTATCTGTGTAACCCTTGTGGGGAAGGAACCATAGATTACCATTGATCCAGAAAGATTCCGAGTATATTGAATGAAGATATGGAAAGTTATTTTGTACCAGAAGAGAGACATGAGTTACATAGAAGGAGAAAGTATGGACAGGTTTCCAGCTGTGGAAAGGAACGCCTGAATCAATACAATCCAGAGATTAGAGAATATACAGATGAGAAAACAAACTCAGAGGAGTTAAGTATCTTGCCCTAGAGGATGTAACTAGAATGTGTTAGAGCTTGGATTTTATCCCAGGCTTCTGATTCCAATACCAAACTGCCTCATAAAGCTGCTCTTCTTTATACACTTTTAGAATCTTCTAGTTACTTCCTTCTCACCCCTTGGCCTCTGGAAATAGTAAATGATTTTCCTGATTGCTCCCAGGAGAAGAGAATGAGGGAAAGAGTGTGTGTGTGTGTGTGTGTGTGTGTGTGTGTGTGTGTGTATGTGTGTGAAAAAGAGAGAGACAGAGAGTGAAAGACAGAGAAACAAAGATAGAGAAAGAAAGAGATAGAGACAAAAGAAAGATCATCTTTAATTTCTCCAGAAAAAAGGAAGCCAGAACTGAGAAGTGATTCTTCTTCACTTCAAGATAAACAGCTGAGAAGAGTTGGTAGCTGAGCTAAGGATTATGGAATCCTAAACCTAAGGCCAAGAGGAATCCCCCCCATTTTAGAATGAGGGCTCCATCACCTTTCTGAGGGCTGTAATAATGATGGTGGGGGGGTTAGCAAATCCCTCAGACTACAGATGATGTAGATTCTAGTTCAAGACTAGAGAATCAGGAAACTCTGGCTTTCCTCTTCTCTCTGTCACTATCTGTGTGACCTTGGACAACTAATTTTTCCTTTTTGGGTCTCAGTTTCTTCATCTGTAAAACAAAAGGACTGGGCTCTAGGATCTCTAATATCCCTTCCAGTTCTAAAATCTTATGATTCTATGGATCACATAGGCTTCATCACAAGTGAAAAGATATTATCAGAGATATCAAACATCAGACAAACATCAAAAGGCCAAATAAGCATTCCCATCTGAAGCTTTCCTCTTCAGAAGAGAGAGAAGGAGACCTACAACTAGCCCCTGTTCCCCCTCCCCCAGTTTTACCTACATGTGAGGTCTCACAAGTTTCTGCTTCACCCAGATGTCTACCTAGTCGTAGCCCATTTTGGTGAATGTGTGACTCTGACAAAGACAGAGCAAATGTCTATCACTTATTGATTTCAAATTGCTATGAGGGATGAGAGTACCCTAAAGCTCAGACCTGCAATTCTGAGGCTCCTCAGCCCAATTCACCCAATATCCTGAATATTGAATAATAGTACTGATGCTTCTCCCATCATAACCTTCTCTTTGCAGGGTGATACTGCTTTCAAATTGTCACATCTGCAATAGCCCAGGACTCCACCATTCTCTTTTAGAAATTACTGGAAGCTTCCTTGTTTTTTGTCCATTTTGGCCCTGTTCTGATTTTGCCTTGTAGGAGACCCTGGGCTCATTTGATTAGGCATGAAATCTCTGAGTCCCAAGTCATTGGGGAAACAAACAGCTGTATCTTTGGGGACTCCTTCAGACTCATGTTTTTCAGACTTCCTAAAAAGTTTTTACATCAGAAATTCTTAACCTTTCTTTTGTATCCTAGACCACTTTAGCAGTCTGGTTAAACCTATAAGTTCTATTTTTAGATAAATTACTTAGAATCACAAAGGAATTCAATTATATTGAAATAAAAATGTACTTTTTTCCATACAAGTTCATAGATGCCCTGAAATCTATTCACAGACCTCTTTAAGAGTCCATGGACTCCAAGTTAAAATTTTCTACTTTAAGAAAATCTTTTACTCAAAAAAAAATCCCACTTTAAAATTTTTGCTTATGAACTCTTACCTTCTCCACTGGTCTCAACAGAGATGGCAAAAAGTAACAGTAAAACTGGGCAATATGTCTTTATGAGAGGTGAATAGAGAAAGGGGGAGAGAGGGTGGGAGAGAAGAAGAGGGAGAGGAGAGAGAAAAGGAGAGGTAGAGGAAAGAAGAGGGAAAGAAGGAGAAGAGAGAAAAAGAGATAAAGACAGATACACACACACACACACACACACACACACAGAGAGAGAGAGAGAGAGAGAGAGAGAGAGAGAAATCCACAGATTATTTAATATGTCTTGTGAGAGAGATAGCCTTATGTTCCATGGAGAAGTTCTGTATTGTGTGTGTGAATTCTATGTATTTGTCTGTCTCCATATTAATGTGTCTGTGTATGTGTGTTAGTGTATCTGGTGTGAACTGTCTTCATAGTACAGTTAGAGTATGTATGCAAAAATATACACAAACATACACAAATACATACATGCATACTATATATATATATACACTGTGTGACCTGCATGGGCCAACAGGAATGTGTGCATGTGATAAAGAAAAAGAAGATGGGAAAGGCAACCCTTCTGGGCAATTTCCTGGTCCCATGCAGGATTAGAAATGCTGGTAATTTACAAACCTTGATGACTGAAAATTGTATCCTTTGAGTTTGTCAGAAAGGTGTAGCTCGAATAGTCCCCCAAAGCTTCTAGTTCCCTCCTAGTAGGGCCAAAGATCTTATCCCAGTTTTATCCCCAAACAGGTTACCATGCCCCGACCCAGTCTTTTCTCAAAGTGTGGGCATTAGGGCGGAGGTGGGATAGGGTGAGTGAGCATTCTCTCAGCCTCTTTCCTCTTACCCTTAGCCTAAACCCCCAATCGCTCACTCATTCCCATTGGAGGTGTTAACTTAGTCCTTCAAAAGTGGTCACCTGATCGTTGGGAGTGACTGTGCCCTCTGTAGGAATGCAGAATTAAAGAGCTGGGGAGAAATGCTTGAGGAGGAAACAGAAGGTCTTCCCCTCCATAGGTTCCCCAAGTTAAGGTAGTTTTACAGGCTTTCTCAGGGTCGAAGGCAAGTAGGGTGAAGCAGCTCACCTGACCCGGCTCCTTCAGCGTATTGGAGCGAGACAGGCAGGCGTCAGGCTCCAAGGCCAAAGCCGAGGGCTGTGGGACACTAAGTGGCCTCAGGAAAGTGAAGTCGCTTCCATCAGAGGCCGGAGAGAAGCAAGTCCTGTAGCAATGGCTCTGTGAATGAGCTGGCCGAAGAGTTACCTCCATGTACTTAAGAGTGCCGTCAGAACTCAGCTGCACATTGGGACTAGATTGCTTATAGAAATCTCTGGAGGGCGAGTCTTGGCGCTTGCAGCAGCCTTCTCCATTCCCGCCCCTCCTCAGACACTTAGCTAACAAAAAGGTGAAAGAGACCAGGGAGAGGAGGCTGACAGAGCCCAGGGCTACAATAAGGTAGAGGGTGAGATTGGAGCCTTCCTGCGGGTGCGTGAGGAAGTCGCTGGATTGGGGCAGCTCCTCAGCTTCCTCGTCCTGCAGGACCAGAAGCACGGTGGCAGTGGAGGAAAGCGCGGGCTCGCCGTTGTCCCTCACCAGAACCACCACCAGCTGAGTATCTGAGTCACCCTCGTGCAAGGCACGGACTGTGCGGACCTCTCCGCTGTGAGCTGACACCTGGAAAAGGCCTGGGGTGGTCGACTGAGGCAACAGCGAGTAGGAGAGCCAGGCGTTGTGGCCTGAGTCGGCGTCCACTGCCGTAACCTTGGTGACCAAGGAACCCGGGGGAGCCGAGCGCCGAAGCCTCTGGGGGGAGGCGGCCTCTCGGCCTGGACGAGGATGCAACACTGTCGGCGAGTTGTCATTCTGATCTAGAACGAACACTTGTAGGGTGGCGTTGGCGCGCAGGGCCGGGTAGCCCCCGTCCCTAACCCCGACAGTGATCTGAAGCACCTGTAGTAGCTCATAGTCGAAAGTACGCTGGCAAATATCCGTCCGTCCTCTGGATTAATGTAGATGAAGGAGGAGGCCGGGGCGCCCTGGATCTGACTTCCTACGATGGAATAGCTGAGGCGGGCGTTGTCTCCAGCGTCGGGGTCCGAGGCTGCCACTGTGCAGAGCAGAGAGCCTGGAGGCCGATTCTCTGCAATATAGGCGCTGTAGAACTGCTGTGAAAATCGAGGCGCGTTGTCGTTGACATCGGAGATATTGAGTAGGATGGTTAGACTGGTTTGTAGCGGAGGGGAGCCAGTGTCTCGGGCCAGCAGCTCAATGGTGTAGTGAGCAGTGGCCTCCCGGTCCAGCCTCTCACTGGTCAGCAGTGAGTAGTGGTTCTCAAAAGGCTTAATCTGGAAGGGCAGATTAGGAGAGATTTCCAGGGTCAACCGTCGGTTTACGCCTGAATCTCGGTCCCTCACATTGAACAGTCCCACCACAGTACCCACAGGTGTATCCTCGGGCACTGGGTTTACCAAGGAGGTGAGCAGTACCTCAGGGGCATTGTCGTTGGCATCTTCTACCTCTATCTGCACCACGCTGTGGCCCTCCATGGAAGGTTGGCCTTGGTCCCGGGCCCGCACGTGGAGCTCATAGAAACTCGATTCCTCGAAGTCCACGGGCCCCAGTACTCGGATCTCGCCACTGCGGGAATCCAGGCTGAAGAGCCCCCGGGCCGCCTCTGATGTATGGTCCGCAAAAGAATACTCCAGCTGGCCGTTGGGGCCCGAGTCAGCATCTGTGGCGTTGAGGCGGACTAGTAGCTTGCCCGGGGGTGTGTTTTCCGGGAGGGTCACCCTAAGCAGAGAGGGCTCGAAGACTGGCGCATTGTCATTTATGTCCAGCACAGTAATGGAAACAAGAGTAGTGCCCGAAAGGGCCGGAGTGCCCCCATCCACCGCAGTGAGCACCAGCTGGTGGTTCGATTGCTCCTCTCTGTCCAGGGATCGCTCCAGGACCAGTTCGGGGAATAACCTCCCGTCTTTAAGGGTCTTCACATCCAGGGAAAAATGGAGATTAGGACTGAGCATATAAGAGCTCACAGTGTTGGTACCCACATCAGGATCTTGGGCACTGTCCAGAGGAAATCTCGCCCCTGGAGCAGCTGATTCAGAGATTCTCACCTCTCGCTCTGGGGTGCTGAAGCTGGGGGAATTGTCATTGAGGTCTAAGATTTCCACTTCCACACGGAATAGCTCCAGGGGGTGCTCAGTAACCACTTGCACTGGCAACAGGCAACTGGTGGTGGCTCCGCACAGGCTTTCCCGGTCGATCTTCTGGTTGACCACAAGGGCGCCGCTGGCCAGATTCAGGGCAAAATACCGGCGGCTTTCCTCGGAGCCCAGTCGCAACCGGCGGCTCTCCAGTTCTGTCATCTTCAAGCCCAGGTCCAGAGCCACATTTCCCACCAGTGTCCCTAGCTCAGACTCCTCCACCACCGAGTATCGGAGCTGCCCAGACACCCAGCCCCAGCCAGACAAGGACAACATGTACAGTACTTGCCATTTCCAAGCCAGCTGCGGGGGCACCTGGGGCCCCATGTTCAAGCACTCCCCCAGGGAGGGCCACTCTGGTGCTGTCCGGTTTCCCTGGGGACCTGGGGCCTTGGATCAGAGCTGTTGAAATCCTTTCAGCTTCTTCCAGAGGCTTTTAAAAGTGCTCCAGGGCTTGCCTGCCTGCGGCAGCTCTCCTTAGTCACTGAGTGGCGGGGGTGGGGAGTAAGGGGAGAGGCGTGAGAAGGGGAGGGGAACTGAATCAGAGCTGGAGGGGGCGAGGGAAAAGAGCGAGAAGATAACTAGCAGATCCCCCAACCCAGCTCTACGTTTGATTGGCTGAGAATCCGCCTGTTTTGGACCAATGACGAAGACTCTTGAGTCCTCAAAACCTTAGGAACAGCCCAAGTCTCAGAAGCCTCCCACTCGCCCCTGAGCTGAATGCGCCAGGTTGATTCAGCCCCCTTGGCAGAGAAGTTTGACAGCTCAGATGGTGCTTGCTGTGAAGCCGCGGGTTTGGAAGCCGAAGTGGTTACAAAACTCCTCATTGTTCCGCTTCACAGACTTTGTGCGGGATTTCAGACGCTTCGACAGCTTCGCCCTGAACCAGATACAAAACTTGCCTTTGTACGGAAGGCAAAACCCGGGTCTCCCAGCTGAGCCCACTGCTGGGGCTGCATGAAAAGAGGTTTGTTCAGACTCGGACACACAGGCGTATTCCTAACAACAAACGATCTTACTCAGACACAGGGGTAAGACAATAAAGTGCCTCCATAGACCAGCTGGGCCTCCTCAGCCTTTCACAGCTCAAGACCACGACGGGCTGTGAAGCGCACATGCTGAGCCTGGAGCTGACGAGGCAGAGAGACATCTTCCTAGAGAGACAGCTTACCCACCTCCCAGCAAACAGCTTAAAGACCCAGCTGGGCCTTCCAGACCCTGACTTCAGACTCTGGCCACGCACCTCCAGACCCATTTTAGGGGATATTCAGAGGAATGCTACAGTTTTGTTTCCTGCAGACAAGTAACCCCCTAAATCTAACCCATCTAGCACAACCTTTGTGCCTCAGTGTTTGGGACCCCTGCAACCCAATAAAATGCAGCTAACTAGGCCAGGAGGCTGCACTTGCTGAGATTTGAGAAAAGGGAACTATAACCAGTCACTCCCATATTTACCCAAGTACTTCCCCAAATAGTAACTCCCATCCCACTCTTCCTCGATCCATTATCCCACCCCTCTTCCCTTCAGGAGACCATAGTTTTTCTAGAGATAGGCAGGAGGTTTGGAGGTTTAAGTAGCCCTGGCTAAAGATGCATATCACTTTTCACCCCCCCCCATTCTTGCAAGAACTTGTCTGTCTTCCTCTTAAGAGCAAAGAAACCACAGAAAAACCTACCTCCATTCAGAAAGGGAAAAGATTGGAAAAACTTGTTGCAGTATGGGCCTCACCTGCTGCATTCCAACCTGAGGATTTATGGATCACAGTTTGCTCCTGCTTTCCAGACCTGGTGCAGACACAACCCACTATATCTTTCTTGGTCACCAATTACCTTCATCTCCTGCTCCCTGATATTGGTTTAGCTCACTCCCCAGCTCTACCTCCACAAAACTCACTGGATATGTTGTAAAAAGCATGTAAAGCACAGGGCCTACCCCACTGATGGTGATCTGAAAATGGTGACTCATCAGCATTGGCCCTGGTGATGGGGGTCAGATTCTCGTTGGCCTGCCTCAGAGCCCCAAATGTGGAGCCAGCCCAGTGCAAAGGCGCTGCCCAATCCAGGAGCAGCATGGCTGCGGGTCTCACCTCCAGGCCGTAGAGCAGATCGGAAGGTGGGCAGCTTGGGCGGACAGGCTCCCCTGCCAGAGGCGCACTCGGTGATTTCACCATCATGAAGCTATCGCTCCGAGTAGGTGCTGAAGCCAAAGGTGTGCAACCATGAGAGTGACCGCCCACGTCCACAAATTTGATGGGATCTTCCGAACCCAACTGAATGCGGAGGATGCCATTGGAAGGTGGGAGCCCCTCCCTCCTTCGGGACCGACTAAGACAGGAGCAGGTCCCACCAAGGCATCTCAGGCCGCAGGCGGTACCTCGCAGGCACTTGGAGAGCAGTGCTACAAAAGAGCCAAAGGAGACAAAGCAAATGGCCACCAGAGATACGGCCAGATAGAGAGTCAGCCGAGACTCCTCTTGGGGCTTCGCCGAGTGCTCCCGGAGATCGGGAAGAGCCGGGTGTGAATCTTCCTCTAGAGACACTAGTAGTGTCACGGAGGTGGAGAGTGGAGGACTTCCATTGTCCTTCACCACGATAACCAGCTTTTGGGGTGGAAGGTCAGCTGGAATGGGGACTGCTGTCCGAATTTCGCCTGCATATCGAGACACAGCAAATAGGCTGGGATCCGGGGCCTCGAGAAGTTGATAAGAGACCCAAGCATTATATCCTGAATCCAAGTCCACCGCAGTCACCTTGGTTACAAGGTGTCCGGCGCCCACCGAAGGGGGCAGTGCCTGTGGGCACAGAGAACCTGGCCTAGCTCTGGGACGAAGTACCGCAGGGGCATTGTCATTGAGATCTAGCACGAAGAGGCGAACTGTCACTGTGCTGCTGAGGGGTGGATCACCTCGATCCCGAGCCTGCACCTCAAACTGCAGTGTCTGCGTTTGCTCATAGTCGAAGGACCTGGTAGCGTGGACTGCTCCCGTTTGGGGATTAAGGGAAATGAAGGAGGAAGCCAAGACATCCCTACCTCTGGGCTCCAGAAGGGAGTAAGAGATGAGAGCGTTCAAACCTGAGTCTGGATCCGAGGCTGCCAGAGAGCAGAGAAGATCCCCGGGTCGGTTGTTCTCCTGAACAAAGACCTCATGGGACCTTTGGATAAAGGAAGGTGGGTTATCATTCACGTCGGAAACATTAAGGAAAATCGTCCTGCGTGTGCTCAGGGGTGGAGAGCCTGCATCAGAGGCGGTAACCGGAATCTCATATTTGGATTCCACCTCTCTGTCCAGGGCAGTAGCGGTCACGAGGGAGAATTGGTTCTTGAAGGCCGACTTGAGTGCAAAGGGTAGATGTTCCGGGATACGTAGGCTCACATCGCCATTAGGCCCAGAATCCGGGTCTTGTACACTAATGAGTGCCACCACGGTGCCGGGTTCAGCGCTTTCCCGAAGGGTACCCAGCTCCGAGGTCAGCGTGATCTGCGGGGCGTTGTCATTCACATCCAATACGTCCACTCGGAGACTGCAGTGCTGTTCCATGGCTGGGGTCCCGCCATCCTTAGCCCTCACATCAAATTCATAGTAGTTGTCAGTCTCGAAATCCAGGGGACCCCGAAGTGTGACTTGCCCCGTGGTAGAATGCAGGCCAAACAGAGAGCGCACACGTTCTGGAGTATGATTACTGAAGGAAAAGGTGATGTTGCCGCTGGAACCCTGATCAGGATCAGTGGCGTTCAGCTGGACGAGTAAAGTGCCCGCTGGTGCACTCTCAAGCACACTAATTCTGTAAGCAGATTGCTCGAAAGCTGGGGCATTGTCATTTACGTCCAGTACAGATACCTTGAGTTCCGCGGTGCCTGACCTTGGAGGGCTGCCCCCATCGACGGCAGTCAACACCAGACGATAGTCTGCTTGCTTCTCCCTGTCCAAAGGTTTTTCCAGAAGCAGCTCTGGGACAAGACTGCCGTCGCTGCGCTTCTTCACGTCTAGGGCGAAGTAGTCATTAGGGCTCAGCCTGTAGCTGCTGATGGAGTTACTCCCCACGTCGGCATCCTGAGCCTTCTCAAGGGGGAAGCGCTGCCCTGGGGGTGCAGCCTCGCCAATCTCCAAGTCTAGTTGTTGCCTAGGGAATCGAGGAGAATGGTCATTCACATCCACTATCTCCACCTCTGCCCGATACATCTCCAAGGGCCCCTCAGTCACAAACTCCAGGGGCACAACGCAGCTGGCACTGAGCCCGCACAGAGCCTCTCGATCGATGGGATCTTTGACAAGCAGGGCTCCGCTGTCCAGATCCACACGGAAGTACCTCTGGTTCGCCTCGCCAGCGACCTGCAGCCGGCGAGCCGACAGGCTTTCTGCATCCAGCAAGAAATCTTGGGCAATGTTTCCCACAAAGGTCCCCTCCTTCGATTCCTCCGGGACTGGGTAGCGGATCTGCCCCAAAATGTAACCTAGCTGGCAAAAGAACAAAAGACAAGCCCCCGGCCGGATTCCAGCCCAGATCTTAACCCCGTGGCGCATCTCCGCCAGAAATGCTTTGCGCCAGGATGGTTCTTAGGATCGAGAAAAGCCGACCCCGACACAAAAGGCCACCGCAACCAGAGACACCTGCTTCCCTTTCCAGGCGCCAGCTCCGGCGCGGCTCGGCCGGCGCTTCAAGGGTTACCCGCCGCTTTCTCGGGTGGCGGGGTCGATTTGTCCGCCTTTCAGCACCCGATTGGCAGACAGCGCCGCTCGGGCTCAGCCAATAGGCAGAGCAAAGGAAGCCAAGAGCGCGGTAGGGTTAATGCGTCGCAGCATTGTAAAAACTCCGTTTTCCTCCTCCCTTCTGCTCAACAGCGTTTCTCTCCCTGCCACCTCCCACCCCGTTAGTCCCTTTCTGGACACCCAGGCAACATATATGCATTTCTGTGACACTTAAAAATCTTTCCCTGGACCCACCCACACCACAGAATCCCCGGTGAACACTCAGCCTAATTCGATGGCATTCAGCCGTAGGGTTTTAAAAGGGTAGCTTTTCTCAATCCAACTGCATTAGAACGACAGTTAATCAAATGCCTCTGTAACACCTGCAACCAACACACTTTAGGAATTTTTTCGAAAAAACGTTCCTATCTCTATGCAGTAGAGATACCATGTTAACTTAGCCAATTAAATAAATGCAGAACACGTTTTATCGTAACAGGAGGCAACAACGGAAACCGGATCTCCTTCTAAAGGCGTCAGAGATACTACCAAAGCTTTCAAGGACAAGATGCACAGTCTGGGGCGGGGGAGAAGGAGGAGGGTGAAAGGGAAAAACCAAGAAGGTGTAAAAAGAGACGTTTTAAATCGGAAAAGGAACCAATCATTTGGCAGAGCTTTCTGTCATTAGCTAGCAGAATGCAGAGCCTCCAGATTTCTCTATACGTAGACTTGCCAGGCTCACCTAATGATTCATTTCAGTTATAAACATCTTTATCCCTAGAAACCTTTTTCTTGAATGAACAACGCACCAAATTTATGGCTAATTACAATAGAAGCGATTTCAAACTGCTCAGGATCTCTTACTAAGCCTGAGGCGACCTTTTTTGGCGCACACCTCCCAGCACTCGGTCCCTCCCTGGAGAAGCATTCACTCCTGCGCAAGCGCATAGACTTCACAGCATCCGCACCTATACCCTGCAATGCGAACACCCGCCTATCTCGAGTACCCAGAAAAAGAGGGTCCCAACCTAGTCCTTTTATGTGAGGTTTCTGAGACCACCCGAATTCTCACCCTGCTGACCACAGTGACCGAGGCCAGCAGCAAGAGCCTTGATATAGCCCTCCCAAAGCCTGAGATAGTAGGGAAACTTTCCTGTCTGAGGTGAGTAAACGAAAGAAAATGTTCTTCCGCCACATCCTGAAACAAACAAATTTAACTCCCCTTGGGGTCGCGGTGGGAAGATCAAATCAAGAGTGCCACTTTGGAATCTCAAAGGATTTTCCCATAAGATATTGCCAATCCAATGATCTACACCCCCTCCCCCCCAAAAAAAATAGAAATTCGTCAAGAAATGATCTTTAAAGTCTTTGGAGCCTCAGATTTAGAAAAGAAGAAGTCTACACCAATACATTCGCTGTTTGCTTTACTAGGATTGGAGCAGCACAGAAGCTTAATTCTAAGAGCCATTGACTACCTTCCTGTTCCCAGCATTTCAGATACAGACCAAAATTCCCCACTAATGACATCTAATTTCCCTGGGAGCTACTAGTGTCGACTGACACACCATCTCCAACTTCTTAAGAAGCATTCCAGATAATCACCTAATGGAGTCCCAGACTAAGACCTGGGAGAAAGTCTGAGACAAGACTTTATCCTGCTTACATTGGATTTCCAGGGTTAGTGTACTTAATACCTTGATATTTTTAAATGGAGTCACAAAATCCCACAGAACAAATATATTTTCTACCTCTTAGGTTCATACAATGGCATCTTGAAAGAATGGATGTTCCTTTGAACAGACATGGTGGAATCACAGAAGGGATTTTAGAAGTTTTTTAGCCTGTCTCTTGTTTGAAGTATGAATCCCTTTTCTGATATCCCAACAGCTTCTTCTTGAAAACCTTTAACTAATGACTATATGCCACTGGAAATCCCAGGTTGGGAGAAAAAAAGGGGATTTTCCCTCAGCCTCATCCTTTCACTCTCTGAGACTATCTCTTACACCCATCACAATTTTTTAATACAGGTGATACAAGGCAAATAAAGGGGCTATACTGATAGTAATAATACCATGCATTGGTATATATAACTTTATAGTTTACAACCCACTTCCCTCACAGTCACCAGGTAAGAAAGGGCAAATATTATTTCCACTTCACAGGAGAAACTGAAGGTCACAGTAAGTCCATTAAGTAAAGTTTTCCCATATCTGGAAAGGTGGAAGTAGTCTTTTTAAAATGCAAAAAGCCCTAGTTTTGAGCCAGAAAATAGAGATTAGGCTCTGCTTCTTGCAATCTGTGTGACATTGCAGGTCATAATCTCTCTGGGCCTCAGTTTCCTATTAAAGGAAAGGACTATACTTTAAAACTCCTAAAATATCTCCTAGATCAAAATCTATAATCCTTGTTATATGCAAACCACTATTATAACCTAATTTACAAATGAAACTTTTACTGGCTAAGATCTCATATAGTTGAATTTACTTGTTTTTCCCCCTATAACTGATGTGCTATTCCCACCAGTTTCTTGCAAAACACATTCAAAAATGTGTTAATGATTTTCTCTTTTCACCAGAAAAAAAATATTCTGAGGGTAGATTGCAACAGCTTGGGTGGGCAAACTGTAAGCAAATCATAAATTTATCACTATGCACAGTAAGTGACAAAATTTATGATTTCAAACATCTGGATGATGTTTGTGAGATGTTACATAATAAAAGGGATCTAATTTAACCCCCTTGTTTTATCGATAAAGAAACTGAGGCCCTTAAGGTTTGTTGTTTCCTTGCCAATCTCTCTCTGTATCTCTCAGAGATAGGGGGGTGGGGCGGGAAGAGAAGGAGGGAGAGAGGGAACTAGGACTCAAATCCAGGGCTTTCCTCAACCCCATGGAGCTTCTTCTAATGGGATCTCTTGATTACAGGAAATTTGCAAGAAATACATTGAAGAAAATTTCCCACTCTCAATAATTTACACCAGTTCAGGCCTAGATTGCCATCGATTTTTACTTCGGGGTTAGTTTTCAGAGCATACATAATCTTGAGGATGAGAACGCTGTTAGTTGTTTTGACTATTATACTAAAATTCCTGATTGGGTCCAGCTATTTCCTAAATGAATGCCTTCTTTACTCCACGGGGAAAAAAATGAATTAGAATCCCATTTCTTCAGATTTACCTGGGTAGGTTAGGAGTACCAGACAGTAGTTTAAAAGTGTTAAAAATGTTGACGTAGAGACCGTTCCTTACCTGGACCGAAGGGGCGCTCTCCGCACCTAACACTTGCCTATAAAACGCAGGATCGCAGCTTCGGAGCGTGTTCTGGAGACTTCCCATCGGACTTGGAGCACAGGGCTTCTTTAGTAATAAATCGCTGCGACGAGAGTCTGTAGTGAGGTATACCTGGTGGTAGAGGTGGGGTGACATCAGGCCTCCTCGGACCGCATCCACGTGCAGGGAGGGCCCAGGCGTTCGGTACAGCGAAGTTCCGGAAGAACTGTACAGGTCCTTTGATTTCCTCCATTTATAAACTCGAAATATTATCACTCCTAGCACGGTGACTGCGAACCCCACAGAGACCAAGATAACAGACAAAAGCAGATAGAAGGTGAGGTTTTTATTTTGCTCTTGAGGAGCCAAGCCAGATGGGAACTCGACCTTGGCATCTGGGAGTAGCTCTGTCACTGATACTGTCAGAGTCACAGTGGTGGACAGAGAGGGCTCCCCATTGTCTTTTATCAGGACCTCCAGCTTATGCCACGCTGGATCATTGTCTTGGACTGGTCGAGTGGTGCTGATTTCTCCAGTTCTGAGACCTACTGAGAAGAGGCTTTGGTTTGAGGCTCCCAGAAGACTATAGGAAAGCCATGCATTATGGCCTGCGTCAGCGTCCCAGCCTACTACACGCGTAAGCAAGTGGCTAGCACCACTGCCTCGGGGCAGAGTCTGGGTGGCGCTCCGACCAGATCTCGGGTAAAGGACTTGAGGGGCATTGTCATTACGGTCAATGACAAACACGTTCACGCTAATGTTGGTGGATAGGGGTGGGTTGCCTCCATCGCTGACGAGAACTGTTAGCTCAAACTCACGCTGATCCTCGTAGTCTAGGGGCACCAGGGCGGACAAGACGCCGCTCTCCGGGTGCAAGGTGAAGTATCGGCCCACTAGCCCAGTCTGGTGATCTCGGTCCAGCAGTGAGAAGGATAGACGGGCGTTGTTTGGGGCGTCAGGGTCCCAGACGCTCAGGTTCAGGATTGCAATCCCTGCAAGATTGTTCTCTTCCACGTAGACATCATAGGAGGATTTTGTAGCTTGTGGAGGGTTATCATTAATGTCAGATACTTGGACTCTAAGTGTAGTGACTGTTGAGAGGGGCGGGGATCCTGCATCTCGGGCTGTGATACTGATGTTGTACTCTGGAACAGCTTCTCGGTCCAGGGACGCACTGGTTGTCAAGGTAAAGTAATTTTTTAGTGAGGAAGTGAGGCTGAAGGGAAGTCCAGATGGAATCTCGCAACTCACTAGGCCATTATCCCCCGAATCCAGATCAGTTACGCTGAGCAAGGCGACCACGGTCCCTGGGAGGGCATCCTCGGGAACTGGGCTGTACACAGAGGTGACAACGATCTTTGGGGCATTGTCATTCACATCTATGACCTCAACCAACACTTTGCAATGGGCTCCTTCGGGATTGGGGCCCTTATCTTTCGCCTGGATGTAAATCTCGTACAGCTTCGTGTCATCGAAGTCGAGCCGCCCTCGAACTGTCAGCATTCCAGTGACCAGGTCTAGAGAGAAAAGGTCGCGCACTCGGGCTCTATTGTGGCTGCCGAAGGAATAAATGACTTCTCCGTTTAGTCCCTCGTCCAAATCTGTTGCATGAACTTGTACTACTGGAGTGCCAGGGGCCGCATCCTCCCGTACACGCGCCCGATACAGAGAATGGTTGAACTGGGGAGTGTTGTCGTTGGCATCTAGCACAGTGATTGATATAGGGAGCCTAGCAGAACGGGGTGGTGTTCCTCCGTCCAAAGCAGTCAGCACCAGCTCAAGAGCCCGCTCATGCTCACGATCTAAGGCTTCTTCTAGCACCAGCTCCGCATACTTGCTGCCATCCTCTCGAGTCTGCACGCTCAGCACAAAGTGTTCATTTTCACTTAGTTCATAAGTTTGTAAAGAGTTAATTCCCACATCTGGATCGTGTGCACTCTCGAGAGGGAAGCGCGCCCCCGGCACCACGGCCTCACTGATTTCGAGTTTCATTCCATTGGTAGGGAAAGAGGGGTCGTTGTCGTTGACATCCTGGATCACCACCTCCACCCTTTGCAGTTCAAGGGGTTTCTCCATTAGCAGCTCCAAAGTCACAGTGCAGGACGGAAGTGTCCCGCACAATTCCTCCCGGTCCAGTCTTTCATTCACGAACATCTCTCCAGTTTCCCGATTCACCTCAAAGAACCTCCGGCCAGTTCCGGACGCCACAAGCAGCCTGCGCTCCAACAGACTGCTGAGATCCAAACCCAGATCGACGACCACGTTGCCCACTCGGAAACCCTTCGCCCTTTCTTCCGGGATCTCATAGCTGATGAGCGCGGAAACGCTGTCCCAGGCGCCAAGCAGAAGCAGAACTCCCACCACTCTCCCAGTGCTGAACCGGCGGCTTCTCCCGGCAGCTGGGACCATCTCACTTAGTAGCAACTTCTTTAGCCCAGATTGTCCTAATAGTTCTCCCCGCGAAACTTTCTTTCAGTTGGTCCGCGCTCTGAGGCTTGAGGCTGGAGCGCTCGGCGCAAAGTCGGACATTGCTTTTTTCCTCTTTCCGGGCGCCTTTGATTCGTTCGCCCGCTCCTCAGTCTGTGCCTTGTCCCGGGGCACAGTGAGGGGGCGGGAGGGACCCGCAGCGGCCAGATCTCCAGGCTCTTCATTGGCCGACAGCGGCACATAGAGTCCCAGCCAATAACTGCACGAGGAATGTGATTTCGCAGGTTCTAGTTGTAGGACAGTGCGGCGCGCAAAGAACCTGAGTTTCCTTTCGATTCTCGCCTGTGTTTCCAGGCATTAGAAGCTTACTCACGTCCGGGGCAAACTAATTGAACCTGAAAAACCAATTCCTCTGAACTCTGCTGGGGCACAGTAATCCAAACTAAACCTCCGCTCGGACCATTTTGTTCTCTGCATTTCCTCCACAGAGTAAAATTTAGCGTAGCGAAAACAGTTTCTAGTGAGAATTTCGCGCAATAGTATTAAGTTTTCATTCCTGGGATAATGCTTTGGGACACGAAAACAATATTCACTACACTGTGTAAGTATTAATACAAGTGTTGCCCGTCAGTTTTGACTGGCTTAGAAGCAAGCTAAGACAAAACTTGCCTGTCTGGAGAAAGGCTGTATATTGGGGAATATTCAGATAACGTTTCCCTCAGTAAAGACTTTAATAGTCTCTTCTGGCATCAGATAAGAGGGGCGACCAATTATGTTTAATTTGCCTGCTTCCTATGAAAGCCAGAAAATACAGCTTGAATTTTCCCCTTAAAAGTGTGTGTGCCTTGATATTTCTTACTTGCCAGGAGCCAAAGAGCAAGAAGAAAAATTTTCTCATCTGGTTGAATGCAACGTTCAAGGATTTTCTTGGAGAGAAACAAAGACTTTAGTAGTAATAGATTCAACAACCACTGGCCTGTGTCCCATCTACTTTTGTATCCTCTAGCGTTGGAGACATAGTAGATGTTCAATATTTGTTGAAATGATTGAAGTCCTATTCCTAAAAGGACTCATCAATTAAGAATATACAAAATAAATTTTTTATGTAAATCACAGTATTGGGTACTGTATTAAACTTCCTGCGTCAGATACAACAGATGAGTGTGGGGAGGGAAGAGGGGAGCCACTAGACTTGAAGTCAAAACATTGGAATTGGATCCTCAGTCTTCCACTTTCTTTCATTTGAAAACCTCCATAAACTGGCATTTCATTGTCTACCTTCAACATTGTCTCCCATTTGGACAACTCAAAATGTTGGGATATTTTCCCTTAAGTTGAGTTGAAATCAACTACATGTAGACTGGAACACCTCAGTCCCCACTGTGGTTTGTGAAAAAGTTGATATGGAAATTAAGAAATTGGGAGGGAGGAAGAAAAAAGTTTGACTGGGCCAGATTACATACATATGGTAGAAATCCATAGCAGCAAAGACATTATCTTGAAAGCATTAAAGAATTTGTTAACAAGATATTTTATGGAAGGGAATAATGAAAATAATGGAAAAAATCATGGTCATTATTCACATGTTTTAAAGGAGATAGAGAAGGTTTTTGAATCATATACCTATCTTTGTAGCTTCATATAATCTTTTTGAGAATGAGCTACACATGCTTCTGTGGTATCCTTGATGAAAATATGAGAAAGGAAAAGACAAGATTTTGAAAATGATTATTACAATATAGAAGAATTCAGCTTTACTGTCATGAAACTGAATGAACAGTGTGAGAATACAAATTCTCACCATTTATTGTTTGTTGATTTCTAAAAAGCATTTAATTCATTAAAGTCTATCCTTGGAGTCTGTCTTCCAAAGAGAAATTTTCAATGCTTATGTTAAGATTATACAAAATTCCTTGACAAATGAACTAAACAGAAAACTGTTTAATACCTTATTACTAACATCAAATGATGCATAAAGCAAAGAGATGACAGATTGGGGAATGGAAAAACAAATTGTGGTATGTGTATTTAATGGAATATAATTGCACCATAAGAAAAAAAAAAACAATTATGATAAATTAAGAGAATCAGAAGAAGACTTATCTGAACTGATGAAAACAGAAGTAAGCAGAACCAAGAAAATAATATGCATTATACTATAACAATATAAAAGGAAAGCACAATATAATCAAAGTCTTACATAATTATAATGATCAAGCTTGAATTACATAAAAGTGATAAAATGCTTTTCTTTTCTTTCATTGGAGAGGTGCAGGACTACAGATATAAATATTGCATTTGCCAACAGACAACACAAATGTGTTGAACTTAAAAAACTTTGTTAAAAAAAGAACCTCTTTGGGTAAAAGAGATATGTATTTAGAAATGAATATGATATAAAAACAAAGGCATCCTTGAGGATTTAAAAAAATACAGTAGATACTCAATTAAAAATATTTTTAAAAGGCATCAAAGAAATATGTACTTTCCAAAGTTTCACTTGTCATGGAGGATAGCTTAAACAAAGTCCAAATAAATAAGCCTTCTTTGTAAATAATGAGTACCTACATATGCTCTTATTTTCAGGTGAAATTGTGTTTTTTGCATCAAGAAGCTGAAAATTACAGGGCCTCAGCAATGACAACCTCAAAATAGCCAACAATTCATATAGGAAAAGCTACATTTTGTCAAAAATTACCTATTGTTTAAGTATGCAATTGGATTGGCTAGTCGAACTCAATGGATTAGTTCATCAGTACAAACAGCAATAGAAATGGACAATAAATTGACACTAGTATTAAAGAGAATGCTGAATTAACTTTTGAAAATTGTATCAAGCTTCCTTTTGATGCTGCAACCATTCAAGTGCATGCCTTTATCATCTCAGGCCTAGACTTTTCCAATGGTCTATCAATTGGTTTTCCTACTTCAAGTTTCTTCTCACTTTAGTATATTCTC
Source organism: Antechinus flavipes (assembly GCF_016432865.1). Taxonomy (NCBI): domain Eukaryota; kingdom Metazoa; phylum Chordata; class Mammalia; order Dasyuromorphia; family Dasyuridae; genus Antechinus; species Antechinus flavipes. Next base: position 390,548,049 of record NC_067399.1, on the reverse strand, counting down.
CATACTTTCAAACTGAGCTTTCTAAAACCCAGGTGTGACAATTAACACCCCCTCCCCAATTCAATAAACTCCAATATTTCCCATTTATCCTCAGAATCAAATATAAAATCCTCTGATTTTTAAAGTTTGTAGCCAAGCTTATAGTCAGTTTAAATCCAGCCTCAGAGATGTACTAACTATGACTCTGGGAAAACTCTTACTACTGTTTGTCTCGGTTTCATCATCTGTAAAATAAGCTAGAGAAGGAAATGGCAAACCATTCTGGATATTCCAATATCTTTACCAAGAAAATCCTAAAAAGGGTCATGAAGAATTAGACATGACTGAAAATTACTGGTGGTCAACAACAAAAATAATCTTTCAGATCCTGTTATGCAAAAACCTTTAATTCTGAAACTGGAAAAAAATATCATTGCACTAGATCAGCCTCAAGGCCCATCAATAGGACCTTGACCATGACTCATTCTCTGTGCTGTTCCCCATGCCTTGAACCCTATATAAACTTTGATTATTGTTCATTTGGAGAGTCTGCTTCTTCAAGTGTGGATCACCTATGAGCAAACTCAATAAACCCTAGCTGATCCAAATTATATTTCTGGACCAATCTATTGTTCCATTTCCCAACATCAAAAAAGCCTTCATCTGTTCTCCTTAAATTAAGTGCCTTCTGTCTGAGACTGCCCCCATTTTTTCTTTTATATATCTTATTTGTGCATAGTTGGGTGCATGTTGTCTCCTCCATTAGTCAGTGAAGTCTTAGAGATTTTTTGGTTTTTCTTCATATCCTTAGAACTTAGTACAGTGCCTAGAATGTAGTAGTTGCATAATAAATATTTTTGATGGATTGACTGATTTCCCAACTCAAGAATAAAAGATGCAAGAATGTATCTTTTGGCATAAAATATTCTTCTAGTTCTGAGTATTGTTGTGGATCTTGGAACACTAAAATTTCTGAAGAATAGAAGCTGCAAATGTTCCAAAGGGAAATGAAGAGACAGATAAATAATGGAGGCAAGGAGTCTGCTGCATATTTCCAAAGATGATATATATACAAGGAGTGGATATATATAACAATCTATCATCACACAAATGTATTATGCAGTAAAAGAGAAGGGAAGGTCCCATGAGCTCACCCATGGAACTATTGGATATTTCAAACTGATCTTTTGTAGTCATCTCCAAATCAACAGGCCTAAAACAGAACTCATCATCCCCCCCCAAAAAAAAACCACCCCAAAATTAGCCTTTTTCATTACTTTCCTAATACTATAAACAAAACTACCATGTTATCATTAACATGATATCAGGTTCGTAACCCTGTTAGTTCATAATGAAAATTTTCATCTTCTCCAACCAGGTATCAACCAGGTGCCAAGTCATGTCATTTCTATCTTTATTTTACCTTTCCTATCTTTCCTTTTCTCTCCGCTCACATTGCTTAATTCAGGCCCTCATTACTTACTGGAAGGACTATTGTTATGCCTTTAAATCATTTGGGGAATGGCTGAACACTTTGTAGTATACTTTGTAGTATATGAATGTAAAGAAACATTATTGTGACATAAGAAATGACAAGCAGGCAGCTTTCAGAAAAACCTGGAAAGACTTATATGAATAGATGCTTCATAAAGTAAGTAAAACCAGGAAAACATTGTGCATAGTATCAGCAATATTATTTGATGATCACCCTATGATTGACTTAGTTCTTCTCACCAATACAATGACCCAAGACAGTTCCAAAAGATTCATGATGGAAAATGCTATCGACATCCAGAAAAAGAATTGATGGAGTCTAAATACAGATGTAAATATATTGTTTTCATTTTCTTTAGTTTTTTTCCTTTTGTTCTATTTCTGCTTATATTATACAACATTATAGAAATATATTTTACATGACTGACATGTATAACCTATATTAAATTGTTTATCAACTTAGGGAAGGGGGAAAGGGGAGGAAATTTTGTTAAAAAGATTAAAAATTGCTAAGTGAAATGAGCAGAACCAGGAGATCATTATATACCTCAACAACAATACTGTTTGAGGATGTATTCTGATGGAAGTGGATCTCTTCGATAAAGAGAGCTAATTCAGTTTCAATTGATCAAGGATGGACAGAAGCAGCTACACACAAAGAAAGAACACTGGGAAATGAATATAAACTGCTTGCATTTTTGTTTTTCTTCCCGGGTTATTTATACCTTCTGAATCCAATTCTCCTTGTGCAACAAGAAAACTGTTTGGTTCTACACACATATATTGTATCTAGAATATACTGTAACCTACTCAACATGTAAAGGACTGCTTGCCATCTGGGGGAGGGGATGGAGGGAGGGAGGGGAAAAATCAGAACAGAGATGAGTACAAGGGATAATGCTGTAAAAAATTACCCTGGCATGGGTTCTAGCAATAAAAAGTTATTAAAAAAAAAAGAAAGAAAACTATACATAACAAATAATTTTTTAAAAAGATTAAAAATTGTCTTTACATGTAAAAAAAATTGATGCTCTTGCTTTCAATATCCCGTGTCTGCTCAATAAACTCCACTTGTCCCTTATCGCCTCTGGAATAAAATACAAGTTTTTTTGGCATTCAAAACCTTTCATGTCTAGTTTCCCAATTGTATTTCCTGTTGTTTGTTAAACAAACAAACCAAAAATATTACTCTTTTTTATGCTCTATATTGAACTCCCATTGGCCTTTTTGTTATTTTTTTCAAACGCCATTCCATGTTCATTTTCATGTTTTTGGGTTGTTTCCCATGCCTGAAGTGCTCTCCTAACTCTGTTTTAGAATCCTTAGCTTTCTTCAAAGCGCAGTTCAACATTTCTTCCTACATTGGATTTTTCCTCATTCCCTAATGGCTAATGAATCTTTTAAAAAATTCTTATCTTTGTTATACATATTTATATGTGATTCTCCAATGCAATGAAAGCTTCTCAAGAGACTGTTTAATTTATGTAAGATACAAAAGTGCTTTACAAACCTTAAAATATTAGCTACTATTATTGTCCTTATATCCCCAGCACCTACCACACTTCTGGCTCATACTAAGGAATTTAGTAAATGATTGTTAATATATTGATTTAGGGATGGGGATACTCATTTTTTTTTTCTTTATATAACTGCTATCCTTCATTGATACTTGTGAAACTTGTGAAAATCTTTTGTGGAACATCTATGAAAGAAGATGGACAAAAGATATCCCATTTGAAGAAGCATTTTTCAGTTTGCCAAACCAGGCAGTCAATAAACATTCATTAAACACCTACTATGTGCCAGACACTGTGATAAGCATGGGGTATACAAAGAAAGGCAAAAGACAATCCCTCCATGGAGGAGCTCACAATCTAATAGGGAAACAATGGCAAACAATTATGTACAAACAAGATATCTTAATTGTGTCTGACTTTTTTGTACATTTTGGGAGATATTTTCTACAAAGACTGACATGATTTGCTATTTCCTTCTCTAGCTCATTTTGTAGATGAGGAAACAAAAACAGGCTTAAGTGCCTTGCCCACCGTCACACAGCTAATAAGTGTCTGAGACTAGATTTGAACTCACCAAGATAAGGCTTGGTGACTTCAGGCCTAGTTTTCTATTGTGCCATCTAGCTGCCCAAAGTATAAGCAAGCTATTTATAGAATAAATATGAAAAATAAACAGAAGGAAAGGATTGGGGAGGACTTTCTATAAAAGACTGGATTTTAGATGGGATTTGAAGAAAGCCAGGGGAGCCAGGAGATGGAAATGAGGAGGGATAAAATCCCAGACATATGGAACAGCTAGTAAAAATGACTGGATGTGGAGTATTGTGTTAAAGGAATAACAAGGAGACCAATATCATTGGATTAACGACTATATTTAAAGTATAAGAAGATTGAAAAGGTGGGGGGGAGGGGTCAGGTTATGAAGAACTTAAGAATTTAGAGGGTTTTATATTTGATCCCGGAGGTTATGATAGGGAGCCAATGGGATTTATTGAGAAGGTATGGGTTTACATGATCAGACCTAAGGTTTAGGAAAATCACTCTGACTACTGAAGTGGTGAATAGATTGAAATGAGGAAGAAATTTGTAGTAGGCAGATTAGCTAGCTATTGTTATAGTCCAGATATGAGGTGATAAGGGCATCTACTAGGGTGGTGATATATTCAAGAGATGTCACAAAGGTAAAAATCAACAGGCTTTGGGGAAAAAAAATGGATATAAGGGAGTGAAACAGAGGAATTGAGAATAATACCTAATCTAGAGGACTAGGAAGAAGATGATACCCCAGATAATAACAGGGAATTTGGAGGTGGGGAAAAGTTTGGCAGCAAAGATAATGAGTATAATATATAGTTTAATCAAATCAGATATCTAATAGGCATTTGGACACATGAGACAGGAAATCAGCAAAGGAGTTAAGGATGAATAAATAGATTTAAGAATCATTAGAATAAAAATGATAATTGAATCTGTGGGAACTGATGAGATCACTAAGTGAAATAGTTTAGAGGAAAAAAAAAGAAGAGGGCCTAGAATATTGCTTATCAAACACCAAGAATTAGTGGATGTGACTTAGATGGAGACAGAATAATGTCAAAGAAATCTAGACTGAAGAGAATAGTTGAAGAATTGTGTAGAATGATGATTGAGGAAAGGCCACTAGATTCAGTAAATAAGAGATCATTGGAAACTTTGGAAAGCAATTTACAGTTGAATGATGAGGTTGGAAAGCAGACTATAGAGCTAAGAATATAAAGAGAGAAAAAAAAAAATGGAAGTATCATTGATACATGGTCTTCCAAAGGAGCTTAATCACAAAGGACAGCACAACTATAGTATGATACCTGATAGAGTGAATAGATCAAATGAGGGTTTCTTGAATGTGGAAGAGAAATGTATGTTTGTGGTAGTAAAGAAGCAGCTACTAGATAGGGAGAGATTGACAACAATCGAGACAATGGAGATGATTCAAGGGCCAATCTGCTGGAGAAGATAAGCTGAAATATAATTACTCATTCATGTAGAGAGGTTTGCCTTGGCAAAGGCAAAGAGTTACTTCATCATGAGGAACAGGAATAAAGAAGGAGTGATGGTGGTAAATAGAAGGTATCTGAGCTTATGAAATAAACAAAGTAGAAGAGAGAACTCTTTGCAAATGGCCTCAATTTTTTTTTCCCAGTAAAATATGAAGCAAAGTTCTCAACTGAGAGAGTGGGGAAAGCCCACTGCAAAAAGCTGTCATAAATAAAGTGATTAGTTTTATTCTCCAGGATCTCAGAGAGCAAAACTGAACATTGAGTGGAGGATGCAGAGAAGCACATTTGTCTTAATACTTTAGTGGACTCAGGAGTTCATTAAAGAGGGTGTTGTCATAACAGTGTCAGTCCCTCAATTTATTTCTTATGACCTACTCTTCCACCCCACCTCAGTTGCACACAAATACCATTAATTTTGACATCATCCACAAGTTCATTATTGCAATGTTTTTTTTCTATTGCATAATTTTCTTTTTTTATATATTTTATTTTATTTTATAATAACTTTATATTGACAGAATCCATGCCAGGGTAATTTTTTTACACCATTATCTCTTGCACTTGCTTCTGTTCCGATTTTTCCCCTCCGTCCCTCCACCCCCTCCCCTAGATGGCAAGCAGTCCTATATATGTTAGATATGTTACAGTATATCCTAGATAGAATATATGTTTGCAGAACCGAACAGTTCTCTTGTTGCACAGGGAGAATTGGATTCAGAAGGTAAAAATAACCCGGGAAGAAAAACAAAAATGCAAATAGTTCACATTCATTTCCCAGTGTTCTTTCTTTGGGTGTAGCTGCTTCTGTCCATCATTTATCAATTGAAACTGAGTTAGGTCTCTTTGTCAAAGAAATCCACTTCCATCAGAATACATCCTCATACAATATCGTTGTTAAAGTGTATAATGATCTCCTAGTTCTGCTCATTTCACTTAGCATCAGTTCATGTAAGTCTCTCCATATGGAACAATAAAAAGTCGAGAATCTCAAGGGAATTAATGAAAAAAAATCAAATGAAGGCGGCCTAGCTGTACCTGATCTAAAATTATAGCACAAAGCAGCAGTCACCAAAACCATTTGGTATTGGCTAAGAAATATATTAGTTGATCAGTGGAAAAGGTTAGGTTCACAAGACAGAATAGTCAACTATAGCAATCTAGTGTTTGACAAACCCAAAGATCCTAACTTTTGGGATAAGAATTCATTATTTGATAAAACTGCTGGGATAATTGGAAATTAGTAGGGCAGAAATTAGGCATGGACCCACACTTAACACCATATACCAAGATAAGATCAAAATGGGTCCATGATCTAGGCATAAAGAATGAGATTATAAATAAATTAGAGGAACATAGAATAGTTTATCTCTCAGACTTGTGGAGGAGAAAGAAATTTGTGACCAAAGATGAACTAGAGACCATTACTGATCACAAAATAGAAACTTTTGATTATATCAAATTAAAAAGCCTTTGTTCAAACAAAACTAATGCAAACAAGATTAGAAGGGAAGCAACAAACTGGGAAAACATCTTCACAGTTAAAGGTTCTGATAAAGGCCTCATTTCCAAAATATATAGAGAAATTTATAAGAAATCAAGCCATTCTCCAATTGATAAATGGTCAAAGGATATGAACAGACAATTTTCAGATGATGAAATTGAAACTATTACCACTCATATGAAAGTGTTCCAAATCATTATTGATCAGAGAAATGCATTATTTCAATGTTGATGAGCTTTGAAAACCCCTTATTTGGTCACAGTCTATTGACATTTCCTCTCATTCTTTCGGCCTTACAAAACCTAACCTTGTTTTTCATTTACACTATGACCTCCAGTCTCTCAACTCTCATTTCTCTCCCAGATTATTACCTCTGCATTATTTATACTCTTTTTCTTTCCACAACTTGATCCCTTGATTAATCAGTTCAAAATCATGGTCACCTTTCTCAGTACATGTTCTATGTTATAATGAGAAGCAGGCTGATTTCAGGAAAGTCTGGAAAGATTTACATGAATTGATGCTAAGCAAAGTAAGTAGAAACAAGAAAACAGCAACAAGATTACATAGTGATCAACTGTGATGGACTTGGCTCTTTTCAAAAAAGAGGTGATTTGGGGCAGCCAGTTTATGTAGTAGATAGAACACCAGCCCTGAAGTCAGAAGGACCTGAGTTCAAATGTGGCCTCAGACACTTAACACTTCCTCAATGTGTGACCCTGGGCAAGTCACTCAAACCCAATTGCCTCAGGGGGAAAAAAAGAGGTGATTCAAGGCAATTGCAACAGACTTGTGATGGAAAGGACCATCTGCAGCCAGAAAGAGAACTATGGAGACTGAATATGGAACAAAGCATGGTATTCTCTTTTTTATTTTTCTTCTATTATTATTATTATTATTAATAGAAAATAGAATAGAAAAATAAAACAAAACAAAGCAGAACATTGTCATATGCCCAGCAGAATCTCAGGGAGGATTCAAAATATAACAATGAATTTCCAGTTTAAGAAAGTATATGTAATAATAAAAGAAATTATATTCAAAAGCATAGTATTTTCACCTTTTTTGGGGGGTGTTGTTATTTGCTTGTTTGTTTTTCTTTCTCATTTTCATTTCCTTTTGATTTGATTTTTCTTACTCATCCTGATGAATATAGCAATATGTTTAGAAGAATTGCACATGTTTAGCCTGTATTGTATTGTTTGCTGTCTAGAGGAGGGGGTGAGAGAGGGAGAAAAATTTGGAACACAAGGTTTTGCAAAGGTGAATGTTGAAAACTGTCTTTGACAACTATATAAATATGTATACATATATTGTATTTAACATATACTTTAACATATTTAACATGTATTGGACTACCTGCCATCTAGGGGAAGGGGTGGGGGGAAGAAGAGGAAAAGTTGGGAACAGAAGGTTCTGCAAAGGTCAGTGTTGAAAAACTACCCATGCATATGTTTTGTAAATAAAAAGCTAAAATAATTTTTTAAAACTATCTTTGCATGTATTTGGAAAATTAAAAAGCTATTATAAAAAACAAATTCTATCTTATCTGTCTTTCTAAAAAGGTATATTTATACATAACACAAATAGGAAGTTTATTTTTATCTTGTGCCACACTGAGTTAGCCTAGATAATATTCAGTTCTCCCTCAGAAGCTACTTGCACTATGGTTACATTCAGTGTAATAAGGAAGACAGGAATCTCAAATAATTCATTTTGAAATGCAATATCTATTTACCTATAATTTCTAACTTATTTGTCATCTGTCAGTTAACAAACATTAATTAAGCAATTAATTATAGTAATAACAAACATTACTATATGACAAGTACGATGCTAAATACTAGGAATACCAAAAAAAAAGACAAAAGACAGTTCCTGTACTAAATGACTTTACAGTCTAATGGGGGAGAAAACATGCAAACAAACTATGTACAAATAAGAAATTTATGGGAGAAATTAGAGAAATCTACAGAGAGAAGACATTGACATTTAGATCAGGGAAAGACTTCTTATAGAAGGTGGGATTTTAGCTGGCACTTGAAGTCAGAGAAGTCAGGAGGTAGAATGCTGAGGGAGAGAATTCCAGACATGAGGGATAACTAGTGAAAATTCTTGGAGATGAAGTGCTGGGACATCTTGGAGATGAAATCAAGGAACAGCAAGGAAGCCAGAGTAACTAGATTACAGAAAAGTGAGAGAAGTAAATTATAAGAAAACTGAAAGAGCAGAGAGGGGTCAGAGCATAAAAAGCTTTAAAATCAGGATGTTGCAATGCCAGTTGTTGGGAAGGTAATATTGACAGGACTTGGCACTGGGTTGAATATGGGATGTGAGAGACTGAGAAGATCACCTCTAGATTGTGAGCCTTGGTTACTGTGAAAATGGTGGTGCTCTGTACAATCATAGGGAAGTTTCAAAGAAGGGAATGTTTAGAAGGACAAATAGTGAGTTCAGTTTTGGAATTTAAGAAGTCTGTGAGCCATCCAGTCCCAGATGATCAATAGATATTTGAAGAAATGAATCTGGAGATAAAAAGAGAGGTTAAGGATGGTTAAGCAGATTTGAGAAGCATTAGTGTAATAATGATAATACAAGCCAAACTATTGAAATAGCATAGAAGAAAAAAAGAAGAAAGTCCTAGACAAAGGTCTGTGGAACACCACACCCCCACAGTGGATATGTCCTAGATTGTGATCCAGTAAAGAAAGTTAAAAGGAAATAATAAAAAAGGGAAGAGAAGAACCAGGAGAGAGTGGTATCCCAAAAATCTAGAGAGAAGAGATTGGTTGGACAGTGTTAAGATCACAGAAAAGTCAAGAAGTATGAAGTTTGAGAAAAGTGCATTATATTTGACAATTAAGAGATCATTGGTTACTTTAAAGAGAGCAGTTTCAGTTAAATGGTGAGGTAAAAAGCCAGATTATAGAGTTAAAAAATAAATGAGAGGAAACAAAATGAAGGCATCAAGTACAGATGGCCTTCTCAAGGAATTTAGCCACAAAAGTCAGGAGAGCTATGGGAAGATAGTAGGAATAAATGAATCAAGTGGGATTTTGTTGAGGATGGGGGAGACATGGACATGTTTATAGACAATAGGGAAGGAGTCAGTGGACAGAGAGATTGAAAATAAGTGAAAAAATAGAAATGATAGAGTAGAAAATTTGCTGGAGAAAATGGGATGGAAGAAGATCACTTATGCATGTAGAAGGATTGATTTTGGCAAGGAGAACAACCACTTCATCATTTAAGACAGGAATCTGTAGCAGTGTACATCTGAGTGATGTGAGATAAAAAACAATAGAAAAAGAAGCTCTTTGCAAATGATCTTGGCTTTTTCAGTGAAAAATTTGGAAGGTTTGTCAGCTGAGAATGTGGGGGTACTGGGAGCCAAGAGATACTTGAGGAGAGTTGAAGTGATTGGGAAAAGCTGCTTTGTTAAGTATGCTAGTGAATCCATTATTAAGTATAAAAGAATTGCTTTGTATCAGTGAGGGCCTAGCTGAGTTTATGTGACATAAATTTTTTATGGATTCATTCTGCAGATTTTTAACTTCACTTTCAGATTTATTTCCAAATTTTCTGATTTATCTCAGAAATTAGATCACTGGATTTCCAACCCTAATTATTGGTCAGGTACACTTAGAAAGAAGACAAGTGTTAGATCATAAAGTTAACATTCTTTTCCTATGATTGTAGAGTCCTTCCAGGTCCTTAGGCTTAAACCCTAAGAGTCATCTAGGATTCTTCACTATTTTTTTTTTCACCTCCCTAATCCCCTCCCCTCTGTTGAACCCAAATCCAATCTAGTATTAAGACCTGTTGATTTCATTTTTGCAACATCTCTCCTATTTATCCTTTCTCTTTTCTGACACCTCCACCATTCATTACTTTATACCTGAACTATTGTAAAAAGTCCCCTGTTAGGTCTGCCTACCTCAAGTCTTTCCCTGTTCCAATCTATCCTCCATTCATCCACTAAAGTGATTTTCCTAAAATAGAGGTATAATCATGTACCCCTTTTACTCAATAAACTCTAGTGGCTCCCTATTGTCTATAAGATCAAATACAAAATGCTCTGTCACTCAAAACCATTTATAACCTAATCCACTCTTTCTAGTTTCTTTATATCTTACGCCTCAATTTGTACTCTTTGATTCAGGAGAACACTGGCCTCGTAAATATTCCACCACCACTACCTCTACTACCAACAACCATCTCTCAGCTCTGGATATTTTCTCAGGCTGTTCTCCTTGCTTAGAATGCTTTCCCTCCTCTACTTCACTTCTCTGTCTTCCTTTAAGTCCCAATTAAAATCTCACTTGTTATTGGAAAGCTTCCCTAAATCCTCTTAATTCAAGTGCTTTTCTTTTGTTAAACATTTCCTGTTTATCCTGTATATAGCTTGTTTTGTATCTATTTATTTGTACATTTTCTCCTCCATTAGAATGTAATCTCTTTAAGGGCAGAGACCATCTTTTGCCTCTTTTTGTATCCCCAGCATTTATCACAGTCCCTGGTGCTTAATAAATATTGAATGATTTAGAAAAGTGGGTACTTTAATGCAACCTTCTTAGGTTTACAGGGTTATGGAATCTCAAGCTGAGAGTTGGAATATCATTTCCTCCATTCCCTTCTTTTTACATATAAGAAAATTGAAGTCCAGAAAGAAGTATTAACTTATGGGGAAGTTAGATGTGGCAGTGGGCAGAACACAGGACTCAGAAGAACTTGAGTTTAAATCTAGTCTCAGACATTTAACACTTAACTAATTCTGATTCTGAGCAACACACTTAACCCCAATTACCTCTCAAAAAAAAAAAAATTAACTTATACAAAATCAAGCAGTAAAGGAAGACGGCTAGGATTTCACTCTTGGTCCTCTATCTCCAAACCCAGTCTGCTTTCCACAAAGTACACATTAGTAGAATTACAGATTCAGAGTTGGGAGAGTCCTCAAAGATCATCTAGCCCAATTCTTCAGCTTAATAGATAAGGAAACTGACATCAAGCAAGGTTCAATATCTTGCCTAGAATTATAGAGAAAATAAATAATAGAGTTAGGAGTTAAACCCGGGCCTTTTGATTCCTAGTCTATTCCTTCCATTCCATATCAGTCAATTCATAATGCAGGATTTAGGACAAAAGACATACGAGTTTGATGCTAATTTCTCTCCAATAATATATAAAAAGTCCCATCATATCACTTTGAGAACATTTTTGGTATTAAGCCAGTGAAACTTCAATGACACTATTCACATAGTGTAGTGGCCAGAAAGGGAATCTCGGACACATTTAGCATGACCATATAATTCCTCTCTATGCTTTGGAAGAAAATGAAATCCTGATAATCTAAGTAACTCTTGGAAGTCATCACTAACTCTACTGAATTTTGCTTAATGAACTGAGAGATTAAATGCAGCTTCTGGAAATCTATTTTTGGTGAAGCCACTGACTATAGCTATGTGATATATCTCGCTTGGTTTGCAATGTCCCACATATATCAAGGAGAGATATGACCAGTCTTTGCTGGACCTATTACTGCCTAAAGCTTTAATCCTTAAAATTAATTTCCAGGGAGTCAGTCATTGATGTGTGGGGAAAATTCTATTTAACATGCTATCAAAAGATTGGAAAATGGGGGTGGGGATGATGGAGGAAGGATTAATATGTAATCTTTCTAAAATCCATGTTAAGCAGTATGCCTGTAATTCAGTGATTGAATTTTAATCTCCTATATTTAAGTAGTCAACTTTGTCAGATTACTTCGAGTTAAAATATAGTAAAAGCAAACATCTCACCAACATAGTCTTGATTTGCTACCTTTGGTCCACAAAAACATTTCCACCAAACATCCCTATTTATAATAATTTGGTTTTTAAAAACTGCTAAGAATGGGATAACTCAGGAACATATATTATGAACAGTTAGAATAATATTTTTATCTTGTACCATAAGGTTGTAATGCCGGAGAAACTGAGGCAATTAAAGAGGATTTAATAATTTATTTGAAAGGGAGAGATCTACTGGGACCAAATGGATCCATGGTTTGGTTCCAGGGCTGAATGAGACTATCTTCTCTAAGAATTTAGCAGCCAATGTGAGTTCTCAATGACATATATATATATATATATATATATATATATATATATATATATATATAGCTCAGACACAGGGGGTAGACAGAGGGGCGGAGTCAGAATGCTCAGAGCGAGTAAGGGACTCTGACAAGGTGGAGGGAGACACCGGACATTCTGGGATTGGAAAAAGGCATTCTGATAAGTAAGGAAGGGCTGAGGTCAGGATGTCTAAAATAGAAGATCTTTTATCCTTATCAAATATTCTGATAATTAGGAGGGAGGGGTGGTGTTGCAGGATTGACCAGAATAATTAGGAACTGAGGCAGAACAATTCAGGGAAACTGAGGCAGGATAATTTAGGGAAACTGAATCAGGATAATTAGGAAAACTGAGTCAGGATAATAGAGAACTGTGGCACAACAGGTAAAGAAAAAAGGCAAAGGGAGTAAGCATTTATATAGCACCTACAATGTACTAGGCATTCTGCTGAATGCCTTACAAATATTATCTTCTTTTATTCCCAAAACAGCCCTGTAAGATAGGTCTAGTTATTATCTCTAGTTTACTGTTGAAAAAACAAGCAGTGCAGTATCACATAGCTCGTAAGTGTCTGAAGCTGGATTTGAATTCAGATTTTCTTGACTTCAGGCCTTGTGCTCTATCCACTGTACCACTTAGCTGACTCAGGAATACACACAGGCACTCACACACAGACACACACTCTCATATCTATATATGTGTGTGCGTGTGTGCATACACACACACACACACACATATATATATGCATTTTGTATTATAAGTGTAGTATAAACTATATATACACTTGCATACATATTTGCATATGCAAATATGTATGCATGTGTGTATATAAAATAGGATCTTTATGCATATACATACATATGTGTATCTATATTTCTACATGTACGTATATGTATATGCATTATATTGTGTATATATACACTTACATACATACATTATCTCAAGGATAAACTATAGAATGTTCAGTTTGACTTTCAAAGTCCTTTATAAATTAGCTCCCTCCTACCTTCCCAGTCTTTTTACATCTTATCCCTCAACATATGCTCTTCAATTTAGTGACAAACATTCAGACATTCAGTAATATACTTTCACAATCAGTAAACTTTGATTCAGTACACACATGCGGGCATGTATATATGTATATGTACACACATGCTCACACACAAACATGTGGGCACAACACAATAGACATGCACACGTCTATATAAACACATACATACTTACATGCGTGCACATACACACAGACCTGAGGCATGCAGAGTCTGGGTGAGAGTGGTTTTTTTCAAGAGTCAAATAACTAGTAAGTGTCAGAGGCAGGATTTGAATTCAGCAAATGATTAATGAACAAATAGAATGGCTTAATATTTATGAACAAGCTCATGTGGATTTCAGACTTTGATATGAAAACACTTAAGAAATTATTTGATTTCTGGCCAACAGAATTATTTCTTTTAAAACCGGAGAGCCCTGAACTCCAAAACTGTTTGATGATTGAACAAAGTGCCACATTTTCATTGGAAAAAGTCAGATAAGGCAATGAACTTATATTAGAAACCAAGGCATCCAGGTAGTATTGGCTAGAGTTTTGGACTTGAGTTGGGGAGATCTCCATTTAAATCCTGCTGCAAACCACTTAACTACTTGTGTGATTCTAACTAGGCAAGTGGTTTAACTTCTCTCAACCCAATGTGGATAATAATACCTCCTCAAAGAGTTATGAGGAAAAAATGTGATAACACATAAATGCTTTGCAAACATTAAAGTGATTTATAAATGGTAGTTATTTTTTCTTTTTCTATATTATTGTTATTATTATTACAAAAGTAGAAACCTTAGAATTAAAAGAAATTGGAGACTCATGAATATCAAAACTGTTTGTGATTATTGAGAAATATATCATTGTCTGGTTATGACCTAGCCTACATTAATGAAAATTTGAGAAAAAATACTAGATGGTCACCATAAGTGAAGCTCTCTCACCAAGAAAGGGGCCCAGTCTTGAATCAGAAAGTGTTGAGGAAAGAAAAGACTAGATCTTTCTCCTCCTATCTTCTATGGTCTAAGACCCTGAAGGAACAGTTTAAAAAGGTCCAAGTCTAGACTAAGGGACCCCTGTTTTTTCTGAAACTGAAGGTGGGAAAACAGAGAATTAATTGTATTTGACTTTCAATAACTTTCCCTAATTATAAGGGGCTGTGTCCCCTTGGTGATGTCAAGCACAGCTACCAAAATTTATTTTTTTTAATCACTACTGTTTACACTAGATTCATTTTAGTCCCTGGTTTTTCAGAATCGTGTATTATCATACACTCCTAACTCTTTGACTTCTTTATAAAACAATCAACACAAAAGTAAAACTAAATTTCTATAGCTTAAAATGTAGAATTTGGATAATATTGCTAAATAGCAATAAAGACTAGACTTGTGATTTCATTGGTATGAAAATTCCTGGAAACTCCTGCCAATGCAGATGAACAATAGAGTCTTAGGTGCCCAAGGCACCAAAAGCTTAATGACTTAGGGTCATATAATCTGGAGATTATACATAAAACATGTCTTGAACTCAGGTCTTTCTGATTCTAGTTTTAAATCTACTATATACGTACATATGTATATATATACACACACATACACAAACATACATCCACTATAATGGTTTTCTAAATTGTTGCTAAAAGAGTAGTGGCATTTTTCATTCTATCTTAGCTATAGTTCATGTGATTCCATTCCTTCATCTTTACAAGTGTATATGATGCACACAAAGCAGAATTCAGGAGCAGGCAATCTGAACTTCAGGTCACTTTCAGAAATTCATGTCCATTTACTATAAAAACCGAATTAAAATAGAATACCTTTATCATACAAAAGAGCACTAGCTCTAATGTCAGAAGACTTGGGTTCAAATCCTGCTTCTGATACTTTTGTGAACTTGGGCACATTATAAGCCTCGATATTCTCATTTTTAAAATGAGAGAGTTGAAGTAGATGAATTCTAAATCAAAGATTTGTTCATTTCAACTTTAAAACTTCTGACAATAGTAATGATTGTAATGTCTGAAGTGCACCTCTTACAATTCCATTCAATCAGTCCCTAATAAATACTTACCATGTGCTAGGACCAGGGGGTTACAAAGTGAGAAATTAAATAGTTTTTAATCTCAAGGAACTTATATCTCCAAGGAAACTTCCCATGCCACCTCTGTGGAATTGAACAGGGCATAAATTGTTGACCCATGAAATTATTTTTATACTCTAATTCATGATCTTTATTTCATAGAAATGTATTTTCTTTCCATTGCTATAATAAAGAGGGAGAAGAAATGAGCTGAATTGCCCTATGTTTTAAAAGGTGCATAAATGGATATTTATACAAATCATTAAGGTTACAGACTTTTCACATACATTATTTTAGTTGCTTTTATAAAAGTAGATTTTTTTCACAGTATTGAGAAACACATTTCCAGTTTCTCTCTCTCTCTCTCTCTATATGTATATATATAATCCTTTCTCCTTCCTAAAGCTTAGTCCCTTTGCTACATAATTCTTCTTACAAAGTTTGGGAAAGCTGTCCAGAATGTTAAAAATGTAACACGATTTATACATTTAATAATGAACAGTTACAGACTTCATCATTAGGACAATTCCAGTAAGGCTTAAATAGTTTTCTCTATAGAAGAAAAGAAAACTTTATTTGTCCATTATTTGAACTAGAAGATGCTTTCAAAGGTTAGTTGTCCATCAAATTCCTTAGTAACCAAAAATGAGAATTGTACTAATGGGTCTAGCAGGAGCCACTAGCAGCAGATGAAAACTAAAGAAACTATTGGTTGCTATGGTGATGATGGCAGAGATGTGACAGCCCTGTGGGGAAGGGTTGGAGGAAAGGCCACTATACTGGCAAAAACATCTATTACCCTGATGGATCAGTTTTTTCTTTTAAATCCAACCCAGAAAAGGAGGGTGGCTGCAAAATAGGGTATGTAGAGTCAAAGCTTAGTGGAAAGAAAATGTGAAGGACTCTAGATTGGTTGATGTTATAGAAAAAAAATAAATAAAAGAAAGAGAAGTGATACCTACAAGGTGCTGATTAGGAGGACCTTGTAAATTATTTGGAATATAGTGAAAATGACCTCAAATGACATAAAACATTTATTTTTAGATATTTCTCCATTTTAAAATTGAACAGCTTTAACCATAGACTATCAGGTGAAATATTTAAACTCACATTCAAAATTAATGTGAAAATAGATTAAGTGGAAGGCCATTGAAATGTAAAAATAAAAACAATTGGCAAAATTATAAACAAAACAGTTTTAGGGCTGAATGAAATTGGACTGCAAAAATTCTCAAGGGTAGGGAGAAATTTTTCAAGTTCCCATGAGATTATAAGGTATATACTGAAAAAAAAAAAAAAGAGGGGGAGACATAGAAGAGGAAGGAGATAAAGAATTCAGCCCAGCCACAGTCTCAAGAATAACTAAAAAAAGACATATTGGAAATCCTATAAAATATTATCAACTTGGGGAATGAATATCAGAATAAATAATCAGAGTGGTATAGATCCTATTCTAGTAACAAAGAAGATCCAAAATTTTCCTCTGCTGTCATAAGACCTTCCCTGGTCTTAGCTGAAAATATCTCCTACATACTTTCAACAGTACTCATGCTCATATTATATGATAATTCTTTGACTCTTAGACCATAAGAATTTTGATAGCAGGATTTTTCTATCCCCAGCATTAGAATTTTTTTTTTAAAGAAAATCAGAAATTCTCTCAGACTACTGGATTCAGAGAAAATGATAAGCTGTGCTAATAGAGGAAATTTCTCATCAGGAGCTTCCTTCTCTTAAAAATAAAAATAAAAACAATAATAGTTAACATTCATGTTATATTTTAAAGTCCACTGAGTGCTCCACATATGTTAATTCATTTGATCATCACAACAACCCTTTGAAGTAGGTTCTATTATCATCCCCATTGTACAGATGAAGAAATTGAGCTGAGAAAGGTTAAGGACCTTAGGATCACACAGCTAATATCTAAGGGAGGATTTGAAATCATATCTTCTTAATTCAAGTATGTACAATATTTACAGATAGAGATACATTTATTTCTTTTTCCATTTAAAAAGTGGCAATTGATAAAATCCACCTAATCTATTATTTTATTCAGAAAAGCATATTCATAGGATCATTTAGTTGATCACAGACAAAGCTGAGAGAGACCTTAAAGATATTGTACATTTTACACACCAGAAAAGTGAGATTAAGACTAGAGATAGGAGACCAACCCGGGAGAATGACAGTAATGGCAGGGCATGGGGCAGTCTAGATTTTAGGGTTATTAAATTCAAGTCTGTGAGTTTACTTTAAAAATAAATGTTAACTGTATTTCAATGTAATTGGTTTCCTTTGTAATTCTGTTTCATTTTGTACATTTTAAAACTAATTATTCTGAAGAGAGATTATAGGCATTATTATACTGCTAAGGGGGTCCACAACTCAAAGTTTAAGAACCCCTTAAGCTTTTGTTCCTTAAGAGTTCACTGAAAGTTTATGAAAGAGACCTTAGGATTGTTTTCAGAAAATTTCCTTATAGTCAAGTGGCTTTTCAAAATAAAGTCCAGGAATATGATCCTGGAAATCCCAAGATTTTTTCAAGGGATTCTCAAGGTCAGAACTATTTTACAAAACTAAGATATTTTCATTTCTAATTTAATAATAGAAATAGATATAAATAACATATAAATTAAAATTCTCTTGGGGTGGAAACTCCTCGATTATTTTAAAGAATATAATAAGGTCTTCAAAGCAAAAACTTTGTGAACCCCCTCCTTATAGTTAAAGCAGTTTTATTCTCTCTCTGTCTCACCAGAATACAGTACAACAATGTACAAGACACACAAGGATAAAATAAAGGGCAGGAGTAGAATTTATTATTACCAAAAAGCAGGGGTAGTAAACATGATCTCAGACACAGTTAAACTTAAAATGGATTTTATTAAAAGAGAAAAATAGGGAAAATGTTGTGCCACAGTTTCCTTTGATTATTCTACCTCATTTTCCCTAATTGTTCTACCTCAATTTTCCTGAATTATTCTGCCTGGTTGCAACATCCTTCCTAATCATCATGATCCAGAAGAGGAGAAAGATCTTCTATCCTAGACATCATGACCCCAGACCTTTCCTACTTAACAGAATGTTTGGTGCCTTCCCCCACCCTGTCAGAACTGGATTGATAGTCCATTCCTCATCTCAATGCTCTGACTTTGCCCCTGCCTCAGTTTACCCCAGTCACTTGGAGTCATGTGTGGGTATATATACTTCCTAGGAAGCACACATTAGTGGCTGGATGCTGGATTCTTGGAGACAATAGTCTCATTCAGTCCTGGGACCAAACCATGGATCCATTTGGTCCCAGTAAATCTCTCCTTTACAAATGAAATATTAAAAACTCTAATCTCTATCTTGCCTCAGTTTCTCTGGCATTACAAAACTATGTGTGTTAGCAATATTATTCAATATTGTTTTAGACTATTTAAAACAACCAGACAATAGAGAATACCTGAAAGTATACCTGTCAAAACCGACACAGGAACTACCTGAGTATGAACATAAACCACTTTTTATACAAATAAAGTTAGATCTAAATAACTGAAATGGCATTTATTGTTCATTGGTAGGCAAAGTCAATATAATTTTTAAATGACAGTTTTACCTAATTGTTCAATGCCAACCCCAATTAAATTATCAAAAATTATAATGATTATAATGAAAAATAAAAAGTTCATTTGGAGAACAAAAGGTCACAAATTTCCAAAAAAACAACAAGGAAATGGAAGTAGATATAGCAGTATTGGACCTTAAACCATATTATGAGGTAGGAGTATTGTAGAAGTATAAAATAATTTCAATTATCATAAATTAAAATTTTCTTCTTCAAATAAAACCAATATAGCCAAGAATAGAAAGAATGCAGAAAATTGGGAGGGGGGAAGTTTCATAAACAATCTCTCAGATAATTTGTAATTTGTAATACAATTTGTAATTGTATTGGAATATTGCTGTATTGTAGGAAATGATGAGCTGCTTGATTTAGCAAAGACATGGAAAGATTTGGATTTCTGAAGAAAGATGTTATCTACCTTAAAAGAAAGTGATGACAATTGTCAATAAAACAATACAGTTTTACATATATGTATATTAGTATATATGTGTATATGTATATACATTTATAGATATCCATGTGCATGTATTTATATGTGTGTATGCATTTAATTTTAGTCTTCTTTAGAAGTAGAAAAGTGAGAAGGGAGGTGAAAAATAAAGTAAAATGTGCAGGATTAAGAACAAAATCTACAAGGAAGGAAAGAAAAGCTGGATAGCTTTGAAAATAATGTGTAGTATTTATTATGAATCCTCTCATGTTCCATTGTGTACATGGCAACATTCTGTTTTTTTCTTTTTTCATTTGTATTTAAATTTTAAAATGAATAGAAAATTTACAAAAACTCCAACAATAATGTATAATAAATTACACTTACTTAACTCCTTTCACCTCTTGGTTGCATTTCTGACTTTCCAGATTGCACTAGCAAAGTATGGGTCTCTCTCCTACACTTCCAATCTTCAGCTTCCTTTTTTTTTTCTCTTGGCTTCCATTCCATTAGAATGTAAATTTCTTGAACATAGAGGCTGTCTGTTTTTGCTTATATTTGTAACCACAATGTTTAGCAGTGCTTAGTTAAATACTTAATAAATGCTTGTAGTCAGCTTGCTTTAAATTAATAGTAGCCCAACAACCTATTCTTTGTTGCTAAGATTTTGGCCTTTTCTTGGATTTTGAGTATGGGAAGCTGATTACACTGAGCAACAGGAACCAAGTTATAATATACCAAATTATCTGATCACTATGCATCCCTTTTAGGACTAGCATCCATAGATCTATAAGAACACAGCTAGACAGATATTAGGAAGATCTCTCTGCCAACCAGCCTCTTATTTTATTTACTCTATTTTTTTCCCCTAAGATTTAAGCCACTCTTTAGTCTATAAACCTCAAGTCAGTAACGTGTTATATCACAGAAGTTCAAATGTTTAATTCTATGATGGAAAACTTTGCAGACAAATTATGATTAGATATCCATCCAATTTATGAAATGTTTTGAGCTGTTTGTTGAGTAGAATATTATTATATATTTTATTATGAAATAACATGTAGCCAAATCTTAACTCTTGCCATTATCTGAATATATGATTCAAATACAAATTAGAACTAAATTTTAATTTAGTTTAGTGTGACCCAAGCAAGTCATTTAATTTCCATGTATCTTTGCTCCTTTGTATATAATACTAATAACTCAAATATGAATAGATCTCCACAATACAATACAAATATTCAAAATACCATCTCATGAGTGTCCTGCCCAAGGAGGTGAAGGAAGATGGTATCAGCCCATTAGGTTTTCAATCTGGTCTCCTACTTTGTGGGGAGGAGAGTAACAACATTTATTCTACAAATGCTTCCCCCCACACCTGAACTGCTTATGACTCTGAAAAGACTTTATCATCAGGCAAAATCCTACAGATATTGAAAATAAAACTAAAAATCTCCCCCATTGACTAACAAATAGCCTCCTCCTCCTCCCCCTCAGTCATATTGACCCCGTCCTATCCTTCACTGCCATAACTGCCTGATCCCTTATTTCTATTTCCTTAAACCCCCTTCCCCAAGTCCCATTCGAAAGCCACCCATCTTTTCCATTATACCCTCTGAAGCGTTTGATCTGTAGGCAACAAATTTGCTTTCATTTTAAATCTTTCCATTTCTCACTCCTTCCATCTTTGACTCTCCTTGAAACATCCAAATGATACAGCTTCCTTTCCAAAATGATCATTCCCAAATAATACTCTTTCTAGCTATGGGATGTACTTTGATTCATTTCCTTCCCCTTACTCACTGGTCAAAATAGAAGAGGTAGAATTCTCCTTGCTTCCCACTGCTACTCCTCCTCACCACCATTACTCAGAAATCACTTCTAGTTTGAGGTTCACTCAATCTACACCTACCAGCCAATCAAATTTCTGGCAGCTCTTGCTACCAATTTCCAGGTCAGTCCCCTTCCCTCATTAATGAATTCAGTATATCACTGTATATTCACACTCTTTCTTTCCTCTTCAATTCCAGCTATCTTATCAGAGTATTTCAACATACATTTTGATACTTCCTCTAATATCCCATCCCCAGTTCTTCAAATTATTCATTCCTCATTACCCACTCTTCTATCCCACCTTTCCACCAACTACAAATACATCACTTCCTTGTTAATGATTTTACCATTCCCTTTGCCTTCCAAAACCAAACCTTAGTCTACAGCATGACCTCTAACCTCCAATCTTCAGTTCTCCCCAAGGCAATCATCCCTTCATTGAATCTACTCTTTCCTTTTTCCCAAGATAAATTCTTAGAAGTGAACTAGTTCATTTCTTTTTACACTATTCTCTTCTATTGAATCAATTGCCTCCACATATTATCAAAGATCATTTCTTGTCAAGTCTAACTTTGGCTCATCCATTGGCTTTGCTCTTATTCATGTGTTGCTGAATGAAGGAAAAAAAAAGCATGAAATCACAATGATTGGGTCCACTACAAAGTTATGTTACATAAACTCATCTGGACTATCACTGTTGCAAGTAAATACTTTTACTCACCTTAAATTTCTATTCCATTCTTAACAAACTTTTCCAAAAATTTTTCCAAACTTTTTCATCCTTCCTCAAATCTCCTCATGGATTTCACTACCATGATCCTCTCACTGGAGATCCTTGCCTCATATTTTATTGAACAGTAAGTCCATTCATCAAGAGTTCCCTTTTATCCTTTGTTTCTCATTTCACATCACTCAAATGTGTTCTGCCACTGTATCCTCCTTCACTCTTATCTCACATAATTGATTGATCCTTCTCTTTGCCAAGACAAATAGGCACAAAGGATTCCATTTCACCCTGTCTTTGCAGAGATTGTCTCCTTTAGCGTTCCCATTCTTTTACTTACCTTCAATCTCTTTTTGTCTACTACCTGGTTTTTGTCTTACTATGTAGAAACATATCCATGTCTTCATGATCTTCAAAACCTTCTCCCTTCACCCATTCATTCCTACTACCAATCATTCCTTATATCTCCTCTTTTTTGTGACTAAACTTCTTGAAAAGGTCATCTATATTTGAAGCATTCTTTCCTTTCCTTTCATTCTCTTCTTAACTTTCTGTAGTCTTGTGTCTGATGTCATTATTCTACTGAAACTTCTCTCTCCAAAGTCACCAATGATTTCTTAATTGTCAAATCTAGAGGTCTCTTTCTGGTCTCTGTGTGACCTTGACAGAATCATCACTCTCTTCTCTTTGATACTTCCTTCCCATTATACCTCATAATGCAGATGTCCCAGAGGGCTCTTTCCTGGGCTCACTTCCTTTCTCCCACTATACTAATTCACTTGATTATCTCCTCAACTAGCCTGGATTCAAGTTATCATCTTTATGCTGACAATTCTCAAATCTGTTTTTTTTTCAGTCCTAACTTCTTTGTTGATCTCCAGTCTTACATTTCCAGCTTCCTATTGGATACCTTGAATTAGATGTTAACAATAATCAAAACTTGACCTTCTCATCTTTCCCCCCAAAACCTTCCTCCCTTCCAAACTTCTCAATTATTGTCCAATACACCACCATCCTCTCAGTTCCACAAGCTATCATTTTGGGTTATCCTTGCCACCAACTTCACTTTCTCTCATTTCTCATATACAATCTGTTGATGAGGCCTATCAATTTTGCCTTTTTAAAGTCTCTAAAATATGCCTTCTCTCCTCTGACACTGCCATCACCTTAGTGCAGGCTTTCATCACCTTACAACTGGACTATTACAGTAGCCTACTGATTTGTTTCCCTGCCACAAGTCTCACTCCATTCCAGTCCGTCCTTCATTCAGCTGTCAGGGTGGTTTTCCTAAATCCCAGGTCTGCTCATAATAAACTTAAGTGGCTCTCTATCACCTCCAGGATTAGACATAATATTTAATTTTTAAAGTCTTTTATAACTTGCAAACTCCCTTCTCAGTCTTTTTATGCCTTACATATAGTCTTCAATCCAGTTACATTGATATCTTCACTGTTCCTTCAACAGGACACTTCATCTCCCAAACTCTGTTTTCACTGGCTATCTCCCATAACTTGAATGTCCTTGTTCTTTTTCTCTATCTCTTGGATTCTCTGGTTTCCCTGCAAATTCCAGCTAAAATCCTACCTTCTGCAAGAAGCGTTTCCCTCTTAACTCTGGTACTTTCCCTCTGTTGGTTTATTTCCTGTTTATATAGCTTGTTTGTGCAGAATTGTTTATACTTTGTCTCCCCCATTAGATTATGAGTTCTTCTTTGTCAGGGATTGTCTTTTGTCTTTCCTTCTATCCTAAGCACAGTATTTAGAATGTAGAAGGCACTAAATAAATGCTCCTTGAGTTTTAACTAAAACAGCTTTCTGAACTAGGCATTGGAAATCATTTATAAGTAAATAAACTGAAATGAAGAGATGCAAAAATATTGTAGAATCTTGAGGAAATAGTTTCTTTCATTCAGACAAAGACATTGAGTAGAAAAGCCAATGCATACTATGACTTTCAGTTTTTCCTACAGATCAAGTTTTAAAGCATCAAAGTAATTACCCAGTTACGTGCAACTCTTCAGATAGAATGGTAATCTCTGAAGATCTCTATTTTCAGCTTCTATTAGCATTACTCTTACAGTTATACAAAAGGAATGAATGACAGTTCCAGCTTTGGGAGTTAAGAGCTATATACCCAAGAGTAAAAACACCCTAATACACTTCTGGAAATGCTAGCAATAGCAATAAGACCAGAGAAGGAAACCAATATTGTAAAGATAGACAAAAAACAGATAAAATTATTCCTATTTTCTCATGACATGATGATTTACTTAGAAATTTCTTGGGAATCAACAGAGAGAATTGAGACAATAGCTTTAGCAAAGTTGCAAATCTAACCATTAGAATAGCATTGAAAAAATCAATAGCATTTCTACATAATTTAAAAATCTAAGAGACAATACTAGAAAGATAAATTCTATTCCAAATAACAAAAAATTTTGTTAAGCATCTGAGGATCAATCAAAGCTAACAAAAGGCTTGTATAGATTCAGTTACAACATACTTCTTAACAAAAAATACAGAACAAGTTAAGGATGGAAACATAGTCAGTGCTCATAGCTGCACCATGTCATTATAATAGTAAAAATGACTGTGCTACCTAAATCAATATACATTTTAATGCCATACCAATTAAATTATCAAAAAGATATATAGAACTTGGTAAAAAATAATGGCAAAATTGATTTGGAGAGACAAAAGACCTAGAATATGAATGGAAATGATTAAAAGAGATAGGGATGAAGGGAAAACAGTACTTTTACACTTCAAACTATCTTATAAAGCAGCAGTCATTACTATCACCTGAAATTGGTTAAAATATATAGAGAGGTAAATCAGTGGAACAGACTAAATAAAAGATAATCAGAAACAATAGAGCTCAATAACATCATTTGATTAAGTGGAAAAAATAAATCATTTAATAAAGAACTCCATTTGATACAAGTTGATGGAAAAGTTGAGAAACAATTTGGCACAAGTTAGGCTCAGACCAACAACTTATGCTGAGTTCCATAATACATTCTAAAAGGATACCTGACCTTGATTTTGAAAAACACATTATAAATATTAAGAGTAGTTATATACCTATTACAGCTATGGATAGGAGATGTAGTCTTAATCAAATAAGGGATAGTGGCAATTTCAAAAGATAAAAGACAACATTAATTACATGAAATGGAAAGTTTCTATATAGGCAAAATTAATTCAGTTAAGGAAGAGAAATCATAGAATAGTTTTAAAAAACATGTTTACTGGCTGTTGCTTTAGTAGCCACCATCTTCAAAACATAATCACTTGATCCATCCATTTCTGCTATCACCCCACATCTCACTTGCCTTTTATGGTTTAACTTCTTGAGAAGGCCATCTACAATTGATGTAAATTATTAACTGCCACATAAAAAGATATTCCAGATCACTAATAATAAGAAAAATGCACATCAACAATCTTAAAGTTTCACCTCACATCCTGCAAATGTACAAAAATGACAACTATCAATAGTCAGTGTTGGAGAGGTTGTGGCAAACTAGGCACACCACAGATTTATTGATAGAGCTGTGAAACACTATAATCATTTTGGAAAGTGATTTAGAATTGTGCAAATAAAGTGACTAAAATATTCATATACTTTGATCCAGAAATTCCATTACTAAGCTTAGTATATCCCAAGGAGGTGTTTGATAAGAAGAAAGTCTAAAAGTAGAAACTAAGACAAAGACTAAAACATTTATAACAACTTTTTGTGATAAATAATTTGAAACAAAGTAAATGTCCATCAATCATGGGATGGTTGAACAAAATTCAGGATGCAGAGATGGAATATTAATGTGCTGTAAGAAATTATAAATGTGATGAATGTAGAAAAACATCAAAAGGTCTAAATGAATTGATGCAGAATTAAATAGCCAGAGAAAAGAAAACAAGATATACGCAACAGAATACAACAATGTAAAGGGCAGTGGGATGAAAAAGGGGGTGAGGTGAGAAAAGATTGCTTGTTGTCTCTGGAGGGAAAAGGTAAAGGAGGGAAGGGAGAAAAATCGGGACACAAGATCTTACAAAGATGAATGTTGAAAAATATCTTTACATGTATTTGAAAAAATAAAATGCTACTGAGGAAAAAAAGTCATTTATATGTAATGGCTCTCTGAGAGGAAGAGGAAAAGGATATTGGAGAAAATCGTGTTATGAACAATTAGACATAGATAAAAACTAATTAAAATGAGAAAATGTTCTTTCTCTGAGTTGCCCAGGGAAGAAAAATAACTTTACATTACAGGCAACTCTGCTAAACTTTCAAATGATCAGGAGTAAGAAGAGAGTATTACATTGTCAAAGAAGGAAAAATAATTCTGACATTTTGTCAGAGAAGGTAAGGTATGTCCATTGTTGATATCATAGTAGAAAAAATAACAACATAAGAACAGACAAAATAATGAAATGAATTACTACAAAAGTACTGGAATGCTACATACATACATACATACTAGCTACTGGAAAGGGATGTCTAAACTTCGGTTTCTCACAGAAAAAAAGTTTGGGTTAGATGGTTTCATTTTGCTTCATCCTAACTCCAATATTAGGGAGAGTACAAGTAGTCTCCCTTTCTTTAGCTCATCTGAAGTATAAGTTTCGTCTAGAACTACCAGGTTAAATAATCTTTTTAGAACCGGAAATGTTACAGAAGTGTGGCCAATAATTCACCGTTAAATCCTTGGTGAAGAGAAGATTTTGGGAAATATTGTATCATTAAGCACCTTGAGCATTTTTCACTTGCTCAGAGGAAGAATGGAGAATGGTTGTTTGCCTTTGACATTTTCAGCTAAAAATCAGGTGCCTCGAAACTGCAACAAGAGGAAATGAGGAAGTAAAGGACAAAAGGGGAAAAATAAAAAAAGATAGCACAATTAAATTCTCCAAATTAAGGATATGAGAGGCTCTAACTTAGGGATTTCTGTGGTTCATACTTTGCAGTGGAATGAAAAACTGAGAATTATGTGTTGGCTTGTATTTAATGAGGCATCAAATTGTCAGGCATTATGGGTTCTGAATGATGAAGAAAAACAATTTCAGTTATTCATGTTTGGCCTTTGAACAAACAAGAGCCTCACCTTAGAGGGAGAGTTCTGGTCCCTGAGTTCAGGCTGACCACCAACTCTGGCGCTGATTTCAGCAGCAACGTTGCCTTTCAAATCTGTTTGGTCTGTCTTGAGAAAAGTGAACTCGCTTTGTCCTGGATCTGAAGCAAGACACACCTCGTAGGAATATGGCAATGGCAATGTTCCATTCATGCATTTACTGGTGCCTCTAGGTTCCAGGGTAGAATATAGATCAGTGGGAAGAGAATCCAATACTAGGTGCTGTTTGGGTTTTCGGCACTTAAAAACTAGCACAAATACTGCAGTCAGGAGGAATACAAAAGACACTAAAGCCAATGCAATGACCAGAAAAAAATTAACTTTCCATTGCGTGGATACATTTTCGGAGAGTTCCTCTTTCATCTCCGGCATTGCCTCTTGCAGACTGTCTGCGAAGACTAGGTGCAGAGCCACAGTGGCCGACAGAGGGGGCTGGCCTCCATCTTGCACAGAAACCAGAAGGCGGTGCCGGGCAGCGTCTCTTTCAGCCAAAGCCCTGGCGGTCCTGATTTCGCCTGTGCGCAGTCCCAGGATGAAGAGTCCCGGATCCGTGGCCTGCAGTACTCGGTAAGCCAACCAGGCGTTGTGACCCGAGTCTGCGTCCACTGCCACCACTTTGGTGACCAAGTATCCTGGCTCCGCAGATCGAGGGACCATGTCGAAGAGGGCAGATCTGTCAGGTCCCAGGGCCGGATAGAGGATGTTTGGGGCGTTGTCATTGAGGTCCAAGATGAACACTTGCAGGGTAACATTGGTACAGAGGGCAGGGGAACCAGCGTCACAAGCCTGCAGAGTCAGCTCGAAGGCGCGGACCTGTTCATAGTCGAAAGAGCGCTGAGCAAAGATGGCTCCGCTGTGGCTGTTGACCGATACGTAGGAGGACAGAGGCAGAGGACCCAAGTCACTGCTGACGATGGAATAGGACACTCGGCCATTCCCATCCAGGTCGGCGTCAGAGGCTGAGACACTGGTGATGGAGGTTCCAGATGGGTTGTTCTCGGGGATGTAAACGACGTATGAAGACTGGAGGAAAACTGGGGGATTGTCATTGACGTCAGCTATGTGCAAGGTGAGGATTTTGCTGGTGGACAGAGGAGGCTTTCCCTTGTCTGAGGCAATGACAGTGACATTATACTGTGGTGTCTGTTCTCGGTCCAGGGGCCCATCTGTCAGCAGTTTGTAGTAGTTCCTGGAAGAGGATTCTAGTCTGAAAGGTGCATTTTCCTGTACGTGGCATGTAACCTCCCCATTGACTCCAGAATCTCTGTCTGGGGTTTTCACCAGAGCTACCACTGTACCAGGTGAACAGTCTTCAGGAATCACTGCTGAAATGGAAGTGAATATAACTTCTGGGAAGTTGTCATTTACGTCCAGAACTTCAATTTCAACTGTGCACTGAGTAACCAGACCACCCCCATCCCTGGCTTCCAACACCATTGAGTAGTCTTTGATATTTTCAAAGTCTAGGTTTTCTAGAGTTGTAATTTCCCCGCTATTTGGATCCAGAGAAAACACTTGCCTTTCTCTGTGGGAAGAGCGGTCGAAGGAAAAAGTGATTTCCGCATAGATCCCCTCATCTCTGTCCGTGGCTGCCACGCGCAGCACAGATGAGCCCGGGGGCAAGTTCTCTAGCAGACTGACCTTGTAGACGTCCTGGCTGAAGACAGGGGCATTATCATTGGCGTCAGCGACACTGATTCTGATCTGAGCTGTGCCACTTCGGGCTGGATTCCCGCCATCCACGGCAGTCAGGACCAAGTGATAGAAACTTTGCTTTTCCCTGTCTAGAAGTTTCTCTAACACAAGTTCAGCATATTTACTGCCATCTTTTTTCTTTTTTACTTCGAAGGAAAAAACAGGATTGGTGCTTAGGTAATAAGTTTGTAGGGAATTGAGTCCCGTATCTGGATCATGAGCAGGTTCTAATGCAAATTTCGCACCTGGAAGGGTAGACTCAGAGATGTTTAAATTGATGATGTTTCCCCTGAACTGGGGTGGATTGTCATTTATGTCTTCAATTTCCACGTTAATATGGAAAACATTTAAGGGATTTTCAACTACAGTTTCTAAAGTCAGAGCACAAACTCTTGTTTGGGGGCATATCTGTTCTCTATCTATTCTGTCCCTTACAAGCAAATCCCCTCTTTCCGAGCTTACACTAAAGAATTCTCTATCTCCATTAATCCGGAGCTTCCGGAAGGATAAATCGTGGATCTCTAGTCTCAAATCCTTGGCGAGGTTCCCCACCACAGACCCTTTAGCCATTTCCTCGGGAATTGAGTAACGAATCTGCTGTGAAAGCACTCGGCAGAACAAAGACGCCAAAAAAGGAAACAGTACTTGCCTCTTGAGCCGCCAGCCCCTCTGTTCAGCACCACTTCCCATCTCTCGCGCTCCTAGGATCTCTGCCTTTCCAGGTTAGGGAAGTCACACTTCAAATCATTTCTGGATTTTAAGACTTCTCCTATAGCGAGAAGCGTCACTACTCAGTGCTTATTGATCAGAGCATACAGGGCAAACCCTGTTGAGAAGAAAGCTCCAATCATTAAAGATTGGGTCGCTTCTGTGATGTGAGCCCCAGGACCGTGCAGGAAATCACAGTGTAAGAGCCTCCTCCAATAGATCTCAGACTCAATTCTGCCTCGGTATTGGTGGACAGCGGCGCTCTGAGTCTCTTTTGTAGAACTGCATTCAAGTAAGTAAGTAAGTGCGCCACCAGGAGTCTATAGAACTGAGTTTAAACAGAACCTTTTTTCTCGTGAGACGATCTCGGAAATACAAGGATGTCATCCTATTGGTCGGCTAACGATTTCCTGAGGAGTTTATTACATATTGGAGTTTGCTCTGTTTGTAGTCTTTTTGTTCAATAATTTCAGTCGTGTCTGACTCTTCCTGACACCATGTGGGGTTTTCTTGGCAAAGTTATTGGAGTGATTTTTCATTTCCTTAAGGTTCCAGATCATTTTACAGTGATGGAAAACCGAACAAAACAGGGTTAAGTGCCTTGCCCAGAATCACACAGCTACTATGTGTCTGGGATAAATTTGAACTTGGGAAGAAGTCTGGAACCGCGTTATTTAGATGCTCACGTTTTCTCAATCTTCTAGTTTTATTAAGGAGTACGTTTTGATGTAGTCTTGAAGTTTATTTGGTGCCGATTTTTTTCCCCTCTTTCAATTTCTGAAAATACAGAATGCTACAATCTGGCAAAGAACCTTTGTTGTGATGGTAGGTTGGAATTATGTAGAAGTTTCTATGAAATTTCATAATATTGAATTCTCTTGGGTCGGGATAGTCACTTTCAAAACATTGCTCATTTTAGCTTCTCTAAACATTGTAAAAAGTTCGACAGGTCCACACTAATCATTCTGGCTAAGATGACAGAAAAGGAAAATGATTCATGTTGGAAGGATTTGGGAAGAGGCATACTAATGCACTGTTGGTGGAGCTGTGTTGTGTAAAGTCATCCATTCTGGAGAACAATTTAAACCACGCCCAAAGATCTATAAAACTGTATGCATCTTTTGATCAAGCAATATGGCTACTAGGTCTATATACCAAGAAGATCTAAGAAAGAGGACTCATATGTGAAACATATTTATAGCAGTTGTCTTTCTTTCTTTGGCAAAGAATTGCAAAATGAGAATATATCCATCAGTGGATCTCTTCGATAAAGAGAGCTAATTCAGTTTCAAGTGATCAAGGATGGACAGAAGCAGCTACACCCAAAGAAAGAACACTGGGAGATGAATATAAACTGCTTCCATTTTTGTTTTTCTTCCCGGGTCATTTATACCTTCTAAATCCAATGCTCCCTGTGCAACAAGAAAACTGTTCGGTTCTGCACACATATAATGTATCTAGCATATACTGTAATCTATTCAACATGTAAAGGACTGCTTGCCATCTGGGGAAAGGGGTGGAGGGAGGGAGGGGAAAAATCGGAACAGAAGTGAGTGCAAGGGATAATGCTGTAAAAAATTACCCTGGCATGGGTTCTATCAATAAAAAGTTATTTAAAAAAAAAGAGAGAGAGAATATATCCATCAATTATAGGATGGTTGAACAAGTTATGGTATATGGATGTGATGTAATACTACTGTTGTGTAAGAAATGATAAAAAGTATAGTTTCAGAAAAACCCAGAAAGACTTATATGAACTGATGCAAAGTAAAATAAGCAGAACAATATACACAGTAACAATAACATTGTAAAGACAACTTTTCCCTATTAGACACAGTTTAATTCACTGAAAGATTTAGTTGGATCAAGACAATAATCTACCACAACTTCGAAGTATTCATAATATAAAATACCTTTCACTTTCAGATAAGATGGAGGGGCTTGTAGATTGAAACATATTTCTTTCTCTGATTCTTCTTTTTTGCATTTTTTGGCCTTTTGGGGGCTAAGCTGGGAATATGGAGATTCTTGTTCTGAAGAGGCTACTATTTTGTAAGAGGAACATCTCTATCTGAACTGTCACAAATATCCCCTTCCCAATTCCTCCCATCTTTGTCCTTCAATTTAGGGTTTGCTGTGAGAATCAATCAGCTCAAAGATCAGCATATCAATATTTCCCAAGAGATTAATGATTAAAAAAAAAACAACTATTCAATGTGTGCTAAGGATCCTTTAAAAATATCATCTATTTAAAAAATATGGAGAATTGAGATAAACTTAAGAAGAATTCTAGGAACCAATTTAGAGTAAAGCAAGCAGAACCTGGAGAACAATTTACACAATTATTACAATAACATAAATGAAAATATTGAAAAACAGCACAATCATCAAACAGTGACATAGTAAAGTTTGATTTCTCACTTTAATCAGAAAAATAGAATGTGACTGAAAAATGAGATATGTGTTCGCATCCTTATATGTTTTGGTTAGCTCTATTTTGTTGTTGCTGTTGTTATAAAGAAAAGATTTTGGGGGGAATCATTAGGAAGTGACAGCAAAATAGAGAAAAAAAGGATTAATAAAAAATTTTAAAGAAAAAGATTAGATTATGCCATTTCTCTGCTCAAACCCCCTCAATAGGATTCTTAAATACTTAAGACCTCCACAATTTAGTGATTTTTCTCTCAGCAATCTCACAACATTCTTCTCATGTACTCTATGATCCAGGTAAACTGGTGTACTTGCTCTAAGACAATACATTTGGATCTTTCTCACTTCTGTGTTTTGGACTATGATGTAATCTACATTTGTAGTATCCTTCCTTTCTTCACTTTTTATCCTACTTCTCATCTCCTTCTGTTAACTTGCTCTTCTTCAAGGAATAACCAAATTAGGTGCCACCTTCTCTATGGAGTGCTATCTCCTCTGATGCTTCCAACTCAAGCAAAAGCTCTTTGAGCTCATCTGCTATAATAGAACAGAGTACTCCTCTTATAATGCTTATTGTATGTAATTGTATTACAGTTATCTGTGTATGTGCATTCCAACATCTGTTAGACCACAAACTTTGTGAAAGAGAAAAAAACTAAAGTTTTATTTAGACATTGCACATAGTGAGTACTTAAATGCTTTTATCAATCTATTAATGAATAGGCAAGAAAGTGAAGAAATTATTTCAAGCTAGCTTTTTAAAACAACAAAACAGGGAAGAAATAATGATAATGTGTGTTCCCTTACAGACTTAAAAGGATGCTTTCATTATAAGCACTAAAAAATGGACTGAACTTAAACAGTATTTTCCTTCAGATCTATAGTTTAAATCTATAGTATAAATATGTCTTACAAACAAAAGAAAACTTAGAAAATCGTTACACTTAAAATGTTATCAAATAAGATAATGTATATCAAATACTTTGTAAAAACTTAAATGTACTATCTAAAAGGAGATATTAATATCATTATTATTTTTATTTCCTACCACGATCAATATAGTCTTCCTCACTTATAACTGCATTGGTATTTCAGTCAATTAAGTAAAAGTAAGTGAAACAACTACTACACACTCCGTCAGAGAACTACTTGCCACCACTAAATAAATGGTCAACAAAATACTCCATAAGATAAGAAATTGGAAATGCAAGTTGCATTTGGTGAACTCCGGAAGAAAATCAAGGACATTTCCTTATAACTTCCGGTTTTAGACTTCTTTTAATCAGTCTTTGATTATACACTTATTTTTATTCAAGATAAAAGGGAATTCTGTAAACATTGCATGGTAGTAAAATGACAAAGAAATGAACTCACCTGAACTATATTTTGATTTCCTTTACTAAACTCTGAATCACTGGAGAACAACAGTGGTGTATTTTTATCACAGCTCTGCAGACTTAGGAGTGTGTCTGCATAGTTGGGTTGAGGAAAGACCAGATGACTCTTCCGAGAGTCAGTGGTAAGGGAAATCTCATGAGTATATGACTGGAGAAAAGCTTGGACTCCTTCTGTGCCCACAAAGTGGGAGGCAGGTACTGCTCCAAATTTGTTACTACTTATTCCCAGTAAGTGTGATCTCCACCATTTGCGTAGCCTGAGTGCCAGTAAGGTGATAATGAAGACAAAGAATAAAGAAGAAACCGAAGCCACTGAGATAACAAGGTAGAGTGTGAGTTTGGAGTTATCAGTAGTTTCTGGGATCTCCATGATGCTGAGATCCGAGAGAATCTCAGGGATGCTGTCTGCCACAACCACTGTGACACTTACAGTGGCGGAGAGGGGTGGCTCGCCTTTGTCTGTGACTGCCACCACAAGATTCTGCTTGAGGGCGTCTTTGTCGAGGAATGACCGAGCAGTCCTGATCTCACCGTTATGCAGGCCACCGAAAAAAGCCCAGGCTCTGTGGCCTTGAGCAGGCGATAGAACAGCCAAGCGTTCTGGCCTGAATCTCCGTCCACTGCTACCACCTTGGTCACCAGGTAACCTGGCTCTGCAGATCGGGGAGCCAACTCTACCCCTCTGGAGCCATCGGTGGGAAAAGTGGGATATAGGATTTCCGGGGAGTTGTCATTTTGATCCAGGATGAAGAGAGTCAGAAATACACTGTTATTGAGAGGCGGTTCCCCTGAATCGGTAGCTGTCACTCTTAGCTGCAAGTCCCGGAATTTTTCGTAATCAAAAGAGCGCAGAGCATAGAGGACACCAGTCTCCGAATTAATGGAGACATAGGAAGAGAGAGGATCCTCCTGGAAGATGTCATTAGCAATAGTGTAAGTGATTTGGGCGTTTTTCTCACTGTCTGGATCACTGGCAGTCACTGAATAAATGGAAGCGCCTCTTGGGTTGTTTTCCCGGATATAAGCAGAATACGAAGTCTGACTGAAGGCAGGAGGGTTGTCGTTGACGTCGGCCACGTGCAGGGTGATGAGAGTGTCTGTGGAAAGAGGCGGAGCCCCGAAATCTGTGGCTGTCACGGTGATATTGTACTCCGAAACCTGCTCCCGGTCCAGGGCCGTGTTTGTCACCAAACTGTAGTAATTTCCATAATTTTTTTCTAATTTAAAGGGCCGATTACTTGGGATGGAACATGTGACGAGGCCGTTCTCTCCCGAGTCTTGATCGTGTACATTTAAAAGTGCGATGACGGTCCCTGAGGGAGAGCCTTCTGGGACTGAGGTGATCAGAGATGCGATAGTCACTTCCGGAGCATTGTCGTTTACATCCACAACTGTTACCAACACATTTGCTCTCGCAAAAAGCCCTGCATTATCTTTAGCTTGTACTTCCATTTCGTAGAACCCTGATTCCTCATGGTTCAGATTCCCTACTGTCGAGATTCTGCCCGAATGACTGTCCAACTCAAACATCTGTTTGGCTTTGTTGTGAATATTCCAGAAATAGGTCACTTCTCCGTTGATTCCTTCATCCGGGTCGGTGGCGTTCACTGTGAGCAGCCACGTTCCCACAGGCACGTTCTCGGGAATGCTCACGCTGTACACGGACTGAGTAAACACCGGGGCGTTGTCGTTGGCATCGAGAACAATCACTCGCACTCGCACCGTACCGGAGCGGACAGGATCTCCTCCATCCGAGGCCGTGAGGATGAGGTGGTGAACGGGTTCCTCTTCCCGGTCCAGGGCCCGCTCTAGCACCAGCTCTGGGTACTTGGCCCCATCTGCTTTGCTTTGCATAAGTAGAGAGAAGTGAGGATTCGGGCTCAGTTGATAGCTCTGAAGACCGTTCATTCCCATATCTAAATCCCATGCATTAGGAAGACGACATTTTGTTCCTAGGGTTGCCTGTTCACTTATTTCTATGTCTACTTCATTTTCCTGAAAGCGTGGAGCATTATCATTAATATCAGTCACTTCTACTTCTAGCCCATAAATCTTCACTTTGTCCTCGAGGAGAATCTCTACATTTAAAAGGCACTTTAAGGAGCCCGGGCAAAGTTCTTCCCTGTCTATTCTGTCCACTGTCACTAAACTGCCGCTTCTGACATTCAAGGCGAAATGTTGCTTCTTACCTCCGGAGACAATACGAGCTCCTCTTTCCGAAAGCTCCCGCGGCTTCAGCCCAATATCCTTGGCGATGTCACCCACTAAAGAGCCCTTCTCCATCTCCTCGGGCACAGAGTAATGGATTTTCCCCGTCCCGGTGTTCCATAGCAGCCCCAGGACATAGCAAAACAGGATTCGCTCTCTGTTGGACTGCTGCCTGTGTGATGCAGTCATTTCGTTTTTCCTGCCTGATTTACCACCTTCTTGTGTTCTTTCATTCAAATTCGGTCTGGAGCTAGTCTTGGATGAACCATATACACAGCCAAATTCAGAACCGGGACGGCTTGTGGGCTTATTCTCCGTGCAGACTTAGAGCTTGATCTGCTCTGCTCGTGCTTTGCGAGGTAGGCGTGGGGAGGATCTGACTGGATCTCTCCTTGTTTCTCTCTCCCTGATTGTTGAACAGCGGCGCTCAGAGTCTTCACCAAATATTGCACCAACTTTGTTTTTCCCCTGATCATGCTCAATATCTGCAGCTGGTGATCCCGGTTCGTCAAGACTTTAGAAGATGAACACACACACACACACACACACACACACACACACACACACACTTGTTTCGTTAAATATTTCCGGAAGACATATAAAATTTTTAAACATTATTTTTAAAAAGTTTAAGTTCCAACTTCTCTTCCTCCATTTCACTCCCCCCGTTTTTGGAGCAAGCAATTTTATGTTGATTATGTGAAGTCAAACAAAACATTTCCATATTAACCATGTTGGAAAAAAAACCTAAGAAAAATAAAGTTGTTTCTTGTTGTTTTTTTAAGTTTTATTTTGATCTTTTTTTCAGAATTTATTAGTTCTCTCTCTGAAGGTGGATAACATTTTTCATCACGGGTCCTTTGGATGAATATCTGTTTTAAAGGAAAGCTTTCTTTGTCCCCTAAAGCTTTTTTCATATCTTTATCTTAGCGAGATGATTGTAAGTGATTATTTTGTGATCATTTCAATTTATGTTCTTCAACGGCTTTGTATGCTAATTAGAAACATTGTACGTGAATGACTTTATTTGTTGCTGCTGAGACTGCTGTTTCACACACACATAGTATACACTCAATGAAATTAGTGTGTTAAATTCAATTTTCTTTCTTAATACATTTATGAAATCAGTCTGCTAAATGCAAATAGGAAAAATACTATTGGGTTATGCTGAGATTGGCAATGGGGAAGATAGCAAAAAAAAAAAATTCTTCAAGGGAAATGTACAATCATTCTAGAATCGAGAAGAAGAGATGATATGGAACGGTCAACGGAACTGCTTACACGGTAGGTTGCGTTATTCAAATGGCGATCATCCCTCTAAGTAGTTTGTAGTGACTACCTTGGAGAACATGAAGATTTTTGCTTTACAAGAATTGGAAACTTAGTCCCTGCTCCCAGCAATCGAACCCCCTCAAGTCTACCATATGCATGTGACATACAATGCTAATTTCTATCAATTTAGATTTTATAGTTAATGAGGTTCTTCTGGGATTTTCTTTTGAAAATGATTTTTAAAAGTAAATCTGAATAAAATGATTATTTCAAGCATTAGGTATTGTTATTTAGCGTTGAGTTAGCTATTAGAAATGGGAGAGAAAATAAATGAGCAATATATACCCGAACCCTAAATCACACAACACTACTTCAGATTTACCCTTTAGGCTCATGAAACGCATTATAGAACAGCAAGCAATTTGTAGCATTAATATGAATACAGAGAAAACATAGCTTATTGCAGAGAAAGAATTAGGTGTGCCTTTCAAATCTTCTGACATACTTAAAAATTAAGAGATGTGGGGAAATCCAGAAAAAAAATATATTCAACAATTCAAAAACTCACCTCTTTGGAGCCAAGTGGGTTGGTTTGCAAATCATTAGGAATTTCAGAAGAATCATTTGCTAAAGTATCAAAAGGACTATAGGAAAGGAAATTGTGTCCGGCAGAACGTTGGTTATTGGGCTTTAAAAAAGTGAATTCATATTTTCCTATTTCTGTAGGCAAAGGTGGTTGACTGGAATAAGGTAAAGTCCCATCTTCATAACTGGATGGGATTGCAGGCTTTGAGTAGGGTTCTGGTGAGAAACAACCTAATGTCTTGAGATTGTTGTATCTCCGAAAGCGTAGAATGATGGTCAGTATTATTGTGACTAGAAACAGAATCGAGATTAGTGCTAAAGCTACTACTAAGTAAAACTGTAGCTCAGATTGGATAGTAGAGGTATCTGAGCGCTCCTCTTTCATCTCCGGCATTGCCTCTTGCAGACTGTCTGCGAAGACTAGGTGCAGAGCCACAGTGGCCGACAGAGGGGGCTGGCCTCCATCTTGCACAGAAACCAGAAGGCGGTGCCGGGCAGCGTCTCTTTCAGCCAAAGCCCTCGCGGTCCTGATCTCGCCTGTGCGCAGTCCCAGGCTGAAGAGTCCCGGATCCGTGGCCTGCAGTACTCGGTAAGCCAACCAGGCGTTGTGACCCGAGTCTGCGTCCACTGCCACCACTTTGGTGACCAAGTATCCTGGCTCCGCAGATCGAGGGACCATGTCGAAGAGGGCAGATCTGTCAGGTCCCAGGGCCGGATAGAGGATGTTTGGGGCGTTGTCATTGAGGTCCAAGATGAACACTTGCAGGGTAACATTGGTACAGAGGGCAGGGGAACCAGCGTCACAAGCCTGCAGAGTCAGCTCGAAGGCGCGGACCTGTTCATAGTCGAAAGAGCGCTGAGCAAAGATGGCTCCGCTGTGGCTGTTGACCGATACGTAGGAGGACAGAGGCAGAGGACCCAGGTCACTGCTGACGATGGAATAGGACACTCGGCCATTCCCATCCAGGTCGGCGTCAGAGGCTGAGACACTGGTGATGGAGGCTCCAGATGGGTTGTTCTCCGGGACGTAAACGACGTATGACGACTGGAGGAAAACTGGGGGATTGTCATTGACGTCAGCTATGTGCAAGGTGAGGGTTTTGCTGGTGGACAGAGGAGGCTTTCCCTTGTCTGAGGCAATGACAGTAACATTATACTGTGGTGTCTGTTCTCGGTCCAGGGGCCCATCTGTCAGCAGTTTGTAGTAGTTCCTGGAAGAGGATTCTAGTCTGAAAGGTGTATTTTCTTGTATGTGGCATGTGATCTCCCCATTGACTCCAGAATCCCGATCTTCTGTTTTGAACAGGGCAATAACAGTCCCTGACACCGCATCCTCCGCAATGGTATTGGACACAGAAGTAAACATTATTTCTGGGTCATTATCATTTTCATCTAGAATTTCGAGTATAACTTTGCATTCAGAAGTCATACCACCTCCGTCTTTTGCTCCTACACTCAATGTATAACTTTCAGTGTTTTCAAAGTCTAACTGACCTTGAGTTTTAATTTCCCCACTTTTATGATCCAAGTGAAATATATTAAGAGCATTATCCGCTGTGGTTTTAAAGAAATAGGTGATCTCCGCATTGATCCCTTCATCTTTGTCTGTGGCCATCACCCTTAGCACTGAGGAGCCTGGGAGCAAGTTCTCTCGAAGACGAACTTTGTAGAAGTCCTGGCTGAAAAGTGGTGGATTATCGTTCGCATCAGTGACGTTGATTCTGATCTGAGCAGTGCCACTTAAAACTGGGTTACCTCCATCAACAGCCACCAGAACTAAGTGATGAGAACTCTGCTTTTCCCGGTCTAGAGGTTTCTCCATTACTAGCTCTGGATATTTCCTACCATCAGGGCTCTCCTTCACAATCATAGAGAAATACTCATTAGGGCTCAGTTGGTAACTTTGTAGAGAATTGACACCCACATCTGGATCTACAGCAGATTCTAGCCCAAACCGAGAGCCCTTAAGGGCAAATTCATTGATCTGTAAATTGATGATATTTTGAGGAAAATGAGGTGGGTTGTCATTAATATCTTGTATGACCACGATTACATGAAAAACATTTAAGGGGTTTTCTGCTACAGTTTCTAACGTCAGAACACACACAGGCTTCTTTCCGCACAATTGTTCCCTGTCTATTCTGTCCCTTACAAATAATTCCCCGCTCTGAGTGCTTACGGCAAAATGCTGCTTCTTTCCATTAACTCGCAGTTCCCGAGCCGGCAAGTCCCGCACATCCAACCCCAGATCCTTAGCGAGATTTCCCACCACAGACCCTTTCTCCAATTCCTCAGGAATAGAGTAGCTGATGTGCTCAGAAAGCGCCCGACAGAACAAAGAAGCGAAGAAAGGATATAGAACTTGCCACCTCAGTAGGTGATCCCTGGGTACTGCGTTCCTTCCCATACTTTCTGTGACAGGATTACAGCTCAGTCCCAAGAATCCGCCTTGTATATCTCCCTTGGTTCTTAAGAATCCCCCGGAAAGAGTACGCAGTGCCCTTAATCGGTGTTTTTGGTGAATCCGGGAGATCTGGGAAAGGATCGGTGGAGCAGAGCGCCAAATTAAGTGCCGTATATCTTGTGTGATGTGATCCTTTATGGCTCTGCAGGAAATTACCCTGCAGTAAACTGGCTCCAATTCTTTCTCTCTCGGTATTGGCCGACAGCGGCGCTCAGAGTCTGATCTAATGAACTGCAAGAAGTAACTCTTCCAAATATTTGATTAGCTACAGGAGGATCCATTCCGTTGAACAGAAGCAAGAGTAATCCTCAAACTTTGTGACCGTGGAGTTGATCATTTTAGACTATCAGTTTTTCCGGTAATGAGTGTAAGTAATCAATGCCTTCCAAAAAGGAGCAAATAGCAATGGGGAAAGGATATAGTTTTTAATCGAAAGACATCTTTTTATTTTATTATTAAAATACGTTTTTTTTTTTTTTTTGTGGGGGGGAGGATATTTCAGGTGTATATACTGGATTTTCTTGGTAAAGATACTGAAATGCTTTGCCATTTCCTTCTCCAGCTCATTTTTACAGACGAAAAACCGAGCCACTTTTTAAAATGACTTGCCCGGTCATACATTTAGTAAATGTCTAAGATCGGATTTGAACTCATTGAGATGAGGCTTCCTGATTTCAAGCCCAGTGTCTACCCACTGTACCACCTAGCTGCCATTATTTAATATTACTAATAGCATTTCAAAAATTCACTTTGTTATGTTTAACACTAGCGCCTAAATATAGCCTTCAAATCCATCCCACAATGACATACACTTCTCATTTCAATCAAATTCATACTTTATATTTTCCAGGATCTTCGCTCTTCCTCTCCCATTTGTGTAGGATATAGCACTAGTTTTCCTTATTGGTCTCAGCAGATACTTTCAATTATATAAAAACTCAGAGACAAGTCTTTCCCCACATATGCACACACAATCCTTAATTTCACCTAGTAGCAAACAAAAACTCTTTCCATTTATTCCTCAGATATCCTAGTATACATTTTTGTCCTTCCTTCCTGCCTTCCTCTCTCTTCCACCTTTTCTCTTTTCTCTTTCCCCCCTCTATCTATATGTGTGTGTGATTATTTCTCCTTATTTGATTGAGATTGTTTTCAAGACCACATTATTGTACACCCAATTTAACCTAAATATTTATTATTGACTTCTTTGCATTTTAATAATATTTTTTCTTTTTAAATATGAGATTCATTTCTATTTTTATTGACTTGTATCTAAGTCTAAAACAAGTAAAATAACATTTAAAGTGAAATTCATTGTTTCAGGTATTAAGGGAAAGAATTCTATTCTGTCATTCATGAACAGAAAGAGCAGAGCCAGGGCAGGGAATGATATTGATTTATCTGAATCTTGGGATTAGATAAATATTTGAATGCATTACATAATTATACACTTCTCTTCATGATGACTTCCTAGAAGCCAGTTACATTTTTTTTAAAGCACACATAGAGATTACAAGCCTCTTTCTGTTTTCACAATAACTGAGGTGAAGTGAAAGAAATGGGGACAGAGGATGTGAAGAATTATAGCTTTTGAGTTATTCATGAATTAGTGTTAGTATTTACATATGGGGTCCTTGTTCATTGGTCAAAAAGCATACTACTTTGAAAACTGAACTGAACCACTAATGATATTTTTTACCATAAGTTGAACCAAAAACCTAAATTAAATTGTGACTGAATGGAAAAGCAAAAGAGTTTGAAAAGTAAATTTCATCTTGAGTCCAAGTAAAGTTAGAACCATAATTTGTCCCATCTTCTTCCAGTGCTTCTGACAAGCATGAAAAAGAATAACTTGAAAATACTTGCTGTTTAAGCAATATCTACTACAAAAAATGAAGACTTCGAGAAATTCTGAGAAAAATGTCACCAACTCCTCCTCCACTAAGACCAATGTATATGTTCATACTCAATACAATTGCTGGGCATTGGAGAGGTTGAAGGACAGATGTTTGAAAATTCATTTTGTATTTATAAACTCAAAGATCAAAGACTTGAAGAGAAACCTCCACTCAAAAACCTCATTCCCATAGATCATTGATATTTTCTATAGAAAAAGAGATAGAGGGCTCTGAACATGTTAAACACTGAGCAATATTACAAAAATAAAATTGATAGTATATCTACAAAAGGTAAATAAAAGGTTACTGATGTAACAGAAATATCTTTGTGTGATCAGACCACTGACTAGCTATGGAAAACTAAAAGATGTGAAGGTGAAAATTAGTCTATAGAAAAATTGTCATGAGTCCTAACTAAACAATATTACTTCAAGATTATTCGCAGATGAAGTGACAATGGACAGGCAGAAAATAGCTTTAGATCTTCATCATTTTTATAACTACCTATTTTCATCAGCAATATCACATTTTTATTCTATCTCTTCAGCACCTGAAGGAAGAAAAATGGTAACAAGACACTTTAGGTTGAGTGGCTGACTGGACTAGAGCACGTACAAACAGAAGAAATCCCAAACAATTTGGAAGATACATCATTACAAGATACCACAAGAGGAAAAATATTATAAAGAACTGGGGAGAAATACTTTGGACATTAATAACCACTAACCCAAAATTTGACTTTCTCATGTTCATAACATCTTTTTGAGAATGATATATCCAACATGTATCTATGATGGAAATATCACATATGAAAAGGGAGGTTTTTCCACAATATTATATATATCAGAGCTTATTTTAAGAGTCACACAAATACACAAATGGTACACAGAATACAAGATCTGTGTGTATGTGTCTCGCTCTCTGTCTCTGTCTCTGTCTTTCTGTTTCTGTCTCTGTCTCTGACTCTGTGTGTGTGTGTGTGTGTGTGTGTGTGTGTAAATTTTGTTCTGCAGAGCCAAGAAAATTTGGTTCTGCAGAACAAAATCCAGCCTTAAGTCTTTCAACAAAGCATTTCTTGCTTGTATGGTTTCTTGATAAAAGCAATTATTGATATTATATATATATGTATATGTGTATATATATACACCTGTTTTTTAAAATGTTTGGTTTTAAAATGTCAAGAGATATATAATTTAGGAAGAAATATATTTAACAAAGATGTCTATATTATCATGGAGAACATTCTGCAAAAAGTTCAAGAAGGAGAGAGAGTCTCTACAAATGCTTTTGTTTCCAGATGATATTGTGCTAA
This sequence comes from Antechinus flavipes, assembly GCF_016432865.1. Classification (NCBI taxonomy): domain Eukaryota; kingdom Metazoa; phylum Chordata; class Mammalia; order Dasyuromorphia; family Dasyuridae; genus Antechinus; species Antechinus flavipes. The sequence continues at coordinate 390,504,582 of NC_067399.1, read as the reverse complement.
TTGCAACAAACACCAGAACATCAGAAGGCATTCTCAATAAAATCTGACTACTCCAAAGAAATCAATTTAACAATTTATATGTAAGTGGTTGGGAAATTGTCCCCCTTCCTCCCCCAGACTATGACATACAATTCGATGATCTTTGAGGTAGAACATCATTGCCATGCACTGCAAATGGAAAATGAGTTGGAAGAGAGAACATTGAATTGCTTTTAAGAAATAGAGAAGTTCTTTTAATGATCCTAAACTTCACCCTACCACAAAAGCCCATCTAAAAACAACAACAAAAAAGACCAACCAGAGATTCCCTATTGATGATAGCTAGTTGAGAATCCTAGGACATTATACTTAATGAACAAAAAATTCAAGTTGTAAGTAACTTGCACAAAATCAGTGGAGAAATGGATGATGGTTGCTAGTAGACAGAAGCAGAATTTCCATTATTTCCTATATGCAAAATGTGGTATAAGAATACCATTCAAAAAATGTATAGTTGGATATGAAGTGAGAGTGAGAGATAAAGAGATGGAGAATTTGAATGACAATCCGGTTTGCACAAAATGTAAAACAAACAAATAAACAAACAAAAAATTAGAGAAGACTTCTATCATATTGATTCTCATTGGAAAATCACTGGAAAATATAGACATAACTTGGACAAGATGAGGGGAGAAATTGTTTTCAATTAGCACTGATGATTGTCCAAATAGATCATTTCACAGAGCCATTAAAATATATGTGATACAAAGTGGGTTTTACAAAATATAAGTGTTATGCATCGCAAACATTTATGGATATGACAATTTGGGGACTTTCATAACAAATAAGGATTTCTTTTGATCTCAAAAGAATTAGATCATTGCACTAGATATGTATAGGACTTAAAAACAAACTTAGGAGTGAGAAATAGTAGAGGGAAATGACTATATAATCTTGAAAGCCCAAATTAATAATAAATGAGACATTCTTTAGAGCAAGTTTTTAAAACTTTTTCTACTCACAAATCTTTTCTTCCCAAGAAATTTTTATGTGAACTCTAAGTATATAGGTATTTAAATAGGTATACAAAACAGCCACTTACTGATATTAAATCACAATTTCATAACCCCCATATACAGTTATGAGAACCCTTCTAGAATGGCAGTTTAAAAAGCAGGGTCCTAGAGCAATACAAAAGTTCAGGTCTAACCAACAGCCATTTATAAAATCACATGGCTTTTACAATAAAGAATTCCCATTTAAATAAGCTTGAATTTTTAAACCATTTTTAAGGATAGGTTGGATCTTTGATGTCCTTGATACAGAGAATTTTCAGTTGAGAAAGCTCATTCTACCAATGACAAATTGAAATCTTCTCTTCTTATAGTTTTATAGAGATGCCTAGAGTACTGAGAAGTCATTTAATTTTAAGGAAAATTATGCCAAGAATGAAAAATAAGTGTGTTGCTACATAGCTTTTCTAAGGATTCAAAAGTTCAGTCAACTATTCAAATAAACAAAAACAAGTTTAAAAATCAAACTACCCTTAAGTTGAGGAACAAGGTAAATAGAAGTATGTTATCCTGTTGAACATCCTTAAAAATATCATTCTGATAGGCACACTCTGCATATTACCAGAATACTTTGTCAAGGAGGCCAAAAGAAAAAGGAAAGAAAGAAAAAAGAAAGGAAACTCACCTGAAGATAGTTCTGTTCATTTTGTAATAAAACTGTGCCAGGCATATAATCTGATACCAACACAGAGTCCTTTTTCTCACAACTATCTTGACTAATTAAAGTATCTGCATAGTTGGGTTGAGGAAAAAGCATTTGGCTCTTTTGAGAATCCATGGTGAGGGAAACCTCATGGGAGTAAGTCTTGAGGTAAGCTCTAACTCCATCAATGCCAACAAACTGTGAAGCACCAACCCCTGAAAAATGTCCATTGGTTGATTCCAACAGTTTGGAAATCCGCCACTTTCGAAGCTTGAGTGCCAATATGATTATAATGAATATAAAGAAAAAGCAGGAAACAGTAGCCACAGAAATGACCAGATAGAGTGTGAGGCTTGAATCCTGTTGGTCTTCAAAGGCCTTCGGGTTGCTAAGGTCTGAGAGGATTTCTGGGATGCTGTCTGCCACAGCCACTGTGACACTAACTGTTGCAGATAAAGGAGGTTCCCCATTGTCAGTGACTGCCACCACTAGACTCTGCTTGAGGGAGTCTTTGTCATGGAAAGCCCGAGCTGTCCTGATTTCACCTGTGTGCTGGCCCAAAGAGAAGAGGCCTGGCTCTGAGGCCTTGAGCAGGCGATAGGACAACCAGGCATTCTGTCCAGAGTCTCCATCCACTGCTACAACTTTAGTCACTAGGTAGCCTGGCTCTGCAGAACGAGGAGCCAATTCTACTCCTGTGGAACCATCTGTTGGGAAGGTTGGGTACAGGATTTCCGGGGCGTTGTCATTTTGATCTAGAATGAATAGATTCAAGGTTGCGTTGCTACTTAGAGGAGGTTTCCCGGAATCCTGGGCAGTCACTGTTAGCTGCAAATCCCGGAACTGTTCATAATCGAAGGAGCGCAGAGCATAGAGAACACCAGTCTCAGAGTTAATGGAGATGTAGGAGGAGAGTGGAGTCCCATAGATGGTATCTTCCTCAATAGAGTAAGTAATATGGGCGTTTTCCCCACTGTCCGGGTCACTAGCTGTCACTGAATAAATGGAAGCAGATCTAGGATTGTTTTCTCGTATGTAGGCAGAGTAGGATGCTTGGCGGAAGCTGGGTGGGTTGTCATTGTTGTCTGCCACGTGCAGGGAAATGTGGGTGCTTGTAGATAACGATGGAATCCCTTGGTCCGTGGCTGTCACGGTGAAATTGTACTCAGAAACCTGCTCCCGGTCTAAGGCTCTGACAGTCATCAGACGGTAATAATTTCCGTAAGATTTTTCTAATTTAAAGGGTAGATGTTCGGGAATGGAACATATGACTCTACCATTGTCTCCAGAGTCTCGATCATGCACGTTTAAAAGAGCAATCACGGTCCCAGGAGGTGAGTGTTCCGGAACCGAGCTGGATAAAGAAGCGACAATAATCTCTGGAGTGTTGTCATTCACATCCAGAACTGTAACCTGTACTTTAGCGCGATTTAAGAGACCACCACCGTCCCGTCCTTGAATTTCCATTTCATAGGCTGCAAACTCCTCAAAGTCCAGGGTTTCTCGAGTAAAGAGCTGAGCTGTGTGAGAATCCAGATGGAAAATCTCAGAAGTTTCGTCTTTGAAGTATCTCACTGAATATGTCACTTCCCCATTAACTCCTTCATCAGGGTCAGTGGCATTGACTGTGAGTAGCAGGGTCCCCTTGGGCACATTCTCAGGAACACTCACGCTGTATTCCGACTGAGGGAACACTGGCGGGTTGTCGTTAATATCCAGAACGGCCACGCGAATTCTCGCAGTTCCCGATCGCACAGGATTTCCCCCGTCCATGGCTGTGAGGGTGAGGTAGTGGACGGGTTCCTCCTCCCGGTCTAGTGCCCTCTCCAACACAAGCTCCGGGTACTTGGCCCCATCGGTTCTACTTTGCACGTGCAAAGAGAAGTGACTATTTGAGCTTAGCTGGTAATTCTGGAGGGAATTTCTTTCCAAATCTGGATCCCTAGCATTCGGAAGTGGAAAACTCGTCCCCACTGCTGCATTCTCACTGATTTTTATTTCCACTTCATCTACCCGGAAGCGGGGAGCATGGTCATTAATATCCATCACTTCTATTTCCACTCCATAAATGTTGATTTTGTCGTCCATTAGAATCTCGACATTTAAAAGGCACTTTGGGGTCCCGGGGCAAAGCTCTTCTCTGTCTATTCTATCCGCGGTCAACAAACTGCCGCTTCTAACATTCAGAGCAAAAGGCTGCGTCTTACCTCTGGAGACTATGCGGGCTCCGCTCTCCGAAAGCTTCTGAGGCTCCAAGCCCAGATCCTTGGCCACATCACCCACAAAAGAACCTTTTTGCATTTCCTCCCACACAGAATAGCGAATCTGCCCAGCTCCATTCTCCCACACCATCCCCAGGAGAAAACAAAAGAGGATTCGGCCCCAACAGTCCTGTCGCCTCGGAGCAGCCTGGGCCATGGTTGTCCTACAGCGAAATTGGCTTTGTCTTGGTTCCTTTGTGTTCTGGGTTATCGGCTTTCGGAGATCAAATCGCGGACTTGGAGAGCTTTCTAGTTCAATCAATTTCAACAGTGTGTGTGTCTCTAATCTCATAGCGTTTTCCCTTGTAGGAGTGGCCAAGATCCGGATGGATCTCTCCCATTACACTCGTCTTCCTGATTGGTGAACAGCGGCGCTCAGAGTCCTAACCGATTATTGCACCTTTCTAGGAAAACTAGATAGATTCTTAACATATTGATGTTATATATATTTCTCTTCTGTGCTTTGTTCCGGTGTCTGACAGTGACCACAATCCTTATATCTCAAACGATCACAGTTTATATTTCACTTATGCCTATATAAATCTTTCTCATGATTTTAGAATACCTAGGATCCTGATATTTCATTATTAGGGAATTTTAAAAATCCATATGTATTTTTCCATATGTCATGAAAATTCAAATCCCCATTCCCGCATTAAAAAAAGGGAAATGATGCTAAGAAGGTTAATAACTCTCTGGGTGAAACTGAATCAATTGAGCCAAAATGTAGCCACTTGCCTGTTAGGTCCATAAATGTTAAGATTTTCCATATCAAGACTAGTACACAATAGCCACAAATCGGAGAATTAAAATTGCAAAGATACTACTAAATGAATAGAAAAGTTATAGAATGGTTATCAAACGATCCCTAAAGGTACAAGTTCACCACTATTCCTGAGGATACACATACTTTTGAAAAACAAGAGTGGCCACATTTTTAAAAGTGCAAGTAAAGGAATGGAGGAATAAGTGGTAAGCATTACTAATCCTAGAGGATCACATTTTTCTCACATACTCATCTACATGGCTTCACATATATTCGATCTTATTGACGTTTTGTGATCATTATTTTCTTAGTGCAAATTATATAAGATAATTAAAAATAAAGCAATCGGCGGTAAAGAATGATGCAGTTATAAATATATTTTGAAAAAGCACTGATAACATTTCATACATAAAATATCATAAAATAAAGAACCCACCTGTTCAAGAGTATTTCTTTGTGAACTGACATCACTATTTACTCCATTGATTAAAGTGGAAGAAACATCTGTGTTGAAAATATTGAGAGATGGAGGACATTGATCAGCTGATTTCAGGTAATTAAATTCTGTGTTTCCTGGGTGTGACGACACACACAAATTATAGGAGTAAGGCAATGTCCTTTCATTGTAGTTTGGGGGGTTGTTGGACTTAGAGCAAAGATCTGCTTGGAAACAGCCCCATCTTTTAGGACTAGATGATCGTCGAAGGCGAAGAGCAACGGCCACTATCACTGTCACGAGAAACAGCATAGATATTAAGACTAGAGCCACTACTAGGTAAAACTGTAACTCAGACTGGGAATTCGAGGTGTGGGAATGCTCCTCCTTCATCTCAGGCAGCGCTTCCTGCAGACTGTCTGCAAAGACGAGGTGTAGAGCCACGGTCGCAGACAGAGAGGGCTGGCCTCCGTCCTGCACTGAGACCAGCAGGCGGTGCCGGTTCGCATCTCGGTCAGTTAAAGCTCTTGCTGTCCTGACTTCGCCTGTTCGCAGCCCCAGGCTGAAAAGCCCGGGATCCGTAGCCTGCAACACGTGGTAGGCCAGCCAGGCATTGTGTCCCGAGTCAGCATCCACTGCCACTACCTTTGTAACTAAGTAGCCGGGCTCCGCAGAACGAGGGACCATGTCAAAGAGGGCAGAGCTATCTGCCCCCAGTACTGGATAGAGGATATTCGGGGAATTGTCATTGCGGTCAACTACAAATACTTGAACGGTCACATTGGCACTGAAGGAGGGGGAACCAGAATCCCGGGCCTGGAGAGTCAGCTGGAAAGTTCGGACTTGTTCATAATCGAAGGAGCGCTGAGCAAAGATGTCTCCACTGTGGCTATTAACCGATACATAAGAGGCCAATGGCAACGAGACCAGGTCACTATTGATGATGAAGTAAGACACCCGGCCATTCTCTTCTAGATCTGCGTCATAAGCTGAGACCCTGGTGATTGACGATCCAGAGGGATTGTTCTCGGGAATGTAAGCGACGTAGTATGGTTGGAGGAAAATGGGAGCATTGTCATTGATATCAGCAATATGTAAAGTGAGGGTTTTACTGCTATACAGAGGAGGATTTCCCTTGTCTGTGGCAATCAATGTGATATTGTACTCTGGTGTCTGTTCACGGTCTAGGGCCCCGTCTGTCAGTAGCTTGTAGTAATTCCTAGAAGAGGATTCTAGTCTGAAAGGAACAGAATCTGACTGCATATAACATGATATTTCTCCATTATCTCCAGAATCTATGTCAAGCGTTTTGAAGAGGACAATTACTGTTCCTGGTAGGGAGTCTTCCAGGACAGAACTGACTAGAGATGTTACTGTTATTTCAGGTGCGTTGTCATTCTCATCTTGGATGTCTATGACAACTTTACACTGTGTGGAAAGACCTCCCCCATCCTTAGCTTCTATATTCATTGTGAATCTTTTCGTGACTTCAAAATCCAGGGACCCCTTGGTTCTGATTTCGCCTGTGTTTGGGTTCAGAGAGAACATCTGCCGGGCATTCTGAGTGATGCTGGTCAAAGAGAAGGTAATTTCTGCATTGACCCCCTCATCTTTGTCCGTAGCTGACAAGCAAAGCACAGAAGAACCTGGGGGTAAGTTCTCCCGAAGACTAGTTCTATAGAGGCTCTGACTGAAGACTGGGGGATTATCATTGGCGTCAGTGACATTTATCCAGATTTGAGTAGTTCCACTGAGAGGGGGATCTCCCCCATCCATAGCTGTTAGGACCAAATAATGAGAAGTTTGCATTTCTCGGTCCAGAGGTTTTTCCAGTACTAATTCTGGGTATTTCCCTTCATCGGATTTTCTTTTTGTACCAATGAGAAATACTGTCCAACACTTAGATAGTAATTTTTGAGTGAGTAGATAGTTATATCAGGGTCAGTGGCTGATTCAAGAATCCATCGCGCACCTGGCAAGGTGGACTCAACAATTTCTAAAATTATTTCATTTTGACTGAACTGTGGAGCATGATCATTAATATCCTCAATCGACACAGTGACGTGAAAAATATTTAAGGGATTTTCAACCACAGCTTCCAGCTGCAATTCACATACAGGTCTTTCCTCACATATCTCCTCCCGATCTATTCTATTGCTGACCAATAATTCCCCGCTCTCTTTTCTCACGCTAAAGTATTCCCTCTCTGCACTCACCCGCAACTTCCGATTCGGCAAGTCCAGGACCTTTAGCCCTAGATCCTTGGCGAGATTCCCCACCACCGAGCCTTTCGCCATCTCCTCAGGAATCGAGTAGCTGATGTGTTCGGAAAGCGCCAGGCAGAACAAAGATGCCAAGAAGGCATAAAGTACTTGCAGTTTATGAATCTGTCTGCTCTCCAGCGGGTTCCTTCCCATCCTTCTGGTTTCTTTTATGTTGTCTTTCTAGCTTTGCCGAATAGCTGTATGTACCACTGCCGTAATCCTGCAGAAATATGAATCTTAGCCCCGGTATATTCCTTTGAAATGAGGATTTCCCAGGAAAAGGTCTGTGGCACAGCGAGAGCGAGTCAATCTGCGCTGATCTCCTCTCTTCTGTATGCTTTATGACGATGCAGGAAGTACTAGGAAGCAACTCTGTTTCAGTTCTAATTCCGAACTGGCCAGCAGCGGCGCCCAGAGGTTCATTCCCAAATTGCAACAACATTTTACTTTCTTGAACCAATCTTTGCAACTCAAGAACTAATTTTTCTTCCTGTAAGAGCTTCGTCTTTAAAATATTAGACTGGTTTGGATTCTTTCTTGTGGTATGTGCCGGGAACACAAAAATACAGGAAATACCGTATTTAGTCCACCCATTGACTAAACCAGTATGACAATGACTTCAAAGACATTTTGCTGAGGAGATGGGTAGAAGCAGAAAGGGAGATTGCAAGAAGACGCGGATGACGTTTCCTTCCATAACATCCAGCCAAGTTAAATCAGTTTTTTTTTAACCTCCAGGAGTTATACTTTTCTTATAAGACATAATTCTGTGAACTTATTTTAAAAGTCTCTTGGAATAGATATTTCCTATAATAATTGTTTTAAAAGATGTATTTCACAAATAACGTTTAGACATTAGAATACTCTCAAAGTCTCATAATGACGGGAAATAAAGTCAAACTGATCATGATAATCATTCTCACCAATGATAATCCAGTTTAAAGAATTTATGAGTCAATTTCAAGGCTTCTTTTCAAATCTGCCATTAACAACACCATGAAAAAGGAACAACTGCCCAGAAACAAGCTATTCCTATTCACTTTAATGAACATTTTTGTTTCATCTTTGCTCTATTTGCTCTAATATTAATGTTTCTTTCCTTAAAAAGTCCCAGAAGACACTTAGCACTTCTTTAGCCATTAAAGAGATATTTCTCTCTCCATTCCCCCCCCCACCTCCTACCCTAGACATCAATAATAATACTTTCTATGTAAAAAATTGAATAGGAAACAGCAGAGTGGGCAGAATTACTATTCTAAACTGTTTCTTTAGAGGTGTGCCTGGATTTGTGATGAGGAAAAATTAACTATGAAAAAAGAGTTGGAGAAATTTAAGTCTCCTACAAATTTAACATTTGGCATTCTGAATTTATGAAATCAGAGTCCTAGAGAAAGATGCTCTGCTTACCAAGTATTATCATGAATTTCAAAATCAAAACATAATTGGAAGAACACAAATAGGAAAGACTTAATAAATTCAGTGTTGTAAAGGGTGATATAAATTAGGGAAGCATGGGAAAATGTCTTTGTTGGATCTATAGATAAAAAAAGAGTTAGTGATCAAATCAGATAGAAAGGATCTTGAGAAGTAAAATGAATAATTTTGATTACATGGAAATAAAAACGTGTTTGCATAAAGAAAACCAATGAGGTAAAAATTGAAGGCAAATAGGAAACTGGGAAGAAATTTTACAAGTTTCTTTGATAAAGACCTTATTTCTAATTCAGCCAAATTTACAAAAATATGATCCATTCCCTAATTGATAAATGATCAAAGGATTTGTATGTCAGTCCTCAGAAGAAGAAATCAAAGTCATAAATAGTAACATAAAATATTCTAACTCACTATTGATTAGAGAGAAGCAAATCAAACAATTCTGAAATACTCTCATATTTATTTGACAGAAAAGCAAAATGACATGCTGGAAAGAATGTGGAAAAATCAAGACACTACTGCATGACTGATGGAATTGTGAACTAGTCCAACAATTCTGGAGAACAGTTTGGAATTATGTCCAAAAACTATGTCCATAGCTATAAAACTATGCATATCCTTTGACCCAAGAAAGTCACTATCAGACCTGTACCCTAAAGAGATTAAAGAAAAGGAGAAAGCATTCATATGTACAGAAATATGTACAGCACCTCTTTTTCTGTGGTGATAAAGAATTGGAAATCGAAGGGATGATCATCAATAAGAAATGGCTAAGAAGTTATGGTTTATGATGATGATGCAATACTATCATGCTATAAGAAATGATAAGCAGCATGGTTTAAGAAAAACCTGGGAAGACTTATATGAATTGATGAAAAGTTAATGAGCAGAACCAGCAAAGGATTGTATTCCTCAAGAGCAATATTATAACCATGATCAACTGTAAAGGACTTAATTACTTGATAAAGACAATCATCCAAGACAATTTCAAAAAACCTATGATAAAATGCTATATATCATTATTTTAAAATTTTTTTAAATAATTGCTTTTAATTTTCAAAACACATGCAATGAGAGTTTTTAACATTCACTCTTGCAAAATCTTACATTTCAAATTTTTCTCCCTCCATTTCCTTCCACCTCCTACCCTAGACAACAAGTAATCCAATATATGTTAAACATGTACAATTCTTCTATACCTGTTTCCACATTTATCATGGTGCACAAGAAAAATCAGGCTATCCATCTTTAGAGACAGAGCTGATGAACTTTGAGAGCAGATGGAAGCATAATTTCAAAACTTTATTTTTCTTGTCATCTTTTGTGTGTTTTCTTTTGCAACATGGCTAATATGGAATGTTTTGCATGACTTCACATATAAAATGAATGCCATATTGCTTTTCCTCTCAAGGAACAGGGAAAGGGAGGAGACAGGGAGAGAATCTGGAACTTAAAAAAACTTTTAAAATGAATGTTAAAAATATTTGACATGTAATTTGAAATATTTAATGAAATAAATAAAAATATACTGAATAAAAAGCTTCATGTTGAACTTAATTAATTACAAGTCAATTCCATAAGTTCCATGATTTTAAATGGAATATTTAAAAATTATAATTCTCACTAAGACAAGTTATATTTTTTTTTTGTAAGAAACAAGTTTAGCTCTAGTGTGCTTATACTATTATATCAACTCTCCTTCCCGAGTTACAAGAAAGAGTCCAAATTTGTCTCATAGGGATAATGAATTTCATCTGAGTAATAAAGTACACTACCTCTAGGGGATTCTAGCTCCATTAAAGATTCCTAAGAATCTAATTTCCTTTGTCCAGATGTAAGACTGAGTTGGTCAGAAGGTGAGTTTCCCCAGATCCCAGGAGAGAAGCAACTGATAACCAAAACATCAACATTTGCAATTTTCTATGAAAAATTTCAAACTAAAACAATAAATTTATTAAGCCAGTCCCCCACTCAAAAAGAAAAAGAAACAAAAGGTTAATCTAGTGTTAACCTTAGGCCTTCTTTAGCAATTTTATGGTCAAGCAGAAAAATGAATTGTCTGCACAAATATTACAGTTCATGTGTAAACAAAGAGTACAAATATGAAAGGCATCACTAGTTTAATTATGATAAATAAGAGAATGTGATGTTTTAGTAACTTAGCAATGATAAATGAAAAATAAATAAAAATTTCATAAGTGAGTTATTCAACCTTTTTTGTAGGAAACTAAAGTGAGAACCAACTATAGTAGATAGTGAAGAAATGAAATAATTATTGATGAGATGAAAGAAACTCACAGAAATGAGAGCAGGATCTTTGATAGAAAACTTCGAATCTTCTGGTATTAATAAAGGCTCCTTTTTCTCACAACTCTGCTGACTAATTAAAGTATCTGCATAATTAGGCTGAGGAAAAATTAATTGGCTCTTCCTAGAATCCATGGTGAGGGAAACTTCGTGGGAATAAGTCTGGAGAAAAGCATGGACTTCATCGAGGCCCATAAGCTGGGAAGGAGGGATGTTCTTCAATTGGCCACTGGAGGATTGTAACTGCCGTGAATTTTGCCTGTATCTTAACTTGATCACCAATAAGACAACAATGAAGATAAAGAACAGAGAAGACACCACCACGACTGCGATTACAAGATAGAGAGTGAGATTTGCATCTTCCAGATGCACTGTAGTCTCCAGATTGCTGAGATCTGAGAGGATCTCGGGGATGCTGTCAGCGACAACCACTGTGACACTGACAGTGGTAGACAGAGGTGGTTCCCCATTGTCTGCGACTGCTACCACCAGACTTTGCTTGAAGGCGTCTTTATCTAGGAAGGTCCTGGTTGTCCTGATCTCCCCAGTGTGCAGACCCACGGAGAACAGTCCAGGCTCTGTGACTTTCAGAAACCTGTAGGATAGCCAGGCGTTCTGGCCAGAATCTCCATCCACCGCCACAACTTTGGTCACCAAATAGCCTGACTCTGCAGATCGAGGAGCCAACTCCACTCCTGTAGAACCATCTGTTGGAAAGGTAGGGTACAGGATTTCTGGAGCATTATCATTCTGATCCAGGATGAATAGAGTCAGAGACACATTGCTGCTGAGAGGTGGGTCTCCCCCGTCCTTTACTGTTATTTGAAGCTGCAAATCCCGAAACTGTTCATAATCAAAAGAGCGCAAAGCATAAAGAACGCCAGTCTCAGAATTAATGGAGATATAGGAGGAGAGAGAGGCCCCGTGGAGAATGTAATCCGAAATGGAGTAAGTGAGTTGGGCGTTCTCTTTGGTATCGGGGTCACTAGCAGTCACTGAAAAAATGGAAGAGCCTCTTGCATTATTTTCATGAATGTAAGCAGAATAAGATGTCTGACCAAAGTTGGGTGAGTTGTCGTTAATGTCTTCTACTTGCAGGGGAATGTGAGTGTCTGTAGACAGCAGTGGAGTTCCTTGATCTGTGACTGTTACTGTAACATTATACATGGATATCTGTTCGCGATCTAGAGCTCTGTCAATCACCAAACTGTAATAATTTGCATAGGATTTTTCTAATTTAAAAGGCAACTGATCCGAAATGAAACAAGTGACGTGACCGTTATCCCCGGAGTCTTGATCATGTACCTTTAAAAGGGCAACCACGGTTCCCGGAGGTGAGTTTTCTGGGACTGAACTGGAGAAAGAAGTGACCATCACCTCTGGAGCATTGTCGTTCACGTCTAGAACTCTGACCAATACCTTTGCACTAGTCATAAGACCACCACCATCCTGCCCTTGAATTTCCATTTCATAGATTTTCGATTCTTCATAGTCCAGTGATTCTACAAGTAATAGTTGTCCAGTTTGGGAATCCAGTTGGAAAATCTCTGAAGCTTTGTCATCAATGTTCCGAAAAGAATAGGTCACTTCTCCGTTCACTCCCTCATCTGAATCCGTAGCATTCACCCAGAGCAGCGGGGATCCCTTAGGCAAGTTCTCCGGAACACTCACGCTGTATACTGACTGAGTAAACACTGGGGCGTTATCATTCGCGTCTAGGACTAGCACGCGGATTCGAGCAGTGCCTGAGAGACCTGGATCTCCCCCGTCCCAGGCCTTCAGGAGAAGGTGATGAACAGATTCTTCCTCCCGATCCAATGCTTTTTCCAGCACCAGTTCCGGGTACTTGATCCCATCTATTCCACTTAGCACATTCAGAGAGAAATGATTGTTCTGGCTTAGCTGATAATTCTGGAGGGAATTTACCCCCACATCTGGATCCTTCGCACTGGGAAGTCCAAAACGTAAACCTGGTGCTGCATTTTCATTAATTTTTATTTCTACTTCATCTGTCCGGAAACGTGGAGCATTATCATTAATGTCAATCACTTCTACTTCTAAGCCATAAATTTTCACTTTGTCCTCCATTAAAAGCTCCACATTTAAAAGACAGATGGAAATCCCGAAACAAATTTTTTCTCTGTCTAATCTGTCTGCGGTGACTAAACTGCCGCTTCTGACATTAAGAGTGAAATGCTGCTTACCTCCGGAGACTATACGGGCACCGAGCTCGGACAATTTGCGGGGCTCCAGTCCAAGGTCTTTGGCTATGTCACCCACGAAAGAGCCCTTCTCCATCTCCTCAGGAATTGAGTAATGAATCTGCAGGGCCCCGGTTTCCCACAGCGATCCGAGGAGACAGCAAAGCAGCATTCGTCCTCTGCAGTCCCGAAGTCTCTGCAGAAAGATCATCACTGTATCCACAACCGAATGTTTGGATCTCCTATTTTTCAAGTTAGCTCTGGACTGATTCTTATTTTCTCAAGACGTCGCCGTTATTACTGGAAGATTATTGGCAGAATCTGAAAGCTGCAAGGCTTTTGACGTATCTCCGTGAAAATCAGGAATAAGCTTTTCTGAGCTGGAATTCTTTGTGTTGTAGGAGAAAGGATAGGCTGGAAGGATCTCACCGCGTCTTTCCTCTTCCTTTTTCCTCTTGATTGGTGAACAGCGGCGCCCAGAGCCTTAATCTGTTACTGCATCCTTTTAGGCAAACAGTAGATTACCAGAATATCAACAGTGTGTGACTTTCTTGTTTTTGTTTTACATGGTTTACGTGTTTTACATTCTCTACGAAAGAAGCACCAGTCATCCGGAAATGAAGTTTTCAGTTAGTTACACAAATATAAATACTTATTGGAGCTTCTAATTACAATTACCTTTCCCCATTTCACATTGGAATATCAAGATTTCATTACAAGAAATTCTTATAATAAAAAATAAAATAAAATAAAATAAAAAAAATAACATAAAATAAAAAAGAAGCAATTTAATCACGTTTAAAATGTATTTATATGAGAGTAAATTTTCATCTCCAAAAATGTCCAATTTGTTTTCTCATGCTAATTTGTAGAAAATACTTCCCTAATAATTTACTTTTTGAACTTTCACTTAATTAGCCAAACCCGTCAAAGTATAGACCCTATTAGAATCTGAATATCTTTACTTATTTTAAAAACAGTCTATTATAACGCAATAACTTTAATAAAACGAGTGACATTTTTTATAATTCTCAACAGCAAGAAATTGATGAGGTTTATTCCAAACCATATGGAAAGGATTAACTACTTCCAAGTTTACCACCATATCAATTCTGTTGACAAAAATTTGTCAGAAAATACAGCAGATATAACATTTCCACATAGAATTAAAGATTCAAGTTGACAGACATGTTGAATAATGCTGAAGTGTGTGTGTGTGTGTGTGTGTGTGTGTGTGTGTGTGTGAGAGAGAGAGAGAGAGAGAGAGAGAGAGAGAGAGAGAGAGAGAGAGAGAAAGTTGCCATCTACTATATCTCATACCCACATGGAACTAAGAATGGAATGATCTTATGCCATAGGTGCACAATTATACCAACCAATCAAAGTAAAGCAATTTTAGATCACTACTATAGCTACAAGGGTTTGCATATGATTTTAGATAAGATATTAATGAAACTTGAAATTATGCAAAATAATGTGATATTTAGTAGAAGCCTACCTGTGAAAGAAGGTTCGAATGACAATTGGCATCGCCATTTAAATTATTCTTGAATAACATGGAAGTGACATCTGTGTCCATCCAAAGGCCTGGAGGACATTGGTCAGTTGATTTCAGATAATTAAATTCTGTGTTTCCTGGGTGTGACGACACACACAAATTATAGGAGTAAGGCAATGTCCTTTCACTGTAGTTTGGGGGGTTGTTGGACTTAGAGCAAAGATCAGCTTGGAAACAGCCCCATCTTTTAGGACTAGATGATCGTCGAAGGCGAAGAGCAACGGCCACTATCACTGTCACGAGAAACAGCATAGATATTAAGACTAGAGCCACTACTAGGTAAAACTGTAACTCAGACTGGGAATTCGAGGTGTGGGAATGCTCCTCCTTCATCTCAGGCAGCGCTTCCTGCAGACTGTCTGCAAAGACGAGGTGTAGAGCCACGGTCGCAGACAGAGAGGGCTGGCCTCCGTCCTGCACTGAGACCAGCAGGCGGTGCCGGTTCGCATCTCGGTCAGTTAAAGCTCTTGCTGTCCTGACTTCGCCTGTTCGCAGCCCCAGGCTGAAAAGCCCGGGATCCGTAGCCTGCAACACGTGGTAGGCCAGCCAGGCATTGTGTCCCGAGTCAGCGTCCACTGCCACTACCTTTGTGACTAAGTAGCCGGGCTCCGCAGAACGAGGGACCACGTCAAAGAGGACAGAACTGTCGGGTTCCGTTGGCGGGAAGAGAATATTCGGGGAGTTGTCATTTCGGTCCAAGATAAACACTTGCAATGTAACATTGGCGCGGAGGGAGGGAGTGCCTGCATCCTGGGCCTGCAATATCATTTCGAAGGCACGGATCTGCTCATAGTCGAAGGAACGCTGAGCAAATAAATCCCCACTGTCACCACTGACTGAGAAATAGGAGGACACAGACAGAGGGGATAAGTCGCTATTGAGGATAGAGTAAGACACATGGCCATTCTCGTAAAGATCCGGGTCAGTAGCTGAGATTCGGGCTATGCAGGATCCAGAGGGATTATTCTCCGGGACATAAACGACATAGGAAGACTGGAGGAATATGGGAGAATTGTCGTTGATGTCCGAAATGTACAGGGATATGGTTTTGCTGGTAGATAGAGCAGGATTCCCCTTGTCTGTGGCGGTCATAGTAATGTTATACTCCGGCGTCTGCTCCCGATCTAGGTCCCCGTCTGTCAATAATTTATAATAATTCTTGGAAGAGGATTCTATTTTAAACGGAACAGTTCTTTCTATATGACACACAATCTCCCCATTCTCTTCAGAGTCTCTATCATATGTTTTAATCAAAGCAATTACTGTTCCAGACACTGTATCCTCAGGAATAGTGCTGGACAGAGACATTAATGTTATTTCCGGAGCATTGTCATTTTCATCCCTAACTTCTAAAACAACTTTGCATTGAGCAACCAGTGAGCCAGCATCCTTGGCCTCTATATCCATGGTGTATACCTTTGTTTCTTCAAAATCCAAAGTCTGCTTAATAATGATTTCTCCAGTGGTGGGATCCAGTCTAAACTTGTATAAGATGTCCTTAGTGATTCTTGTGAAGGAGAAAGTGATCTCTGCATTAACTCCCTCGTCCTTATCTGTGGCTGTCACTTGAAGCACAGAAGATCCCGGGGGCAAGTTTTCTGACACGTTTGCTCGGTAGACATCTTGACTGAAGATAGGAGGATTATCATTAGCATCCGTGACTCTGATCCTGATCTGAGTAGTGCCACTTAGGACGGGGTCGCCCCCGTCAACTGCTGTCAAGATCAGGTGGTAAGAACTCTGGATTTCTCGATCGAGGGATTTCTCCACCACCATTTCTGGGTATTTGCTGCCATCGGGATTATCTTTCACTCTCACGGAAAAATGGGGGTTTGAATTTATCTGATAAAATTGCAAAGCATTGAACCCAACATCTGGATCCTCTGCTGATTCCAAAACTAATCTAGCTCCTGGAAGCACAGACTCGCTGATTTCTAAACTTAATTCATTTCGAACGAATCGCGGCTCATGATCATTAATATCCTGAATCATTACGACTACATGGAAGATATTCAAAGGCTTTTCAACTACGACTTCCAGTTGTAATTCACAGACCTGTCTTTTCCTACATATCTGCTCTCGATCTATTCTATTACAGACCAGAAGATCTCCATTGTCTGAGTTCACAGTAAAATATTTCTTCTCCCCAGTAATTCGCAGTTTCCGAAGCGATAAATCTGGAATGTTGAGCCCCAGATCCTTGGCAAGATTCCCCACCACCGACCCTTTCTCCATTTCCTCTGGAATGGAGTAACGGATCTGCTCGGAAAGTAGGCAGCCGAACAAAGAAGCCAAGAAGAAAAACAATACTTGCCTCCTCAGAGTCGTTCTTGGCTCCAAGGAGTGGCGCAGCATTCTTTGACCTCGGCACAACAGTCTCCGTGATCCCGAGAAGCTGTCCTTTAAATCAACGTTTTAATAGTCTCCAGTGAGGGAAAATCGGCCAGTGTCTCAGTTTGTGACTTAAAAGCCGTTTGTTTGGGGGGGCAAGATCTGCGCAGCAGAAATACTGCGTATGCGCTGGGTCTCCTCTGCACTCCCAGACTAAAGCCTGAGCAGAAAATGTCTTTGAAGGAAGTTACAGGGCACTGTTTAGCCATTTCTCTCCCCTTTCTGGTCAGCAGCGGCGCTCCGAGGCTTTTTTAGGAATTGCAAAACTATGAAGATTTTTAGAATCAATTTTCCTGGTTCCAAATTTTATTATTTTAATCTTTTAGAAAGACTCGGCCCACGATAGTAATATAATTTGAATTTTAGTTCTTTTTTCTTAATAATAGCTTCAAAAGACATTTCAAAACCTATTCTTTCTAATTTTCTTAAATCCCAAGAAATAGTATGATACCACAAACTTCTCATTTTTGCTTTTATTCGAATCCTTTCTAAATTCAAACTTTTGTAAAAGAAGATTTTAAAAGCCATTTTTCTGCAACTCATTTTAGGGCGCAACAGAACTCTAATTTGCCTTAAAGAGGGATGCTAAGAAATGCTGAAAAATGAACTAATCTAATGTAATTACCAAAATCATCCCCATGAATCACTATGAAAACTTTCACCAGTTTTATTAGTACTTTCAATGCTTATTTTCAAATTCAAGGAAACCACAACAAACAAAGCTAATTTATTGGAACAGGTCACTACCTGAGCCTAAGAACTGAGAGGTCCTCCACTTCCACTGAGTGCCAGCAAGACAATGATGAAGGCAAAAAACAAGGAGGAAATGGAAGCTACAGCAATGACCAGATAGAGTGTGAGATTAGACTCTTCAATATATATATATATTTTAGTAAAGACCATATGTGGTCTTTAGTAAAGACCATATATTTTGCTCAATGCACTTTTTTTTTGTATCAGCTCCCTTTTTCAGAAAATAGCTTTTTTTAAAAAAGTGAGATAGTCTGTATAGCTTTGACTTTCATTCATGTAACCAGAATATATAATATGCTTAGTGTGATTTGGGAGAACTCAACTCTTGACTTTATCTCATTAGCATGGCTTTCTAATTAATTTATATAATTATCGTGGGAAAAAAAAAACCTATTGTTTCCACTAGGCTAAGAGATCAAATCTAAATATTATGCATAGATGCCTAAATAATTATTATATAGGATATTAATAAAAATGCCAGATGAATGCGATAGATACTGACACATTCATTCCATTTCAATAGCATAGTAGTTTCAACAGAAGGTAAATAGGAGCAGGAGACACTTTGTCAAATTTCTGTTAAACCATATAATATAAACCATACCAAAACAAATCCTATTAGATAATGAAGAAACAAGAGCAAAACAGATCAGAACACAAACTCACGGTAGCCAAAGAAGGATCATGAGCAGAACTCTTCAAATCATCTTCTGGTACTAATAGTGGTTTTGTTTTCTCATAACTGTGCTGGCTTAAGAGGGTATCAGCATAGTTGGGTTGGGGAAATATCAAATGGCTCTTCCGAGAGTCAGTGGTGAGAGAAACCTCATGACAATAAGTCTGGAGAAAAGCTTGAACTCCATCAATGCCCATGAACTGTGAAGCAGTGACATCCCCTAAATGGTCACTACCTGAGCCTAAGAACTGAGAGGTCTTCCACTTCCATATCCTGAGTGCCAGCAAGACAATGATGAAGGCAAAAAACAAGGAGGAAATGGAAGCTACTGCAATGACCAGATAGAGTGTGAGATTAGACTCTTCAAGATCGGAGGAGGCCTCTTGGCTACCGAGATTTGAGAGAATTTCAGGGATGCGGTCTGCCACTGCCACTGTGACACTGATAGTGGCAGACAGAGGTGGTTCCCCTTTGTCAGAGACCACCACCACTAGATTCTGTTTGAGAGCATCTTTATCCGTGAAAGCCCTGGTAGTTCTGATTTCTCCAGTGTGCAGACCCACAGAGAAGAGCCCAGGTTCTGTGACCTTGAATAGACGATAGGACAGCCAGGCATTTTGGCCAGAGTCTCTATCTATTGCTACCACCTTGGTCACCAGGTAACCTGGCTCTGCAGACCGAGGAGCCAACTCTACTCCTGTGGAACCATCGGTGGGCAAGGCAGGATACAGGATTTCCGG
The DNA here is from genome assembly GCF_016432865.1 of Antechinus flavipes. Classification (NCBI taxonomy): domain Eukaryota; kingdom Metazoa; phylum Chordata; class Mammalia; order Dasyuromorphia; family Dasyuridae; genus Antechinus; species Antechinus flavipes. Next base: position 390,485,100 of record NC_067399.1, on the reverse strand, counting down.
GGCGTTGTCATTTTGATCCAGGATGAATAGAGTCAGAGACACGTTGTTGCTGAGGGGAGGGTTCCCTGAATCTCGAGCTATCACTTGAAGTTGCATTTCCCGGAACTGTTCATAATCAAAGGAATGAAGAGCATAGAGGACTCCATTCTCTGAATTGATAGAGATATAGGAGGATAGAGGTGCCCCGAGGAAGATGTCCTCTTCAATAGAATAACTGACATGGGAGTTCTCTTCGCTGTCCAAATCACAGGCGATCACAGAATAAATGGAGGCCCCTCTAACATTGTTCTCCTTAACGTAGGCCGAGTAGGATACCTGACTAAAAATAGGAGGGTTGTCGTTGGTGTCTGCCACCGGCAAGAAGATGTGAATGTCTACGGACAGGGGCGGGGTTCCCTGATCTACAGCTGTTATGGTGATGTTGTACGCAGAAACCTTCTCTCTATCTAGGGCTCCGTTTGTCACCAAACGACGATAACTATCAATTGACTTTTCTAGTTTAAAAGGAAGATTCTCCGAGAGGGAACATGTGACAAGGCCATTCTCCCCCGAGTCTTGGTCATGAATGTTTAAAAGGGCAATTACGGTTCCTGAAGGAGAATTTTCAGTCACTAGGCTAAATAGAGAAGTGATGGTTACTTCTGGGCTATTGTCATTTAAATCCAAGACAGTAACTAGAACTTTTGCTCTTGCTAAAAAAGCACCGCCATCCTCAGCTTGTATTTCTATTTCATAGAAATTCGATTTCTCATAGTCTAGATCTCCAGCTGTTGTTATTTCCCCAGTCTTTGGGTTAACCTGGAATATCTGTAGGCTTTTTTCATTCTGTCTTCGGAATGAATAGGTCACTTCCCCGTTGACTCCCTCATCTGGGTCAGTAGCATTCACTGCCAGCAGGAGGGTCCCCTTGGGCACGTTCTCAGGAATACTCACACTATACACGGACTGAGTAAACACTGGAGCGTTGTCGTTTGCATCGAGGACAGTCACGAGGACTTGAACTGTGCCAGAATGTGCTGGATCTCCCCCATCCGCGGCGGTGAGGATGAGGTGGTGAACAGGTTTCTCCTCCCGATCCAGGGCTCTCTCTAGCACCAACTCTGGATATTTGGCTCCATCAGCTCGGTTTTGCACAAGCAAAGAGAAGTGGTGCTTGGGACTCAGCTCATAGCCCTGGAGGGAATTCATCCCCACATCCGGATCAAAGGCTTCCGGAAGAGGAAATCGCATTCCTGGAGCTGCGGTTTCAGTTATTTTAACTTCTACTTGTTCTACTTGGAATTTCGGTACATTATCATTAATATCTGTTATTTTCACCTCCACTGCAAAGAGTTTTACTTTATCCTCCACCAACACATTGAAATTCAGCAGGCACTGGGCGCTCTGAGCGCAGAGCTCCTCCCGGTCTATTCTGTCCGCAGTGACTAAACTGCCGGTTCTGATATTCAGAGCAAAATGCTGCTTCTTACCTCTGGAAACGATGCGGACTCCGCGCTCCGCTAGCTCCCATGACTGCAATCCCAGGTCTTTGGCCAAATCGCCCACAAAAGAGCCCTTCTCCATCTCCTCCGGCACCGAGTATCGGATCTGCGTGGCTCCAGTATTCCCCAATATCCCCAGAAGAAAACAGAGCAAGACTCGCCTTCTGCAATCCCGGAACCTCTGAAAAGCAGCCATCGCTTTCTTGTTGCCAAATTATCGAGTTTTCCAGTAATACAGACTGTGTCTACATCACTTCTTGTATCTGTATCCCGAAGCTATCATCCAAAGGTTGAGACCTGAGCTTGGAGGATAGAGGGGTTGTCTCTGTGCGGCCCCAGACTGTGTATGTCTGATTTGCCGAGACTTTGTGCTTTAAGAGTTGTGGGAGCTCTCTGTGTCAGCTCTCTTCCTGACTGGTGAACAGCGGCGCCCAGAGTACTAAGCAATTATTACAATCGCGCACACATTGTTGGAAAGAAAAGGAAAACCACCCAATTTTCATTATATGCCATTGTTTCTTACTACATAATATTATTCCCTATTTTTTCTTACTTATTATAGTCTGAAGGAAGTTATCATTCTTTTGTTTCAGAGGCGGAGGGAATGACAAAAGGAAATAAAGGTCTATAGCATAATTAAATGTTAATTCCAATAAACTATTTATGGGTCCTAACTGGAACTCTTAACGTCCTGTTCACATTTGCCAGATTTTCAAGTATGTCTTGGAAGCGAGCTCTTCCCCTCACCCCTGTACTTCATAAAAAAGGAAATACTTGTACTTTACTTTTCGTTCCTTTTAGAAGTAGTAATTTAAATATTCCAACTCCTTTAACAGTCTTAGTATGAGCATATAAACGAATACAATTCTTAAATATACGACATCACAGGTTTGTACTTTAGAATTTCATATAACCGGCACAATATTGTTTGGAGGACAGTTTTACTTTGACTTCCCTTTCTTTTCTTTTCTTTCTAAAATAATTTTCAAAAGAATAAATAAATAGAATAAACCTTTTCTCTTCTTTCAATCCCGGATTTTCATTGAGAAACACGATTTGAAAGATTACTTACATAGTTTATTAGACCTTGTTTCATTTGGTGCAGGAAACTCCTCACCACAGCTACAAATTACAGTTTTAGAGAGTTGTCTGAGGGTATTGAGATATTAAGGGATTTACCTAGGATTACACATATAGTACAGGTCAGAGGCAGAATTTGAGCCCATGTTCTCCACTCTCTGAGACACCTTTACACAATCCACTATCCTACGTTGCCTCTCTTAAATATATTCTTATTAGGTAGTTAATATTAGGTCATTAAACTGATGAGATTCAATAATTCAAGCAAGCATGAGAACATATATAAATAAGTTGCATACTAAATGTGTAACTAAAGAATTACGTAAAAATTTGTTACTTGGGATGACTTTTTGAGAGGAAAAGGAAAGGAATATCTGGGATTCCTGTGATGGTGTAAGAAAAAGAAGTTGTCAATAAAAACGTTTTTTTAAAAGGAGGAAAAGAAGCTGTTTTCCAACTCTACAGTTACCTTGTAAGAATGTATAATGCATACTATTTATCCAAAACCTAACAGATAAAGAACTTTAGTATGAAGTAAAGTCAAATTTGTAATAGAAATGAAAGTAGAAAAGTAGGGTCAGAATTAATTTAGTTCCAAGGGCTTAGATCTCCAACCCACAAGATACAAGAGGTGTTTTTTTTTTTTTTTAATCTTGCTTATGGAATGAAAGGAAAAAATGGATATGGGGGTAGGGGGAGTTGCACATAATTGTTTTTCTTCATAGAAATATTTTCCTTTAGTGGCTAAGCAAAACCAAGGGTAGAAAAGAGATTGGTTTTGGCTAGGAGAAAAACTGGAGCGCATTTTGCATGGAATAAATTGAAGAACTTGAAGCTGATGTAGATTCAGTAAGTGAGAACAAAGTATCTTTTTCTGAAGTTGTGATAGGAATAGAAAGGGTTAGGAGCTAAAGAAGAAGAAAGATACTTAATTATATCTTAGCGTTTTCGTTAAACTTTCCCTCTTCCCCTTCACAATCTATCTGGATATATAATATTTGTTTTAAAATGATTAGCTATTCACATTTGGTGAATCGAGAAGGAAGGAGCCACCTCGTCAGGATCTCAAGACAATTATTATTATGTTTCTTTAATTCGTCAAACTACTTACACCCTGATGGATGTGTACATAAAATAAATGTGCAACCTTGGCCAGGAAAAGAAAACGGTTCGAAATCTGAAATGGCAAAACCAGGATTATTAAACTACAGCTTTGTGATACTATATGGCTTACTTTCCTGAAATGAGTTGTCAACTATGGTAATGATAAACTGCGGGGATTAAATGTAGCAAGGAGAGAGAGAGAGAGAGAGAGAGAGAGAGAGAGAGAGAGAGAGAGAGAGAGAGAGAGAGAAGAAGAAGAAGAAGAAGAAGAAGAGAAGAAGAAGAAGAAGAAGAGAAGAAGAAGAAGAAGAAGAAGAAGAAGAAGAAGAAGAAGAAGAAGAAGAAGAAGAATCAAATGAAAAGCTCACCATAATTAGAGTCTCAGAGCAGGAAGTTGAATCATTGATTCCAAAAGGTGGGTATGAAGACCGAGACGAATCAAAGGAAAGAAGATCCTGTCCTGGATTTAAGGGACCATTGCATTTGGGGACATTAAACGCTATCCTTCGCTGGTCCATGGTCACATGGAGATTGTAGGAGTAAGGTAAAGTACCTTCGCAATAGTTTGCTGGAAGACCGGATCCAGACTTAGAGCAAATATTTAACTTCAAACAACCCCACTCTTTGGGACTGGAGGATCTCCGAAGGTGCAGTATGATGGCCATAATTATTGTGACAAAAAAGAGCATGGAGACCAGAGACAAAGCTAATATCAAATAAAATTGTAATTCAGATTGAGGGTCTAACATATCGGAGAGCTCCTCTTTCATCTCAGGCAGCGCCTCCTGCAGATTATCTGCAAAGACTAGATGCAGAGCCACTGTAGCAGACAGAGGAGGCTGTCCCCTGTCTTGCACAGAAACCAGAAGTCGGTGCCGGGCAGAGTCTTGTTCGGTTAAAGCTCGTGCTGTCCGAACCTCACCTGTTCTCAGGCCCAGGCTGAAAAGACCTTGATCCGTGGCCTGTAATACGTGATAGGCCAGCCAGGCATTGTGTCCTGAGTCAGCATCCACCGCCACCACTTTTGTGACTAGGTAGCCAGGTTCAGCTGAGCGAGGGACAATGTCGAAGAGGGCTGAGTTTTTTTGGCCCAAGATAGGGTAGAGGACATTTGGAGCATTGTCATTTTGATCCACTATGAATACTTGCAGGGTAACATTGGCACAGAGAGCTGGAGATCCTGAGTCACAAGCCTGAAGAATCATCTCAAAGGTTCGGACCTCTTCATAGTCAAAGGAGGACTGAGCAAAGATGTCCCCATTGTGGCCATTGACAGACACATAGGAAGATCCTGACATTAGTTCACTGCTGATGATGGAATAAGACACCCTGCCATTCTCCTCTAGGTCCAGGTCAGAGGCTGAGACTCTAGCAATGGAGGCCCCAGAAAGGTTGTTCTCAAGAATGTAAACGACATAAGAAGGGAGTAGGAAAACAGGAGGGTTATCATTAACATCACCCACCACCAGGGTGAGGATTTTGTTGGTGAATAAAGAGGGGTTTCCTTTGTCTATAGCAATCACGGTGATGTTATACTCTGAGATTTGTTCTCTGTCCAAGGGCCCATCTGTCATTAATTTGTAAGAGTTTTTTGAGGAAGGCAATATTTTAAATGGGACATTACCTTTTATTTTACAAGTCACCTCTCCATTGTGTCCAGAGTCTTTATCATAAGTTTTGATCAATGCAATTACTGTATTGGGCAAAATGTCCTCTGGAATTATAGAAGGTATGGATTGTAATATAACCTCTGGAGCATTGTCATTTACATCTAAAACTTCAATTTCAACTGTGCATTGTGTGACTAGTCCACCTCCATCCCTCGCTTCCACCACCAATGAGTAGATTTTGTTTTTTTCAAAATCGATACTCTCTGCAGTTGTAATTTCCCCGCTATTAACATCTAGACCAAATACGTGCCAATAGTCTTGGCCTGTGCTTCGGAAAGAGAAAGTGATTTCTGCATTGACCATCTCATCTTTATCTGTGGCCATCACTTGCAGCACCGAGGAACCGAGGGGCAGGTTTTCTGGAAGACTGACCCTGTAAACGTCCTGGCTGAAGACAGGAGCATTATCATTAGCATCTGTGACCTTGATCCGTATCTGAGCGGTGCTGCTTCGAGCAGGGTTTCCACCATCCACAGCAGTCAGGAACAATTCATGAGAACTCTGTATTTCCCTATCCAGAGACTTCTCCAATGTCAGTTCTGGGTATTTACTGCCATCTTTATTCTCCTTATTCACTAATGAGAAATCAATGTTGGGACTGAGTTGGTATTTTTGAAGAGAGTTGATGCCTACGTCTGCATCCTGTGCTGATATAAGGATAAATCTGGCCCCTGGCGGGGTAGATTCGCTTATTTCCAGATCAAAGCAGTCTTGACTAAATTGTGGCGAATGGTCATTAATATCCTCTATCTCCACAGTTATGTGAAAAAAATTCAGTGGATTTTCAGCGATTGTTTCAAAATCGAGGGTACACACAGGCTTCTTTCCGCACAGCTGCTCTCTGTCTATTCTTTCTCTGATCACTAATTCCCCGCTCTTTGAGCTTACAGAAAAATATTCTCTCTCTCCACTAATCCGCAGGTTCCGAGCTCTTAAATCCCGGACCTTTAGCCCCAAATCCTTAGCGAGGTTTCCAACCACATACCCTTTCACCATTTCTTCTGGAATAGAATAGCGGATTTGCTCTAAAAGCCCTAGGCAGAACAAAGACACCAAGAAAGTAAACAGTACCTGCAGCTTCAGTACCCTGCTGGTCTGGTTTTCCATTTTTCTTTCTTTTTCCTGCTTTCTCTTCAACTCAGGGAAATCTGTTTTCCCGTTTCCAATTGCACGGGGATCCTGAGAGCCTCTGCAACCAAGGATATTCGGTGTGGCAACAAATCTGTGCGGGATCTCCAGTGGAGCTAGCCGTAGACACTGAATGCCGGCTCTTCTCTGAGGGCGATTCCTGTGATTGCAGAGTATCTCCCAGACGGAAGCTCCAATAAATGCGTGATTCAGTTCTGCCTCTGTACTGTCCGACAGCGGCGCTCAGAGTCCGCAAAGGAAACTGCAGTTATTGATAAATCATATGCTTCTCAAAGTATTTCCAGCTTCTGCATAGTGTAACAATTCAATGTTTTGAAATATCAAATTCCTCAAAACCATGCCATATTAGATAGAATGATGGGATCAAATTCTGTTTCAAGAATTAAGCAACTATAACTGATGTCACAGAATCTCAGTTTCTTCAAAGAGGGATAATAAAGTTGTAACATTCAATGTAAAGCGCTCTAGCTTCTCTGTGTTGATTGTAATCATCACTTCTGATTTCTGTATTTCAGTACCCTTCTACCAACTTTATTCTCAATTAAAAATGCTCTCTCCATGTTTGAATGTACAATTTCTAATATTTTCTAATACCTACATTAGTCCTATAGTGTTTGAAGACAGGAATGCACCTAACTCTTCCAAGCAAATAAAAATTACTTTAGACAAGATAATATGAACTCCCTAATTTGGAACTTTCTATGCTCTTGTTTTTGCCATTGCAGAGTGATATGAATATCAATATCACTGGAAGTTTATTTGGGCCAATTTTGCACTCTAAGGAAAGCTATCAGCTTGCCCAGTCTGAATCGAGTCAAAAAGCATAGGGGTAATTTATCTAATGAGTTGGTCACTGGATCCTTGTTCTATTTTAAACTTTTATGAAGTTCTTTGGGACTGGGAATGGAATGGTGAACATTTTTTCTTTTTTAAAGAAAAAGTGATGAATGCATTTTAAAAGGTATTTTTTCTCTGTCAAGAATTTTCTAAATCAGAAGAGAGCTTTTATAAGATTTTTCCACAAGTAATAACATTTTCAGATACAATAACAATTTTGCAATTTATTTTATATCATTTGTTTATGTTATTTTCAAGATCATAGGAATAGCTAATAAATAAAAAGCAAATATATATCATGTCAGTCATTGAATCCTATGCAAAAACCATATAAATACACAATGAAATGGCTTCAGGATTTGACTCTTATTTTCGTTGGTTTGAAAGGTTATTTAACTGATTCAATTGAATCACTTTATTGTTTGGCCATTCTGTATAGACAATGTATCTCAAAGTTAACCCTATGAAGTATAGCAAAATACCAAATTTCCTTTTTAAAAACACCAAGTATATAATTGACAAGAAGTAATCAAGTACACATACCACAACATTAAGTTGGTTTGTTTAATTTTCTAACAAAATAGTTTGGGAAACTATTTTAATTTCTGGTCACTTTTCATTTTTATTTGACCAGATATCATTATAGTGATGCTTTGTTGAAAATCTATAATTATGGGGCAGCTAGATGGCATAGTGGATAGAACACTGCCCTCCAGGTGGGAGAAGCTGAGTTCGAATGCGGTCTTAGACCCGACTAGCTGTATGATCCTGAGCAAGTCACTTAATCTCAACTGCCCTTCAAAAAAAAAAAAGTGAATGCTGAAAATCTATCATTACGAACACTCTTTTTGAATACTGACACATACCATATACTGATAACACAACATCTACAGAACTTTAGAAGCCTTAAAAGACTGATTAAGAACATCCAAATAGCCCATAGACCAAGAATCTACTTCCGGTCTATTCCTGAATTTCTTCCAAATGGTCAGTAAGTTTGTCCAACTGCTTCTAATTTTCTGTAGTCATGAAACTGGAATTCTACTCAGAATAAGAAGCTAAACAAATTACCCTTCATTCCTCATTTAAAAAATTGTAAAAAAATGAAGCTACCTTATACAACTTAGGCAGTTTCAATATATGCTGCTTACATAAATTAGTACACTTATGAACATATTCAATTACTCAACGATTCACAAAGATCCTTTCATGAGATAAATCCTAGGGATTAATACCAGGAATGCAGGACTGGTACAATTTTAGAAATAGGCACAATTGGCAATATCAACAACAAAACAACAACAAAAGTAATATCATGATATCAACAGATGCAGAAAAAATCTTTTGACAAAATAAAACTCTTTTCTATTAAAAACAGGAACAAATAGAGTTTTTATAAGTAGTATTTATTTGAAACTAAGTGCAAACATTATCTGTAATGGGGATAAACAAGAAGCCTTCCCAATAAGATCAGAAGTGCAACAAAGATGTCCATTATCATCTTTAGTATTCAAGATTGAACTGGAAAAACTAACTATTGCAATATGAGAAGAAAAATAAATTGAAGGAAGGAAAAAAAAACAAAGCTATCATTATTTGCTGATGATATGATGATATACTTAGAGAACCATAGAAAAGTGACTAGAAAAATCTAGTTGACACAACTAACTTTAGTTAGTTGCACCATGTAAAGTGAACCTATATACATTAATAACATTTCTATATATCACCAACAAAATCCAGCAGAAAGATATAGAAATAGAAATCCCATTTAAAAATTACTATAAACAGTATCCAAATATAAAATACTTGGAATCTATGTGCCAAGACATACTCAGGACCTATGTGAATACGATTACTAAGCATTTTTTCACACAAAGACAGATCTAAACAGTTGAAGACTTATTAATTACTCATAGGCCAAATCAATATAGACAATTCTACCTGAATTAATTTACTTATTCACTTCCACACCAACCAACCAACCAAAGAATCATTTTATAGATCTAGAAAAAAAAATAATAAAATTCCTCTGGAAGAACAAAAAATCAAGAATTGTCAAGGTAATTAATGAAAAAAAGGGAAGGAAGACAGTCTAGCAATACCAGATTTGAAATTATATTGCAAAGTGGTAATCATCAAAACACTCTGGTACTGGCTAAAAAATAGAGTGGTAGACTAGTGAGATAGATTAGGTACACAATAGATGGAAGTAAATGACTATAGCAATCTATAGTCCCCCAAATCCAAGATATTGGGACAAGAACTCACTATTATACATAAATTTCTGGGAAAACTGGAAAGCATTTTAGCAGAAACTAGGTTGAGATCAACATTTTACACAGTATACCAAGCTACAGTCAAAACAGGTACATGATTCAAATGTAAATGATGACATGAGCAAATTAGGGGAGCATAGAAAAATTATCTGTCAGATATGTCAAATTAGGGAAAATTTTATGACCAAACAAGAGATAGAAAGGATCACAGAAAGTAAATTGCACGATGTTGATTAATTAAATTTAAAAAGTTTTGCACAAACAAAATCAATGCAGCCAAAATAGGAAGGAAAGCAAGAAACTGGAGGAAATAGTTTTTTTTTTCTTTTTCTTTCATTCATTCTTTCTTTCTTTCTTTTTTTTACTGCAAGTTTCTCTGATAAAGGCCTTATTTCTCAAATATATAGGGAATCAAGCCAAATTCATAAAAATAAGAACCATTCTTTAATTGCTAAATGATCAAGGATCTGAACAGGAAATTTACTGAAGAAATTAAAGTTGTCAATGGTCATCTAAAAAGTGCTCTCTTACTAATAACTAGAGATATGCAAATTAAAATAATTAATGCACTCATCAGATTGGCTAACAAAACAGGAAAGGAAACTGACAAATATTTTGAATGATTTCACAAGTATAGTTGGTATATTTACCTTCTTCATGGAAAGGGGAAAGGTTGAAGGGAAAGAACGGATTTAAAATTCAAAATAAAAACGTATGTCAAAAAATCTTTCATTTGTGTAAGCAGTATATGTTTATGACAATGAAGAATTCAAAGACTATGGGAAAACATGAATTGTTGTAAAGTGAAGAAATCAGAACTAGGAATACAATATGCCCAATGTCTACAATAAATCAGTAGGAGATAAAATAAAAGGAGGAACTAAATACTATCACTAAAATGACTAACCTTGGCTCTAGGGAAGAATTGAGAAAATGCAATTCCTTCCTTCTTTGCAGAGATTATGGGCATGAGATATTGCATAAATTGTTAAAAATGGCTTATGAGTTTATTAATTTTTTGCCTTTGTTATAAGGGTTAATTTTCTAGGGTAGATTGGGGAAAGAAATACATTCATGAACAAATGTGATGTAAAACAAAAGATGACAATGGAATGAAAATGAAATAAAATTTTAAAAGTGTAAGTATAAGATAAATAACATGGAAAAGGTCTCATTCTCCAAACAAGTAAAACTATACTGAATGACATCCCACAAGGTTCATATTTTAAACATTAACAGGGAGTATATCAAACCAAATCTTATATACTTTTAAACATCTTTAAAATAGAAATTTTTAACCACCTACATCTTTTAAAAGGTCAAATGAAAACCCTAGAAAATATAACACGTTTTTTTTTTTTTTAGAGCAGATATCAGAAAAGAATTAAACTCACTTGAACAAAAGCAGATTCATCTTTGCATTCTTGCAACCCTGTGGCTGTTGATAAAGGTTCCTTTTTATCACAGCTCTGAATACTTAGAAGAGTGTCTGCATAGTTGGGTTGGGGAAAGATCAGTTGGCTCGTTGGAGAGTCTGTGCTGAGGTTAACCTGATAGGAATGGGTCTGAAGAAAAGCTCGTACTCCATCTATGCCAGGCAACTGAGTATCAGGGACTCTTCCAATATAATCATTAGTTGACTCCAAAAACCGTGATGTCCTACATTGACATAGTTTGAATGTCAGTAAGATGATGATGAAAATGAAGAACAAACAGGATACAACAGCTACAGCGATGACCAGGTAGAAAGTGAGGCTAGAGTTATCTGAAGACTTAGGAGCTTCTAGGTCGCTGAGGTCAGAGAATATCTCAGGAATGCTGTCAGCTACAGCGACTGTGATACTGACTGTGGTAGATAGAGGGGGTTCCCCATTGTCAGTGACTGCAACCACTAGTTTGTGCTTAAGGCTATCTTTATCTATGAAGGTCCTGATAGTCCTGACCTCCCCTGTGTGCAGTCCGACTGAGAAGATCCCAGGTTCAGTGACCTTGAGGAAATTGTAAGACAGCCAAGCGTTCTGTCCTGAGTCTCTATCCACTGCCACCACTTTGGTTACCAAATAGCCTGGCTCTGCAGAGCGAGGAGCCAACTCTACTCCAGTGGAGCCATCCGTGGGGAAAGTGGGGTAAAGGATTTCAGGGGTGTTATCATTCTGATCCAAGATGAACAGAGTCAGAGATACATTAGTGCTGAAAGGAGGGTCCCCAGAGTCTTGGGCTATTACTCGAAGTTGTAAATCTTGGAACTGTTCATAATCAAAGGATTGAAGAGCATAGAGGACTCCTGTCTCTGAGTTGATGGAGACGTAGTCTCTCTGAATGTCACCTTCAATGGAGTAAGTGATACGGGAATTCTCTTCACTGTCGGGGTCACGAGCAGTCATGGAATAGATAGATGAGCCTCTGGGGTTGTTCTCCGGGATGTAGGCAGAATAAGATGTTTGACTAAAGCTGGGAGGGTTGTCATTTATATCTGTAACCCTCAGAAAAAGGTGAGTAACTGTAAAAAGAGGAGGAGTACCCTGATCAGAAGCTGTCACCGTGATATTATATTCGGAAATCTGCTCCCTGTCCAGAACTCCTTCGGTCACCAAACGTTGATAATTATTAATAGACCTTTGGAGTTTAAAGGGCAAGTTAGCCGGGATTGAACAAATGACATAACCATTTTCCCCAGAGTCTTGGTCATGCACATTGAAGAGGGCAACAATTGTCCCAGGTGGAGAGTTTTCTGTGACTGAGCTGATGAAAGAAGTCACGGTAACTTCTGGGGCATTGTCATTCACGTCCACGACTTTTACAGTCACTTTTGCTCTCCCAGAAAGCCCTGGTCCATCATTGGCTTGAATTTCTAACTCATAAAGCTTAGCTTTCTCATAATCCAAAGACTGCTTAATTAGTATTTCCCCTTTATGGGAATCTAAGTGAAAAATATCCGAAACTGGTCTTTTGAGATTCTGGAATGAATACGTCACTTCCCCGTTGATTCCTTCATCCCTATCAGTAGCGTTCACTCTGAGTAGTACAGTTCCGACAGGTACATTCTCTGGAACACTCACATGATAAACGGATTTAGTAAACACTGGTGCGTTATCATTCAAATCCAAGACAACCACGCGAATGCGAGCAGTGCCAGAAAGGGCTGGATCTCCTCCATCCAACGCCACAAGCGTGAGATGGTAAACAGGAACTTCTTCCCGATCTAGGGACTGCTCCAGTACCAGTCCTGGATATTTGGCTCCGTCGTCTCCAGTTTGCACAAAGAGGGAGAAGTAATTATTTGGGCTCAATTGGTAGCTCTGGAGGGAGTTCACTCCCACATCTGGATCCCACGCACTGGGCAGCCCAAACTGCGCTCCCCGAGCTGCATTTTCATTGATTTTAACATCTAATTCTTCTGCCTGGAAATGAGGGGTGTTGTCGTTAATATCTTTTATTTCCACTTCGATGTAATATAGGTCCATTCTATCCTCAATTAGAAGCTCAACATCTATCAAACACTGCGCGCTCTGGGCGCAGAGCTCTTCTCTGTCTATTCTGTCTGCTGTGACTAAGCTGCCGCTTCTGACATTCAATGCAAAAGGCTGAGTCCTACCTCGAGATACGATGCGAGCTCCGCGTTCCAGTAACTCCCGCGGCTCCAGCCCCAAGTCCTTAGCGATGTCGCCCACGAAAGAGCCTTTCTTCATCTCCTCGGACACTGAGTAGATGATTTTCCTGGCCTCCGACTCCCAAAGCGTCGCCAGGACAAAGTAAAGCAAAATTACTTGCCTTCTGCAGTTCCCGAGCTTCAGTCCATCCGCCATCGTTGCAGCGCGGCTGAATTGTTTCGTGTATTCTGCCTAGAATACTATGTCCCAAATAACCGTGGGTTCCTTAGAGTTGAGGCAATCAGCGTTAATCAGTGGATTTCTGAATTCAGAGGATTCAGGGGTTGAATTTCCGAGCAACCTCTTCTGTTTTACGTCTGATTTGCTGGTGTGTTAGAAGATGAAAGGCGGGGATAGATAGTCCTGCTGGATCTTTGGATATGCTTCTCTCCTTGATTGGTGAACAGCGGCGCCCAGAGTCTCACACTGTTACCACACCATCAAGTAAAGGAAATTGTTCAAAATCTATGTTCTTTAAAAATCCTTTATTTCTTTTAAATATAATTGAAAACAATATCTTAGTTATGTCTTTTCCAAAATGCAGCGATGATACAAAAGACATCGTCATTATTTGTAGCTATTCTCTCCTGAAAACACTCTTAACCTTTCTTTCAGTTAAACCAATTTGACAATGAGTGGTTTCAGATTTCTTTTCAATGACTTAGATAAAGGCAAAATATGATAGTATAATTATCAGATTTTCAGATTCATATCTGGAGAAACACCTAATCTGATCTAGGACAGACTATCAAAAGACCTTTACAGAACTGAGGCATTGAGTTGAACCTAAAAATGTAAAAGTCAATAAGGACATCTGAAAAGTCTTACTATTGATTCAATAAATCAGCTTTACAAGTACAAGATGGTTGATGGCATGATTAGATAGCAGTCTAAAAAAAATCTGGGTTTCTTGCAAGTTGGGGATATATACATATATATGTATGCATATATGTGTATGTGTATATCTACATTCATATAAACTCAATATGAGGTGGCTGTGTATGATGTGACAGCCAAAATAATCAATGCAATTTTGGGCTTCATTAAGAGAAGCATTTCTGGCAAGAAGGAAATGATGATTCTTCTGTTATCTTCACTGCTCAGACCTGTAACATTGTGTTCAGTTCTTGGCGTCATGATTTAGGAAGGATATTGATAAGCTTCAGAATGTTCAGAGGAGCAGCTAAGTGGAATAGCCTGGAGTCAGGATTTAAATCCAGTCTTAGACACTTAATAGTTGTGTGACCCTGGGCAAGTCACTGTCTCCTGTTTTCCTCAGTTTTCTCATCTGTAAAATGAGCTGAAGAAGGAAATGACAAACCACTCTAATATCTGCCAAGAAAACCGCAAATAGAGTCATGAAGAGTCAGGCAGCACAACTGGGATGCTGAAGTCTAGGCTCAGTTGAAATAATTGGAGATTGTATCCCGGAGAAGAAAAACCTCAGGAAAGCATGAACGATATTTTAAAGTATTTGCAAGACTGCACTATAAAGAGGAGATCATATTTATTCCGATTAGCTCCAGATGACAGAAACCAAGGCAATTGGTGGAAGAAGCAAAGATATAAAATTTGGGTAGAAGTGTATTTCTTCCTCAGTGGAGAGCTGAGACACAGGCTGGATCACCACTTGTAAAATATGTTGTAGTTGGGATTCCTTCTTGAATATAAGTTGGACTAGTTGGCTACTGGGTTTTTTCCAACTCTAAAATTTACTATTCTGTGATTATTTTATTTTCTTCTTTCATTTCCTTATTATTCATCCTGAGATGAAATAGGAACAGGAATTTCCCATGTAAAATCAACTCCTTCCCCCAATATTCTCTTGAAATATGAATTTATGTTACATAGAATCAGACATCCCCCCTGCCCCTCACGAAGTGGGCATTGTTTTTTTCCTCAGATTTTCATATTATCCTCTGATCTAATTTGAGAAAAATCTCAACATCATTTGCTATTTAAAACAGATGCAGAAATGAGGAAGAATCACATTTGATCCTCACAACAACCCTGTGAAGTAGGTACTATTATTTTCCATTTTACAGTTGAGGAAATTAAGCCAATGTGCCCCAAATTTGCTCCAAATCACAAAACTAGTAAATACTAGCGTTAAATTTGAACTCAAATCTTCTTGATTTTAGAACTAGCACTTTATCCATCTCGAGAGTAGTTGCCACTGTATTGTATTATGTGATACTTGTATATTGTAATGTAGATGCCCTCTTTATCTTGGATCATAAATACAACCTCAGTTCTTTGAACATGCTGTTTTCCTTGTTTAGCTTGTATATTCTCATGTCCCTTTTTGTATTCCATATCCCTTAAAATTTGAAAGTATTACAAAGCTTTCTCCTTCCAAAAATCAGGTATTTTCCAAAAGAAGAAAGCAATCTTGAGGGTTTTTTTTTAAACTTTAGTAATTGTGACAAAATAGTGTCAAAATTTTTGTAATTAAGAGAATTAATAGCTACATTATGTTTGCTAAGCTAGAGGATATAAAATATGACTTAGAAAATCACAGTATATAACCAATAGAGTAGAATGCATCAATGATCTATATATTTCTACACCACATTAACTTGAGACCTGAGAAAATTAAATATATAAAATGTAATATAATACATGCAAATAACATATAAAGAATAGTTCATATTTCCCAGACATTCAGACTTCATTATCTCCATGTTATTCAACTTCAACAGCATGTCAATAACTTCAATATTCCCAACAATATCTGTTCAAAAGAAAAGTTTTAACTAGGACATGAATAAATACGATACCTTTTCCTTAAACTGTCCTGAAAATATTTGATTAAAAATTCATTGGTAGAGGAAAGTTTGCAATTCCAAGCAATAAATGGGGGTGTTGGTAAGATTTGTAATAATTTAAAAGTATTAAGTATTTAAAAATTCAAGGCAAGAACTTTGGAAAACAATATGTATTTTTTATCTTGATGGAAGTCTAATTCGTACATATGCTGGAAAAAGTAAAACTTTAGGATATAAAGAGAATGCTCTGATTTTTCAAAATTATTTGTTATTTTGCCACCAAAAAATACATAAGCCAACACTTCAAGGACTTGTGATTTTCTGGTTGTGTGTGTTCTTCCCATCCCAGAAGCTAGAAACTCCTTTAAGACTTAATAAATAATATGTGGAAAGTTGTTGTGGTAAAACAATTAATTATACAAGAGCGGAGCCAGAGAGGAGATTCTTTGAATTTAAGTAGGCTTATCTTCTAAAACTACAAATATTGACCATACTTCAAACCTTCCAGTTTGCTGGGAGTAGTAAGAGATTGTGTTTCTAAAAATAACTTTCAAGAACCTAATAGTATGTTAATGGAAGAATCAGAATATACTATGTTATAAGTGGAAGCTGGTAGGTAATAGACGTTTTTCTTAGAACAAGTAAGATTACACTATTTGCATTTTTAAAAACTAGATAATTGACATGAAACATTAACATTAGAAAGAGTGAATGAAGAAACTCACGTGAGAAGAGATAACCAAGTCAGAGATGACCTTTGTATTTTCATCACCGGTATTGAAGACCAAGGGTGGGTCATTAGAGAGTAAATCTTGCAGGGGAGCCACTTCCCCAGTCAGTTTAAGAAAATTATATTCCACTTTTCCAACTTCCGAAGCAGCACATAGATTATAAGAATATGGTAAAGTCCCCTCACTGTAGTTTGCGGGGAGATTCAGACCAGTCTTAGAACAAAGATCCACCTGAAAACAGGAATTTGATGACCTTCTTAATCGAAGGGCAATGGCTAGTGTTACCGTGATGAGGAATAACACGGAGATGAGCGCTAAAGCTATTACCAAGTAAAACTGTAGCTCAGACTGAGAGTCTAAGGCAATCTTGTTTTCTTCCTTCATTTCCGGCAGCGCCTCTTGTAGGTTATCTGCAAAGACCAAGTGCAGAGCCACAGTGGCCGACAGAGGAGGCTGGCCAGCATCCTGCACAGAGACCAGAAGGCGGTGCCGGACAGACTCTCGGTCAGTCAAAGCCCTCGCACTCCTGATTTCGCCTGTGCGCAGACCTAGGCTGAAGAGTCCAGGATCTGTGGCCTGTATAACGCGGTAAGCCAGCCAAGCGTTGTGTCCCGAGTCTGCGTCCACGGCCACTATTTTGGTCACTAGATAACCGGGCTCAGCAGAGCGAGGGACCATGTCGAAGAGGGCCGATCTGTCTGGTCCCAGAACAGGGTAAAGGATATTTGGGGCATTGTCATTCCTGTCCACGATGAACACCCGTACAGTGACGTTGGCATTGAGAGCTGGAGAGCCAGCATCCTGGGCTTGTAAAGTTAACTCGAAGGTATGGACTTGCTCATAATCGAAAGAGCGCTGAGCAAAAATATGCCCATTGTGATTATTGACAGAAACGTAAGATGATAACTGTTGAGGTTCCAGGTCGCTGTTGACGATGGAATACAACACTCTGCCGTTTTCCTCTAGGTCTAAGTCAGTGGCTGAGACACACGCGATAGATACTCCGGAGGGGTTATTCTCGGGGACGTAAACTACATAAGAAGGTTGGAGGAAAACTGGGGGATTGTCATTGACGTCTGTAATTTGCAAGGTGAGAATTTTGCTGGTGGACAGGGGTGGGTTTCCCTTGTCTGTGGCGATTAGAGTAATGTTATACTCTGGGATCTCTTCACGGTCCAAGGAACCATCCGTAACTAGTTTATACAAGTTGTTGCTAGAAGAGGATATTTTAAATGGGACGTTATCTTTTACACGACAGAGTACTTCACCATTTATCCCTGAATCTGGATCAAGTGTTTTGATCAGGGCTACAACGGTTCCAGGCATGGAGTTTTCAGGTATATGATTGGATACTGAAGCAAAGGTCACCTCGGGGGCATTGTCATTCTCATCTAGAATTTCTATTTGAATTTTACAGTGAGCAGTATGACCTCCTCCATCTTTTGCTTCTACTCCAATAGTGTAACCTTCTCCTTTTTCAAAATCGAGTACTTCTTCAGTTGATATTTTTCCACTTTTAGCATCCAATCTGAACAGGTGTTTCGGTGTCTCCACTGTGCTGATAGAGTAAGTGATTTCCGCATTGTTTCCTTCATCTTGGTCCGTAGCTGTCACTTGAAGCACAGAGGACCCAGGGGGCAGGTTCTCCCTCAAACTGATTCTGTAGACATCCTGGCTGAAGACTGGCCAGTTATCATTGACGTCAGTGACGTTGATCCTAATTTCTACTGTACTACTTCGAACCGGGACTCCGCTGTCTACAGACGTCAGAACCAAGTGATAGGAGCTCTGCTTTTCCCTGTCCAGTGATTTTTCCAATACTAATTCTGCATATTTGCTGCCATCCGGATTTTCCTTTGGCAGTAAGGAGAAATGGGAATCCGGACTTAGAAAATACTGCAGTAGTGAATTCACACCTACATCTGGGTCCTGAGGAGTTTCCAGTGCAAACGTTACCCCAGGCAGCGCTATCTCGCTGATTTCCAAGTCAATTATATTTCTACTGAATCGCGGAGGATTGTCGTTAATATCATCGATCACGATAGTTATACGGAAAAAGTTCAAAGGATTTTCAGCCACCATTTCAAATTCCAGAGTACACACTAGTTTCCTCCCGCAGATCTCTTCCCTGTCTATTCTGTTGCTGACCAGTAAGTCCCCGTTCTCTTCACTTACTCTAAAGTATTCCCTCTCTGCACTCACCCGCAGCTTCCGAGCCGGCAAGTCACGGACCTCCAGCCCCAGATCCTTAGCTAGATGCCCCACGACCGATCCTTTCGCCATCTCCTCTGGAATCGAGTAGGTGATGTGTTCGGAAAATACCCGATAGAACAAAGAGGCCAGTAACAGAAACAAGATCCGGTCCCCCTGCTCAGTGATCCTTCTCATTTTTCAGCTTCTTAGTTCGTGCTGATTCTTCAGTCCCTGAAAAGCCTTGCTTCAAATACTTACTGAAATGTAAAATGTCTTGAGGGTCTGTTATCTGTGGGAATGAATCAATATATTCCGGGGCAGAATCTATGAAGGAACGAGTCCGAGTCTTTTCTGGAATCGAATCCTTGTGACTGCAGAAAATAGCTTTAAAGGAAGCTCCAGGGTATCTCATCTAGATTTCTGACTTGGTATTGGCCGACAGCGGCGCCCTGTGTCTGTTCAAAGAACTCCAGCAAGTCACTGATGAATAAAGTTTCTTTTGAGCCTAATGCGGTTCAAAGAATGCAGGGTTTGGAATCAGAAAAGGCCTGCGTTGAAATTTTGCTTTTGTTTTATTAGCTACAGGAAAGTCATAGAATGCTAGCTCACCATCTTATAAATTTAGATTTGGAAGGGTTCTAACAGATAACATTACCTAGCCCAATCCTCTGTCTTTACAGATTAAGAATTGAAACCTAAAGAGATTTAAATGGCTTGTCTATGTCATGCAGCTAGCAAATGACAGACTGGGATCTGAATGCAGGTCTTCTGAATCCAAACATACCGTTCTTTCTATTGAATCATGTTGCCTTTAATCACAATAAATAAAATAATGCATATATTTGGGATTGGACCTGTGATTTCATTGGTATAGGTTGTAGAAACTAGGTAAGGAAATATTCTCTAACAAGGCAAGTCTTCATCTTTTTTGCAACTTATGATCTTAGAGAGTTGCTTAGAGCACTGGAAAGTTAAATGATCTGTTCGAGGTCACTAGCCAGGATGCCTCTCTCTCTCTCTCTCTCTCTATATATATATATATTATTCTTAGTAAATCTTTATGTGATGTTTGGAAGTGCTACTTTCAGCGATTTTGGAGATTTCCCCCCATCACTTTGTAAAATTTCCTTTTTCTCAATGAATTTGTTTCAGTAAATTTTAGATTGATGTATTTGTTTGAAAATAACTTTGTTCCTATTTTCATTCATTTCATTTATATAATGTAAGTTAGGTTTTTGTCAGGTGTAGTTTATTTCCTTATTTTATTCATCCTTTCATTCAAACACTTGCTAAATTCTTATTACATAAAATACAAAATTTTCTAGTTGATTACTATTTCTCTTTGTGTCGTTTATATAACACTTCTTAATCAATGCTTCGATAATCTTTAAGATTAACAATATGATAGCTCCTTCTAATAGCATATGTTGTCATACAATTTTTTTACCATGTGATTTTCATCCATTTCTTTCTCTTTGCCAGAGCCTCCAGAAAGGTTTTAAACAAAATGGCTATTTTTTTTTTTTTTTTTTTTTTTGCTTTGGATCCTTTTTGCAGCAGAACAAAAACCGGTCTATCTGTTGTCTCTTCATCTCACTAAATCATTGATCCATCGTTTTCTAAGCTTAAGTTTTGTTTTTTTTTTTTCTGGTGTTTTTCATGCTATTTCTTATTGGCAAATTGTCATTAGTAACATGTTATATCCTTCTTGACCCACTAGATGTCAACTGCACACGTTTATTTCTTGTATATTCAGGTTTTTTTTTTCCAATTTTTTCTAAATCATTCACTACACAATTTTCCAGAATTTCCACAATATAATTCTTAAACAGTTCTGCTTCCAGTAAAGTATCCTTCTCCAATGACTCCTTTTTAGATATGTGTTTTGATGTATCAAATCAAGGGCTGCCCATCCAAATTCATTCCATAGCCTGGACAATGTGCATTCTATATTCATTTTCCTCATGTAGAGTTAGATCAAAGTCTTTTTGGTAATTGTCCAACTCATGATTACAAAAATCCTACACCAACATTTCATTGTGGTATGAAGATTATTCCGGATTATTAAAGGTTTTAATAATGGAGTCAAGATTACGGAAGATTCTATCAAGTTAGAAAGACTTTGAATGTGATCCTAGGAATGGACCATATCTATTGCCTGAGAACCAATCAAGTTAAATAAAGTAACTTATAACCACAAAGTGATGAATTCTTTATATCTATCTGGGAAACAATGGAAAGTAAAAGTGGCTTTTTGTCTTGGGTAGGCTTCCTTTTGTTTCTTCAATGACTTGTAGAGTACCAGGAAAAGGATGCAGAGATGTTGAGAATTGATCTTCCGTTTATAGATCATCTGCAAATATTGATTTAACTCTCCAAGCTGAAAAATTGAGATTTCAGTACAATGACCAAAATGCTGATAATATTGAACATCAATATTGAAACTTTCATTACGTATGAGACCAGAAGACAAAAAGTGGAAAGAATGTATGTCTCGCTTTTGAAGAATAAATAAAAGTTATGGAAGTTGGAGTCATATTATATTCAAAGACATAAAAATAATCTCAAAGAATATTTAATCACTTCACTCAAAGTGAGAATCAGAGAAAAGATCGCCATACATGTAACTGTAACTTTCGCACCTACATCTGTTGCATAGGATGAATTCATATTGAAACATTTTATAAAAGATTTAACAAGATTCTTCAAATCTAGGGAAACTATATTTGGTGACTTAAGTGCAAAGAACTGCATAGGAAAAAATGGCAAAAAGGGAGCATGTGGTCCTCGATTAAGAAACCACAGAGACCAAATGATTGCAAATTACCCACAATATTTAAGCCTACATATGAATACTTTCTCTAAGGAGAAAGTGCGTGATGTAGATATATATTGAGAAATAATTGTGGTACTAAAAAGAGCATCATTAAAATGCAAAAAGATTTAGAGTCAAAAAGCATTAAACATAATAACTGCTTAACATTTAAAAAGCTGACAATCTTAAAATGTAGAAAATGATTACCTATTTATGTGGAAATGATTTCAGAATAATCTAAAAAAGCAATTAGACCGATTTTTAGGGAAAAAAGTCACAACCAACACGAAATTAGAAGAAACATTAAGATGAAATGAAAAATCTTTTATGTCATTGCAATAACTAAAATCTGACATGTTAAAATAAGTTATTGGTGTTGAAAATAAAAAAATGGATAAAGACAAAAACAGAGTAGAATTGTCATCATTTTGAAAAAGAAATTCAACCTATGTAAAACAATGTAGCAATCAGGAAACCACTAGAATGCATAATCTGGTTCAATAAGTAAATATCTTATCTCTTTTCCAAGCAAAAATACATGGCAGCCAATACCATCAAAATTTCTTCCACTTAAGATTAATGCAGATAATCAACGAAGAAGAATGAAAAACCAGAAGACTACACTAGAACAATTAACTTATGTTGTTGCCTTAGTATCCCAAAACTTAACTTTGACTTATTCAGATAGATAAAAGCATTGCAAACTGACAAACTCTCCAGAGGTACTCACATCCTCCAAGAAATGCAACGTGATATTAGTTACTGAAATTTTTTTAAAGACATACATTTCTTAAATAGCAACAATGCTATATAAAATAAATCAATGACTGGTCATTATAATTCAATTCATAACCATAGTACTACCACAGATAAGACCCTGTTAGGAGACGGGAACACAAAGACAAAAGTGAAACATCTCCTGATATTAAGTAATTTATATTCTTCCAGGGAGATTACATATCATAAAAAATTATGATGATTGTAATGAATCATTGGTTAAAAGAATTGTTCCTAAAAATCACAAAGATGTATTAAAGAATTTCTGTATGGAATATTTCAGTTCATGATAGCAGCAAATCTCTGGAGCATACTAATTTGGAATTCAGAATTTCGTTATGGAGTAAGAAAAAAACAAGAAATTAATATATACAATGACTAAAACAATGTATATGGAAGGAATAATAAGAGAAATCAAATCCTCTGTAACTACAATGACCAAGCTTTATAGTAGGATAGAAATAAAGAAACAAAACCTCAATCATTCTTAAGAGAGATAAAGGACTAAGGATGAAGAATGTAACAAACTGTCAGATTGTGGAGCCTCTGTTGTCCCCTTTGACAGAGACTAAAGGAGGATCGACTTCTAAAGAAACAGGATTTAAATTTTTCATCATTAGGGAAAAACTCTTGTTCAACACCTGTGTGTCTATTCATGATATCTCATGAGTATCTTTTAGTATTTCATGAGGCTCATGAGAGCCTCTCCTTTAAGTCAGGACAAAATCTAAATAGTGTCCATTGCAGAGAGGGCCCTTCTTTAGTCAATGACAGAGTATGCTAGGGTTCCTATTCTTGATCTTGCTTAGTTTTTGCTCAGCTGTTTCTTCTTTTAGAAATCTTTGTTTTTAGAGAAGACCTATTGGATGGGGAAGGACAAGAGGTACATTCAGAAATGGATGTGATGTAAAAAACAAAAGCCATCAATAAAAAATAAATTCGTATGAAACAAATTAAAACAAAGAATTTTGAATATTTCCCCATACATGCTTCTTAAATTCAAGATATACAAATACCCAAAGATAATAGAAGTATTTCCTAAAAATAAAATGAATTCTTTCAAAAAATATAAGAGAATAATATTCACATAATCAAAGAACCTCGATTTGAAAGGATCTTCAGAGATTAGATATTCAATTTATAACCTCCCTCCCCCAAAAAAGAAGAGCTTCTGCAATATCAAATAAATCATTATCCAGACTTTGCTTGAAGACTTGGACTGAGTGATGATCTTTTAATTTAGCCCATTCGACTTCTGGAGAGCTTTTTCTTAACATCAAGCATGAATCTGCCTCTGTACAATATTGCTTTAACACTTGTTGCTCCTAGGCGAACCCTATGGGATCAACCAGAATATGTCTAATATATTTTTCTATGTGACAACTCTTCAAGAACATTTAAAAATGGAATTAATCTGATTGAGCTGTTTTTTGTTGGAATCATGATGATTTTTTTTCGCTTGAAAAAAAGTTCACTAACCACTCTCTTATTCACAGGTTCTAGGATTTTTCAAGGAATTGAAATCAAGCTAAATAAATAGCCTGTGGTCAACATACACGGACATCATCTCTCCCCCATACTCCTGACAATGTAAACATTTATCTGTTTTCAGTCCTGGAGTATCATTTCCATTTTCGATGACCTTTCAGCAATTAACTCTGCTAGTTTTTCATTACCCTTCGATATAATTCATCTCTATTGTTTTTATTCTGTACGAAGAGTATTGTCCTTGGCAAAGAAACAAAATAAGAGATGAGCAGTTCTGCTTTCCATCATTGTTGTCACTGTCATCACCACCACCACCATTATCACATCCGCCAAAAGAGATAGTCTTGTCTCTTCGATCCTTTTTTCCTTCCATTATGCCTTTTTAAAAAAATAAAATAACCCCCCCTTTTCTTGAACTCTTTAATATTTTTTTTACTGATTTCAAATAATTCAGAGCTTTGCTGCTCTTAACAAATTCTTACAGAACTTTGCCTAGTATTCCCCCCCATCATTACCTATCCCTGCTTCTTTTCCCTCTATATTCTTTAAAACCACGTAGGCTTGAAAACAAAAATAAACAAGCAGATTTCTCTATAAGTTCCCTGAATAAGCATATTGATTATTGTCAGACAACACCTCCTTTTTTACTTTTTCTAAAAATTGTATCTCTTTTTGTCTTCAGAATTTCATTCTTAAGAATTTCTGATTTCCCACTTAGAATTGTAGTCCACAGAATTAAAAGTGAAAAGCAAATTCAAATGATATAGTTCACTTTAAATGCAGGATTCTAAAAATATGTACAAACATTAATATAGTATTTTATTTTTAATTGAATAGTGTTTCCAATAACAATGGTCTTGTAACCATTGCTTTCATTATTTCAAGATAAAGTGATTTAATAAGATGTTAAACTAACATTCTGACAAATAATTTTATTTGAAGCTGGAAAGAGCATTGGATCTCTCACTATATTTAGCTCCATCACAAACTGTTTATATTTGAAAGGAAATTTAATCTGATATGGAAGTCAGGATATTTAGAGCTGGACATGACTTCAAAGACAAAATGTTATTTTCAAGGGGGGAAAAGTGAGATGGAAAGAAAGAAAAATGAAAGAATTGGATCTGACCTCGTTCCAATTTTTCTTTCCATAACAGTCACATATTTTCACTGTTTTTGTCAACATGAATTAAGATGCAGTCATATTTATTGTTTTCCAGATGATAAAACTCTAAAAATGATAATGATGAGTATGATTATTGTTATAATGTTTCAAGGTATATAAATACATTACTTCATATGTTCTTCACAAGTATCTTTAAGGAGGAATATTCCTTTAGGGGTATATACAAAATGTAGTATAATATGTATTTTACATCTGAAAAAACTAAAGTTTAGTAAGTTTCGTGGTTACACATTTAGTAGGCATGAGAAATTTGATTTGAACGCGGGTCTCTCCTCACTACAAATCTGGCACAATTATTTTCCACTTTGACACTGCTTCTTAGTTAAAACATCAAAACATCAAACTAGATTTAAGAATATTTCAACGAATTGGAAAGTTTAACAAAAACTAATTATTGCTATGCAACAGTGCCAACTTTGTGCGCTATCAAACTCCTTGAGCCTAAAAGTGTTCAGGCAGAATTTGTATATAGTTCAAATAGGGATAATTCAAAAGAGACTCCTGCATTGCTAAATTACTTCTAAAGTTTTAAATTATTTTTCTAAAATATCATTAATAAATGTAGAATTGAAAAATCATACTTAATGTATACGAACTAACAGGTCCAGAACAAATTTATCAGGAAAAGACAAACTTACCTGAATAAATGAATGATCTTCTTTACAAAAAACTGACTCATCAGATATTAATAGAGTCTCCTTTTTCTCACAGTTCTGCTGCATGGTTAATGTATTTGCATAATTAGGCTGAGTAAACATCATCTGGCTTTTCTTAGAGTCTGTGGTGAGGGATACCTCGTGAGAATATGACTGCAGGAAAGCTCGTACTCCATCTATGCCCACAAACTCTGAGGCAGGGATATGCTGAAAATGTCCACTAGTGGATTTCAGTATTTTAGAGGTTTGCCATTGGTACAATTTCTGGGCCAATAAAATGATGATGAAGAAAAAGAAGAGGCAGGACACTGAAGCCACTGCGATAACCAGATAGAATGTGAGATCAGAGTCTTTGGGAGGCTCTGACGATGCCAGACTGTTGAGATCAGAAAGGACTTCAGGAATAGTGTCGGCCACCACTACTGTGACACTGACTGTGGCAGAGAGAGGAGGCTCTCCATTGTCCACCACTATCACTACAAGATTCTGCTTGAGGGCATCTTTGTCCACAAAGGCTCGTGCTGTCCTGATCTCACCACTGTGCAGGCCAACGGAGAAGAGCCCAGGTTCTGTTGCCTTGATCAGGCGGTAGGACAGCCAGGCATTCTGGCCAGAATCTCCATCAACTGCCACCACCTTGGTCACTAGATAGCCTGGATCTGCAGATCGAGGAGCCAGTTCCACTCCTGTAGAACCATCCAAAGGGAAGACAGGATACAAAATTTCTGGGGAGTTATCATTTTGATCCAGGATGAACAGAGTCAGAGACACGTTGCTGCTGAGAGGAGGGTCTCCAGAATCCTTGGCTGTCACTATTAGCTTCAGTTCTCGGAACTGTTCATAATCGAAGGAACGCAGAGCATAGAGGATGCCAGTTTCAGAGTTAATAGAAACATAGGAAGAGAGAGATGCACCAAGTACTGTGTCATCCACAATAGAGTAAGTAACATGACTATTTTCCTCGATATCAGGGTCTCGGGCAGTGAGAGAGTAAATTGAAGTTCCTCTAGGATTGTTCTCCATGACATAAACTGAATAGAATGTCAGGACAAAGGTCGGGGGGTTGTCATTGATGTCTTCTATATGCAGGGAGATGTGAGTGTCAGTGGATAAAGGGGGACTCCCTCCATCTGTGGCTGTCACGGTGACGTTGTACATGGAGACTTGTTCCCGATCCAGCGCCTTATCGGTCACTAAACTATAATAATTTTCATAGGACTCTTCAAGTTTGAAAGGGAGGTCTTCTAGAATGGAACATGTGACCTGGCCATTTTCTCCAGAATCTCTGTCGTGCACATTGAAAAGTGCAATCACCGACCCAGCAGGAGAATTTTCAGAGATTGACCTGGTAACGGAGGTGATGGTGATATCAGGAGCATTATCATTCACATCCAGTACTTTGATGAGAACCTTGGCTCTGTCCTGAAGTCCAGGACCATCACGAACTTCTATATCTATATCATAGAAACTAGATTCTTCATAATCTAGATTTTCCAATACTGTTATAGCCCCGGTCAAAGAGTTTAATCTGAATATTTGAGAAGTTTTTTGGGTTATTTTCCTGAAAAAATAAGTCATTTTCCCGTTGATTCCCTCATCTGGATCAGTGGCGTTCACTGTGAGCAGCCACGTTCCCAAAGGCACATCCTCAGGAACACTCACACTATACAAGGACTGAGTAAAAACTGGAGCATTGTCATTGGCATCAAGGACCGTCACATGAATGTGCACAGTGCCAGAGCGAACCGGATCTCCCCCATCTGAGGCTGTGAGAGTTAGATGGTGAATAGGCTCCTCCTCTCGGTCCAATGTCCGTTCCAACACCAGTTCCGGGTACTTGGCCTCGTCTGTTCCTCTCTGCACATGCAGAGAAAAGTGATGGTTGGGGCTCAGCTGGTAGTTCTGGAGGGAATTCATCCCAACATCCGGATCGAAAGCCTCAGGAAGAAGAAACCTTGTTCCTGACACTTCCTTTTCAATTATTTTTATTTCTGTTTCCTTTGTCTCAAATCGGGGGGGATTATCATTAACATCAGTTATTTCCACTTCTACGCCATAAATTTTCACTTTGTCTTCTATCAAAATCTCTATGTTAACAGTGCACACGGGTGCTCTCCCACACAGGTCCTCCCTATCTATTCTGTCTGCCGTGACTAAGCTGCCGCTTCTGACATTCAGGGCGAAATGCTGCATCTTACCTTTCGAAATTATGCGGGCTCTACCCTCTGACAGTGCCCGAGGTTCCAATCCCAGGTCTTTCGAGATGTCGCCCACGAAAAAGCCCTTCTCCATTTCCTCGGGGATCGAGTAGCGGATCTTTCCGAAACCGGCGTCCCACAGCGTTCCCAGAAGAAAGCAAAACAGGACTCCCCCACGGCAGTTCTGCCGTATCCTCCGAACCGCCATTACTTTCTCGCTAAGAAATTTTCTCTTCAGCTTCTGTATGGATGAACTCTTGTATTTCCTGAGTCTCAAAGAATAACATTAACCAGAATCCTAAAGCCAAATAGCTTGTTTCCTTGGTTTCTGTACAGCTTCTGAAGGTGTGCAAGCTTCTGGGGATCTATGTAGTTTGAACCGCAGAGGGCTGGGCGGGGGATCTATCAGGCTGCTTTTCTCATTTTTCTCCCTGGTTGGTCAACAGCGGCGCCCAGAGTCCTAACTAATTATTACACAATCTCTAAGTAAAAGTTGCACAATTTTTACAAAAGGTTTTTATTCCTGATATTTCTCTTTTCTTCGAAACAAATCATATCTTGTAACTTCATTTGTTATTTCACGAAAGACTTGTTGATAGTGTCTACACACATAACACATATATGTGTGTGACTCTATACATATATGTATATATGTGTATCTCTCTTTCTCTTGTCTATGTCTCTCTCTCTGTTAATTAGGTGAGTGATGCTAATGTCACGTTTCTATTTTTATTAAACTGTCTTACTCCACCACTTTTCTATTCCACCACACACAATAATATTCCTGCAAAAGAGATTTCTAGGAGGTGAAGCTCAAGATCATTATACTTCATGAACTAGAGAATGATTGACTTTCATCAATGAGTTTTTGACTTCTACCAAACGAATGCTACTAAGTTTTGAGTCGCACAACTAAAATGGAGACATTTTTATTATTATGTATGTGTCCATGTTGTAGATTCGGCAAACTATCTTTTCTTATGTTTAATGAAAACAATATTTACAATACGCTACAATCCCGAGCACTTTAGGATATGTATATGTATACAGAAGTTTTCTTACACTAAAGAACCCGACATTAAAAAATTGTACATAAATTTACAGATTTTTCTAGATATAGCCATTTTAATTATTCTGGATTTGAACCAAAAGCTTTCTGATTTTCAGCCCAACAACTTATCCCTTGTGCTAAGTTGATTTTAGTACCTTACTTACTAAGACATTTTTAAAATCCTCATTTGTAACTATTGGCAAAGTGATATTTGATTGAGGAAACTCTACCAATGTAGAAACACAGTTGCAATGTTAACTTATTTGCATGAAGTCACATAGTTAGGATGTCAGAAGAGGACTCGGGTTTTTCCGTGTTTCAGAGCTAGCCCTCAATCTACTACAGTATGTTGTTAGTCCCCAAGGAAAGTTAAAAGTCACAGAAAATGAAGGAAGAACCAAACTACACTAACTTATGGCTTTTAAGATAAAAGAAACGATTTGGAGTTAAGAGGCCTGAAAAAAGGAGCAAACATTAAAAGGTGAGGCAAAAACTTACGTGAGAAGAAATGGCAAAGTCAGAAATGACTTTTGATTCTCCAGTACTGTTATCCAGACCACAGGAACCATCATTAAAGAGGAGATCTTGTGGAGCGGACATATCCCCAGTCAATTTGAGAAAATTATATTCCATTTTTCCAGTCTGAGAAGCCACACACAGATTATAAGAATATGGTAAAGTTCCCTCACTGTAGTTTGGGACTATTCCAGATGCAGAATGAGAGCTAAGATCTCCTCGGAAACAACCTAATACCTTGAAATCTGAAAATTTCCGAAGGCGCAGGGCAATAGCCAGTACTACGCTGAGAAAGAACAATATGGAGATTAAAGCTAAAGCTACGACCAAATAAAACTGTAGCTCAGACTGAGGATCCGGGATCTCTGAGTACTCCTCCCTCATTTTTGGCAAAACCTCCTGCAGACTGTCTGCAAAGACCAGATGAAGAGTTACAGTGGCCGACAGAGGGGGCTGGCCTCCATCCTGCACAGAGACTAGCAGGCGGTGACGAGCAGCATCTCGGTCAGCCATAGCTCTAGCTATCCTAATCTCACCGGTGCGCTGTCCCAGGCTGAAGAGCCCGGCATCTGTGGCCTTCAGCACGCGGTAAGCCAGCCAGGCGTTGTGTCCCGAGTCAGCATCCACTGCCACCACCTTAGTAACTAAGTAGCCGGGCTCCGCAGAGCGAGGGACCATGTCAAAGAGGGCTGATCCTTCGTCCCCGAGGGCCGGGTAAAGGATGATTGGGGCATTGTCATTTTGATCCACTATGAATACTCTCAAGGTGACATTAGCACAGAGAGCAGGGGAGCCAGCGTCACAGGCCTGAAGAATTAGTTCGAAGGTGCGGACTTGCTCATAGTCGAAAGAGCGCTGAGCGAAGATTTCCCCGCTGTGGACGCTGACCGATACGTAGGAAGACAACAACAGCAAAGCTAGGTCACTGCTGACAATGGAGTAGGATAAGAGGCCGTTTTGCTCCAGGTCTGGGTCAATTGCTGAGACACAGGAAATAGATGCCCCTGCGGGATTGTTCTCAGGAACGTAAGACACATAAGAAGGTTGCAGGAAAAGAGGGGCATTATCATTGACATCTGCTATGTGTAGAGTGAAGGTCTTACTAGTGGATAGAGGGGGATTCCCTTTATCAGTGGCGGTCACAGTAATATTATACTCTGTGATCTGCTCTCGGTCCAAAGTTTCCTTTGTCAGTAACTTGTAGTAATTCTTAGAAGAGGATTCTAATTTGAAGGGAATATTTTCTTGAAGATAACATATAACCTCTCCATTTTCTCCCGAATCTCTGTCACGGATTTTCAGAAGTGCAATGATAGTGCCAGGCTCAGAATTCTCTGGCACTGGACTGAACATAGATGCCACAGTTATTTCAGGGACACAGTCATTTTCATCGAGAATTTTTATATGGATTTTACAGTGTGATGCTAGATCTCCAAAGTCTTTTGCTTCTATGTTCAGGGTGTAACTATTAGTATTCTCGAAGTCCAGATTATCTTTAGTCCTTATTTCTCCTGTCTTTTGATTCAAGTCGAATAAAAATTTCACATCCTTTGCTGTATTTTGGAAGGAGTAGGTAATTTCTGCATTGACTCCCTCATCCTGGTCGGTGGCCGACACTCGTAGTATAGTGAATCCTGGGGGAAGGTTCTCCCGCACACTGACCCGGTAAACTTGCTGACTGAATACCGGAACATTGTCATTGGCATCCACAACATTGATTCTGATCTGAGTTGTGCCATTTTGGGCTGGCTGCCCACCATCCAGGGCCATCAAAACCAACTGATGTGAACTCTGCTGTTCTCTATCCAGAGATTTTTTCAGTATCAACTCTGGGTATTTATCGCCATCTGGACTCTGTTTCACTGTTAGATCAAAGTAACTGTTTTGTTCAAGATAGTATCTTTGCAGAGAATTACTTCCAACATCTGAATCTACAGCAGGGTCTAGAGGAAACGAAGAGCCTACTTGAATGGATTCTGAGATTTTTAGATCTACTTGAGACTGTTCGAATAATGGGGCGTTATCATTAATATCAAGCACGACCACAGTTACATGGAAAATATTTAGGGGATTTTCTGCAACGGTTTCGAAATCAAGAGAGCACACGAGCTTCCTTCCACATATTTCCTCTCGGTCTATTCTGCCACTGACCAACAATTCCCCGCTCTCGGAACTGATACTGAAGTATTCTCTTTCTGTGCTAACCCGCAGCTTCCTACTCGGTAAATTTTGGATTTCTAATCCCAGATCCTTGGCGAGGTTCCCCACCACCGATCCTTTCGCCATCTCCTCTGGAATGGAATATCGTATCTGCTCAGAAAACGCGCAACACAACAAAGACACCAAAAAGGGGACCAGTACCTGCGGTCTCAGAGTCAGAGCTCTTTGCCTGATCCTTCCCATCTCTCAGGTTCTGTGCAGACAGAAACTCTTTAGCTCCTCAGAAGATGAAATATAGATGATCGTGAGTTGTAAGAATCAGTATTAAAGAAGGACCAAATTCACTGTCCAGCCTAGCGTAGCTGCAAATCTGTGTGCTCCCGGAAAGATTCTGTGGGACTGGAGGGGGATTAATACAGGGTTTGTTGATGAGCAGGAAATTACCAAGCAGGAAGCTAGCTAACCAGGGATTCTCTGTTTCAGCTCTTCCTCCACATTGGCCGACAGCGGCGCCCAGTGTCTCTGTAGGAGAACTGAAACAAGTCTCATAAACTGATTTTCTTTCCCAGGAAAAAACATTTCAGTGACAATCAGGTTTAACAAATATGTTTTTCTTCTGTGAGTGTCCATTGCTATTTTTTCCCATATCACTTTGAAACTTGTCTTTCCCTCTTTACTAAAAATGCTGTTTGTGACAGAAAGAAATACTTAACTTCGTGGGGACACTTGAGCTTTGCCCAACTGAGTAGTCTGGCTAAAAATTGGTTGAGGGTAACTTGTCTGTCCTAAGCATGTGAAGGCTTCTTCCGGCAGAATGGTTAGATGAAAGCAATTCATTCCAATGGCAATAAAAGCGGAGAAAGCAGATGTTGTGAAGTGCTTATAGTTTGGTCAGCTATAGAAAACACCAGGGTCTGCCACTTAGGCTGTGGATAGCTTTCTTGACTTTTGTCTTGCAACTGGATTCTGATGACTTTGGAAGGCCGTGAGGCCTTTAAGTCCACGCCTCAATTAAGTCCAGGTCACTCCGTGATACTAGTCCCCTTCAAAAGTGGAAGAACCAACCACAATTAAATCAATGATATCTCTGTTATTCCTGCTTCGGTGGATAAGGGATTTCATTGATATGAACCCTCTCTCTTCCTGGGTACATTTGCCATCCACCTCTGCAAGTTCACCCTTATTTTTGTTCATCTTCTTCCATAAATTCTTCAAAGAGTTATTAATTTTCATGGGTGAGGCTCTTCCAACAGTATTTATTTAAACATTTTGCCAGTGCAGATTGCATATATCTTACTCCTTGTTCTGTCTACATAACCTCATCTTTCTGATAGAATTTTTGACCACAACTTTTTTTTTTACATATTATATATATTTTTATTAAAGCTATTTATTTTAAAAATATACACGTGGATAATTTTTCAACATTAACCCTTGCAAAAACTTGTGTTCCAATTTCCCCACACCCTCTCCCAGTTGGGCAAGTAATTCAACATATGTTAAACATGGTAGAAATATACATCAAATCCAATATATGCATACATATTTATACAATTATCTTGCCCAAGAAAAATCAAATCAAATTTAAAAAATGAGAAAAAATAAAGTGCAAGCAAACAACAACAAAAAGGGTGAAAATGCTGTGCTATGAATCACACTCAGTTTCCACCGTCCTCACTCTGGATGCAGATGGTTCTTTCCATCACAAGTTTATTGGAATTACCTTGAATCAACTCATTGTTGAAGAGAGCCACATCCATCAGAATTGCCCTATACAATGTTCTCCTGATTCTGCTCATTTCACTTAGCATCAGTTCATGTAAGTCTCTCCAAGGCCTCTCTGAAACCATGTTGCTGATCGTTTCTTATAGAACAATAATATTCCATAACATTCATATGCTATAACTTATTCAACTATTCTCCAATTGACGGACATCCATTCAGTTTCCAATTTCTTGCCACTATAAAAAGAGCTGCCACAAACATTTTTGCACATGTGGGTACCTTTCCTTCCTTTAATATCTCTTAGTAGAAACACTACTGGGTCAGAGTATGCAGAGTTTGATAACTCTTTGGGCATAGTTCCAAACTGCTTTCCAGAATGGTTGGATCTGTTTATAATTCCATCAACAATGTATTAGTGTCCCAGTTTTCCCACATCCCCTCCAACATTTGTCATTATCTTTTCCTGTCATCTTAGCAATCTGAGAGGAGTGTAGTAGTATCTCAGAGTTGTCTTAATTTTCATTTTTCGATCAATAGTGATTTAGAGCACCTTTTCATATGTCTAGAAATATCACTCACAACTTTAAGGTCATTTATTGCATTGCTGTGTGTTTGTGTAAATAACAGTATAGCCTATTTACAAACAAACATATTTCTCTATTGTCATTTTAAATGCTATCATGATTTTTTCACATACTGTAATATTTCATCATTTGCAGCATTATTATAAGACTCCTGGAATGTAGTTATATTATGAGATTTGGGATCTGAGAGTACCTTTGGGGTCTGAGAGTACCTAGAAATCTTTGCAAGCAACAAAAAAATTACCAAATGAAATTGTCCAGATTTAAGAACTCTGATTAATAAAATGACCAACCATGATTCCAGAGGAACAATGATGAAGCAAGTTACTATATACTGACTGAGGGATGATAGGTTCAACTTGCAGGATGAAACATTTTTTTCCCCTTAATAACCAATAGGGGAATTTGTTTTTTGGGACTATGCATTTTTGGTGGGAGTTATTTTTTCTTGTTTATGAATGGGAGGAGGAGAAGAGAGATTTGGAGTAGATAGGTTAAGTTTAGAATTGTCAAAAAGAAGAAAAAAGAAAACGAAAATAGTGCTATTAAAATGTTTTTAAATGTATAGATGAAAGCAGGATGAAGGCTAGCAGAAATCACAGATGAGCAGAATAGTCTGGAAAGTAGTTTCATGTTCTATTTGTTATATCCTTAAAAAAAATCAAGTTGTACATAATGGACACTCTTAGTTTCTTGAACGATCCTTAAATAAAATTCTATGTGCCTGGGGGAAATTCTAATCTTCTTTGTTGTTTCTTATTCAGGATTTTTTGGTGTCTTCTTGGCTTCAAAATTAATGCTCCATCTACTCTTTCATGCTGCCTTAATTAGAGGATCATTGAATAATGTTATCAATGTATCTTTTTTTCATGTTAACATATACACTGAATTACATATCAAAAAGGAGATTCTTTAAAGTTATATTTTGCTTTAACCAGTATTCAAGAAATAAACAACAGAATATAATATTCCCTAGAAGATTAGGGTTGCTTCAGAAATTCATCAGTGACGAAATATTTTTTCAGAAAATGAAAAGTTCAGTGAGTAGAGGGAAAGAAAGGTTTCAGGAAATAACTGGCACAAAAACAAAATACATAAATTAATCTTAAGAAAAAAAGAAACATAATCGTAAAAAAAAATTCCGTTTACTCTGAGGTACCACTTCATACCTCTCAAACTGGTTAAGATGGTTAAAGAAAAGATAATGATAAATGCTGGAGCTGATGTGGGAAAATTGGGACGTCGTTGATGGATATGTGAACTGATCCAAACATTTTGGAGAGCAATTTGGAACTATGCCCAAAGAGATATCAAACTGTGTATACCCTTAGATCCAGCAGTATGTCTACTGGGTATATAGCCCACAGAGAGCATAAGAAAGGGAAAAGGACCCCAAATGAGCAAAATGTTTGTGACAGCCCTTTTTGTGATGGCAAAGAATTGGAAACTTCAATTCTGCAGTTTGGGCAGATGGGAGCCGAATGCCAATTGGTTGGGGAATGGGTGAATGGGTTATGGCATATGCATTTAATGGAATATTATTGCTCTATAAGAAATTATCATCAGGATATGATGGAAAGATTTACATGAACTGATGCTAAGCGAAGTGAGTAGCACCAAAAGAATCATTGTACAAAGCAACAACAACAAGATTATGTAATGATCAACTGTGATGGACTTGGCTCTTTTCAACAATGAGATGATTCAGGCCAATTCCAAAAGACTTGTGATAGAGAGAGTCATCTGAATCCAGAAAGAGGACTATGGGCACTGAATATGGATCACAACATAGTATTTTCACGTTTGTGTTGTTGTTGATTGCTTGCTTGTTTTTTATCTCTCTCATTTTTCCATTTTTGATCTGATTCTTCTTGTTCAGCATGATAAATATGGAAATATGTTTAGAAGAATTGCACATGTTTAACCTATACTGAATTGCTTGCTGTCTAGGGGAGGAGAGAGGTGGGAAGGGAGGGAGAAAGAAACACAAAATTTTACAAGGCTGAATTTTAAAAACTATCTTTGCAGGGGCTGCTAGGTGTCACAGTGGATAGACTACCAGCCCTGAAATCAGGAGTTCAGCTCTGGCCTCAGACACTTAATATTTCCTGGCTGTGTGACCCTAAGCAAGTCACTTTACTCCAATTGTCTCAGGGAAAAAAAAGTCATCATGTTAAAACTATCTTTGCATATATTTTGAAAAAAAAGCTATTATAAAAAAGTCCACTTATTAACTGTACAGTAGAGAATGAAAGAAAACATACAAGGAAGCAAAGAAAAGATGGACAGCTCTGAACACAATATGTGTTACAGCTCTGAACACAATATGTGGTACTTATTATATAGGCTTTTCTGAGATGGGAATTTATTGGTTTATATTTTGATTACTCTCCTCTGTTCTATTCTGCACATGACAATTATCTCCCCCCAATTTTGTATTTAAGTTTAAAATAAATAAAGAAAAAAATAAATTTTGCTTATTCTCTTCTTACTGTTTCTTTAAGTAAACAAAACACGAGACATCACTGTCTATGACAAATGAAAAGTGAGTATCTCACAGAAGTCAATGAAGAATCCAATGGAAGGTATGAGTGGGCTACAATACATTACATTGAAGCATCCTTTTTTTTCCCCGAAAAACCAACAAACTTACACAAGCCGATAGATATCCAAAAAATAATATTTTCTTTAGAAGTAATGTTATTCAAAACATGATGATTTCAAAAACAAAAACTGAAAGCTAAATAACATGATGATCAGTTAGAAGATACTTCTATTATGAGCTAAATAAAACACCAGATTTCTAGGAACCATTTGTGGTACAGTAAAATCACTACTTCTCAGAGTCATGGTAATTGATCTCTAGTGTAGAGCATTTTGAAATATGTCCACTCATATTGGGTAATAGACTTAAATGTGTATTCTTCTTAACACTACACATTTTTTATTCGAAGCTTCCTGAATAAAAGTCACACAAAAACAAATGAATGAATTCAACTTTCTTATAAAATATATTGCTAGTCTAGAAAAAAAAATTGAAAAAAGAATGCTATCAAATAAATTTTGAGACAGTTTCTAAACGTTGATATGACAAATACTTTCTATATTGTTCCAATAAGAATGTTTGATATTAATTTCATTAGTAATTTCTCTGTAAAGAGTGGCTTCTTAAAATCTTAGAAATTTTGATGTTTAATTGGGGGTACAACATTAGGCAGCTTGATTACATTGAAAAAAGAGAAAGATAATAAGAGATTGATGCTAATGTAGAAGAGTACCACAAGATTTTATCTATGACTCTACAATTGAAGTCAAAGAATATGTACAGATGGAAAGAAGACCTTAAAAAACTAGGATCCAACATCATTATTTGACAGAATAAGAGAAGAAAGCCAGGGAGGGGGAAGTGATGGTGCTAGAAATGAAGTCTTTTGATTGCCATTCACTCTTCACTCCTCCACACAGCAAAGTCTTATTCAACATATTGCCCAACATATGTGAAGAATTAAAAATCATTGTTTTTTTTTGAGGGGGGCATATGGCATGGATATGCGCAAAACAATGTTTTTTATGAATCTGGATTCAAAAATATATCAACAGACTTTAACTATAACAAGTATAAGGATAAATAAAATGCTATTATTTGGCCCAAAATCAATAGTGAAAGTATAGGAGTGGGAAAATTGATTTTTATTAATGAATCTGAAAACTATATTAGGCATTACAATCGACAGAAAACTCAATATGTTAGTAATATGATTTAGGTTAAGAAAATAGTGTTCAAAGAGAAGGAATAATATCACTATTTTCAACAATGATCAGTTCACTTCCTGAGTTACTGAATTCAGTTGAGAAGATGACAAAATATGAACTTCTAGAAGAGGACGTCCAGACAGTGAAGTTTCTTAAAACAAAATATGCTGAATAGTTGAAGACAGGAAAAAGATAAGACATAGGGTAACTTAAAGCAATCTCTATTTGAAGGCTGCTTTACATATGGAATTAGACCTACTCTATACAAAAATCAGTGACTTAGTTAAAGCTATCATTTGTGTGGTCAAAGTAAAGAAATGGCTACCAATTAGAAGTTTAAAAAAAAAGAAACCAACAAAATAATTTCTGGAGCAACAAGTTGTCGAAGTGGTAGAGTACCGACCCTGAAGTCAAGATGGCCTGAGTTCAAAACCCCCACTTAACCCTTACTAGCTGTGTGACCCGGAAAGTCATCCCAATTAATTACCTTGCTCCTCCAAAAAGCAAAAAAACAAAAACAAACAACCCCCCCCCAAAAAAACCCTTTCTGAGCTAAGATACATGTTTTGAAGATCTTAAACAGAGAATGACTACCTCACAGCCCCGATTATTATGAAGATTGCCATAGTAAAGATGGAAATTAGGCTAGATGCTGATACTATTTCACAACTCGAGTAAAATATGTCAAGTATTAAATACTATTTTAAAAACAGCATACCTGTAAGAAGGACTGATCCTCATTAGAGAGAATTGACTCATGAGGTATTAATGGAGGTTCCTTTTTATCACAGGTCTGCTGTATTGATAAAGTATCTGCATAGTTTGGTCCCATAAATATCAACTGGCTTTTCCGAGAGTCAGTGGTGAGGGAAACTTCTTGGGTATGTGTTTGGAGAAAGGCTCTCACTCCATCAATGCCCACAAACTGGGAGGAATGGATGTTTCCAAAATGCCCATTAGATGCACCCAGAAACTTCGAGGTCCTCCACCTGTGTAATTTGAACGCCAATAAAATGACAATGAAGGTAAAGAACAAACAGGAAACCGCAGCCACAGCGATGACGAGGTAGAATGTGAGGTTGGAGTCTTTAAGGTCTTCTGATGGCTCGGGATTGCTGAGCTCCGAAAGGATCTTGGGGATGCTGTCAGCCACAATTATGGTGATACTGACAGTGGCAGAGAGGGGGAGCTCCCCATTATCTGTCACTGCCACTAGAAGATTCTGCTTGAGGGCATCTTTGTCCAGGAATGTCCGAACAGTCCTGATTTCTCCTGAATGAAGACCCACAGAGAAGAGACCAGGCTCTGTGGCCTTGATCAGGCGGTAGGACAGCCAGGCATTCTGGCCAGAGTCTCCGTCGACTGCTACCACCTTGGTCACCAGATACCCTGGCTCTGCAGAGCGAGGGGCCAGTTCTACTCCGCTGGAACCATCTGTAGGGAAGGCAGGGTACAGGACTTCCGGGGCGTTATCATTCTGATCCAGGATAAACAGAGTAAGAGACACGTTGCTGCTGAGAGGAGGATCTCCAGAGTCCTTGGCTGTCACTCCTAGCTTCAGTTCTCGGAACTGTTCATAATCAAAGGAACGCAGAGCATAGAGAACGCCAGTTTCAGAGTTAATGGAAACATAGGAGGAGAGAGATGCGCCATGTATCGAATCATCCATTATGGAGTAAGTGACATGACCATTCTCCCCGATATCGGAGTCATGAGCAGTCAGAGAGTAAATAGAAGTTCCTCTGGGATTGTTCTCCATAACATAAGTCGATTCGGATGTCTGGACAAAAACCGGGTGGTTGTCATTGATGTCTTCTATGTGCAGGGAGATGTGAGTGTCAGTGGACAGAGGGGGACTCCCTCCATCTGTAGCTGTCACAGTGACGTTGTACATGGAGACTTGTTCCCGATCTAGGGCTCTGTCGGTCACCAGAGTATAATAATTTCCATAGGACTTTTCAAGTTTGAAAGGGAGGTTTTCTGGAATGGAGCACATGACCTGGCCATTTTCTCCAGAATCTCTGTCGTGCACATTGAAAAGGGCAATCACCGACCCTGCAGAAGAATTTTCAGAGATTGAGTTGACAACAGAAGTGATGGTGACTTCGGGAGCGTTGTCATTCATATCCAGTACTTTGATCAGAATCTTGGCTATGGCCAGAAGTCCAGCTCCATCTCGGGCTTCAATATCTATAGTATAGATATTGCATTCTTCATAATCTAGATTTCCCAGTACTGTTACACCTCCAGTCAAAGCATTCAAAT
Organism: Antechinus flavipes; assembly: GCF_016432865.1. Taxonomy (NCBI): domain Eukaryota; kingdom Metazoa; phylum Chordata; class Mammalia; order Dasyuromorphia; family Dasyuridae; genus Antechinus; species Antechinus flavipes. Next base: position 390,444,984 of record NC_067399.1, on the reverse strand, counting down.
GAAATAACTGAGATGTTTTCTCGGTAATTTTCTGAAAATAGTAAGTGACTTCCCCGTTTATTCCTATATCCATGTCGGTAGCACTCACTGCGAGTAGCTGTGACCCCTGTGATAAATTCTCAGGTACATTCACGCTATACACAGACTGAGTAAACTTTGGTGCGTTGTCATTCGCATCCAGAACAGTGATAGAAACTCGTAGAGTGCCGGAGAGAATCGGATCTCCACCGTCCGAAGCCGAGAGGGTGAGGTGATGAACAGGTTTCTCCTCTCGGTCCAGAGCGTGTTCAAGCACCAACTCCAGAAACTTGCTCCCATCTGTTCGTTTTTCCACATGCAGAGAGAAATGATGATTCGAACTCAACTTGTAGCTCTGAACAGAGTTCATTCCTATATCTGCATCAAAGGCTTCCGGAAGGGGAAACCTTGTTCCTGGCACTGCGCTTTCGCTGATTTTGATTTTCCTTTCTTCTGTTCCAAAGCTAGGGGGGTTATCATTGATATCAATTATTTCCACTTCTATTCCATAAATTTTCACTTTATCCTCTAACAGAATCTCTGCGTTTACAATGCACACGGATGCTTTCCCACACAACTCTTCCCTGTCTATTCTGTCCGCTGTGACTAAGCTTCCGCTTCTGACATTTAGAGCAAAATGATGCTTCTTACCTCTGGAAACTAGGCGGGCTCCATGCTCTGACAGCTTTCGGGGCTCCAACCCAAGGTCCTCGGCAATGTCGCCCACAAATGAACCCTTCTCCATCTCCTCGGGTACTGAGTAACGGATCTGCTCAGACCCAGTCTCCCATAGCGTTCCCAGGAGAAAGCAAAGCAGGATTATTCCATGGCAGTTCCCGATCTTCTGTCTAGCCGCCATTGTTGCCTCGATATTGGATTTTTATTCCTCTTGCACGTTTGACCTTAGTATACGGATTAACATTCCGATCTTAAGTGTCCAAGGGGATTAAGATGTCCCAGCCTCTTCCAATTTAGAGAGGAGGGTTTGTGGCCGATTTGATTTTAACGGGAAGCTGTCTGACACTATTTGCCTAGGTTTTGTGGGCTGCTAGGAAGGAAGTTTAGGTTGGATTTATCTCCTTACTGGTCAACAGCGGCGCCCAGAGTCTTAACCGATTACTACAACATTTTTGAGCAAAACGTACATTTGGTTTAAAATAGCTTCCTATTAATTTTATTGCTTTGAAACGTTAAAAAACAAACAGATATTTCATTTAATTTTCGAGGCAAATCCAGCGAGCCTCCAAAAACATGGAATGATTATAGACTTCAAAACAGTATATGTTCTTTATTTCTTGGAATTTAATTCAATAAGATTATTCATTGTGTATTCATGGTTTCTTTGCATTTTCTTTATTCTACCTCGTATTTTCATTATAAGTCCTCTGTCTCGGCATAAGCAATTCTTAAGTACTAAATTCCTCCACCTCCAAGATGAAGTGCTTTTTTGCTAATTGAAATGAAGAGATTTATGTTTCTAAAATTGAAAAGTAGTTTTCTAAGGAGCTGTTATAATTTTATGCCATAGACCTGATTGAGAGATTTTGAATGAGTTTCAACTCAGTCAATAAAAGCAGAAACAATGTAACAATTACATTTCTTTGCAGACCACTCAGGAGATTGTTTGGATTTTTTTTAAAATATTAAATATATTAATGTATTATTCAAGGAAATCCTCAGAATTGACAAAAAGATCTAGTTACTTTATATAAACCCTTGTGTAATCATAATTAGCTATCAGCATTGAAATGTGAATGCCCAACATATTGATTCCTAAACCCCAAAATACAAAACAAAAAAAAATTAAATTGTTATAAATGTTCTGCATATTTGGATTTTGGCTCTTGAAATATTAAAAATCTTATTTTCCTCAATATTCATAATTTTCAGAAAGGTAGTATTTTGCCTCAGAAAGCCTAGAATTCAAAACACCTCTATTACATTTACATTACATATTACCAATGTTTGATGAAGGACTTTATTTCTAGACTAGAATATACAAGCTTATTGAGGAACAGTAAAACCAAAGAGTAATTTTTCAATGGATATGATGAAAGTAAAAAGTTAATTAGGAATTATTTTTGTATGGCTAATGTAGAAATTCATTTTGCATAACTAGCTATATTGGTGATAGGTTTTATTTTTCTTACGTTCTCATTAGGTGAGAAAAGAATAGAGGGAGGGAGAGAATTTGGAACTGGAAAAAATTTCTGTGCTTTAAAAATGAATGTAATTTAAGTTTTCAAAACTATTCTTTTAGGAAATTGCTGTCAGTAAGCTTTTTAATTAATTTGAACCATGAAATTATGAGGGGGAAATCCCTTATCAAAGTCCAATAATTTGTGAAGAACATTAATGGCTAAATCAAAAAGTGCAGACCTCATAGTTCCAGAGAAGCTCAATGCTTTCAAATCAAGGAAGGCCATAAATGAGAGATAAACTCTCTCTCTCTCTCTCTCTCTCTCTCTCTCTCTCTCTCTCTCTCTCTCTCTCGTTTCTGTTTCTTTCTCTCTCCCTCTCTCTCCCCGCCCCTCTCTCTCTCACACACACTTGCCTACTTGTCAGTAAATTAAAGGACGCAGAAAGTATGTCAAACTTACAAATCCCCAACTACTCATAATCAAGCTATTAAGAACTAATGCACAATGAAAACACTGTACAAAAAAAAAGAAGAGATGATTGCAAAAACTTACATGAGAAGGAATGCCTATGTTAGAGTTGACCTGGAGTTCCCCATTAGTGTTATTCAGAATTCTGGAAGCATCATTCAAGAGAAAATCCTGTGGGGATGACATTTCTCCAGTCAGTTTAAGAAAATTATATTCCATCCTTCCCCCTTGAGAGGGAACACACAGATTATAAGAATATGGTAAAGTTCCTTCATTGTAGTTTGGGGGGATGATGGGCCCAGTCTTAGAGCAAAAATCCACAGTCAAACATCTGAATATAGATGAATTTGATGACTTTCCTAAGCGAAGGGCAATGGCCAGTGTCACTGTGACAAGGAACAACACTGAAATTAGGGTTAAAGCTACTACCAAATAAAACTGCAGCTCAGACTGAGGGTCTGCAATCTCAGAGTGCTCTTCCATTATCTCTGGCATGGCCTCCTGCAGGCTGTCTGCAAAAACCAATAGCAAAGTCACAGTCGATGACAAAGGGGGCTGTCCACCATCCTGCACAGAGACCAGCAAGCGGTGCTTGGCTGTATCTCTGTCAGACAAGGCCCTGATAGTCCTGACCTCGCCTGTACGAAGTCCCAAGCTGAAGAGTTCCGGATCTGTGGCTTGCAGTACTTGGTAGGCCAACCAGGCATTGTGTCCCGAGTCTGTATCCACTGCCACCACCTTGGTGACTAGGTACCCTGGCTCTGCAGAGCGAGGAACCATGTCAAAGAGGGCTGATCCTTCAGCCCCTAGTGCTGGGTAAAGAATGATTGGGGCATTGTCATTTTGATCCACTATGAACACTCGAACTGAAACATTAGCACAGAGGGCAGGGGAGCCAGCGTCACAGGCTTGAAGAATCAGCTCGAAGGTGTGCACCTGCTCATAGTCAAAGGACTGCTGTGCAAAGATGTCTCCTCTGTGTCCATTGACAGACACATAGGAGGACAGTGGCAGGATAGGGAGATCACTCCAGATAATAGAGTAGGACAGACTGCCATTCTTCTCCAAGTCTGGGTCAACTGCTGAGACACAGGAAATAGATGTCCCTGAGGGATTGTTCTCAGGAACATAAGCCACATAAGACTGTTGAAGGAAGACAGGGGCATTGTCATTGACATCCGCAACAACTAGGAGAACGGTTTTGCTGGTGGATAGAGGGGGGTTTCCTTTGTCAGTGGCAGTCACAGTAATATTATACTCTGAAGTATGCTCTCTGTCCAGAGTTCCCTCTGTCAGTAATTTGTAGTAATTCTTGGAAGGGGATTCCAATTTGAAGGGAATATTTTCTTGAAAATAACACATAACCTCCCCATTTTCTCCCGAATCTCTGTCACGGATTTTCAGAAGTGCAATGATACTACCAGGTTCAGAATCCTCTGGCACTGGACTAAACATAGATGCCACAGTTATTTCGGGGGCACAGTCATTTTCATCGAGAATATCTATATAGATTTTACAGTGTGATGCTAGATCTCCAAAGTCTTTTGCTTCTACACTTAGGGCATAATTATTAGTATTCTCGAAGTCCAGATTATCCTTAGTCGTTATTTCTCCTGTCTTTTGATTCAAGTCGAATAAAAGTTTCACATCTTCATCTACGTTTTGGAAGGAGTAGGTAATTTCTGCATTGACTCCCTCATCCTGGTCGGTGGCTGACACACGCAGTATAGTGGATCCTAGGGGCAGGTTCTCTCGCACACTGACCCGGTAAACTTGCTGACTGAATACCGGAACATTGTCATTGGCATCCACAACATTGATTCTGATCTGAGTTGTGCCATTTTGGGCTGGCTGCCCACCATCCAGGGCCATCAAAACCAACTGATGTGAACTCTGCTGTTCTCTATCCAGAGATTTTTTCAGTATCAACTCTGGGTATTTATCGCCATCTGGACTCTGTTTCACTGTTAGATCAAAGTAACTGTTTTGTTCAAGGTAGTATCTTTGCAGAGAATTACTTCCAACATCTAAATCCACAGCGGGGTCTAGAGGAAAGGAGGAGCCTACTTGAATGGATTCTGAGATCTTTAAATTTGCAAGTGCTCTTTTGAATACCGGGGGGTTATCATTAATATCGAGCACGACCACAGTCACATGGAAAATATTTAGGGGATTTTCTGCAACTGTTTCGAAATCAAGAGAGCACACGAGCTTCCTTCCACATATTTCCTCTCGATCTATTCTGCCACTGACCAACAATTCCCCACTCTGAGAGCTGATACTAAAATATTCCCTCTCTGCGCTAACTCGCAACTTCCTACTCGGTAAATTTCGGGCTTCTAATCCCAGATCCTTGGCGAGGTTCCCCACAATCGATCCTTTCGCCATCTCCTCTGGAATGGAGTAGCGGATCTGCTCAGAAAACACGTAACAGAACAGAGACACCAAAAACGGGACCAGTACCTGCGGCCTCAGAGTCAGAGCTCTTTGCCCGGCGATTCTTCCCATCTCTCAGGTTCTGTGCAGACAGAAACTCTTTAGCTCCTCAGAAGATGAAATATGGATGATCGTGAGTTGTAAGAATCGGTATTAAAGAAGGACCAATTTCACTGTCCAGCTGCAAATCCGTGTGCTCCAGGGACTGGAGCTTGAATGAATACAGGGTTTATGGTGAGCAGGAAATTACCCATCAGGAAGCTAGCTACAAGGGATTCTCTTTTCCAGCTCTACCTCCACATTGGCCGACAGCGGCGCCCAGTGTCTCGGTTGGAGAATTTCAGCCAATCCTACAGAAATCCATTTTTCTCCAGGACAAAATTTTCCAGTAATAACCAAGGAATATACTTTTAAGCATATATCTGCTAAAGTATTATTATTATTTGTTATTCTCAATATATCATGCCTTCTCTTCCCCCCCACCCCACTCCTCCAACAGTACTGGAAACATTAAACATTTCTTTTTTTGGCAAACATTTTGGTGTAATATAGGTGCTGAACCTGGAGAATCTTTCCTCAGGCACCACTCAGTGTGACTTCGAGCAAGTCACTTTGCCCACTTGTTTTCTCTGTACTAATTTCTTTTCTTTTCTTTTCTTTTGTAAAAATCAGAGGGTTTGGACTTTATAGAGTCTAAGATCCAATCAGATCCACTGAGCCATTCAGGTTGTAAATATGACTTATATGGTTTATTGAGAGCATTCAAGTTCTGTCTGAATAACTAAAAGGAAGGAAATTAAATTGATAGTCAGGATATACAAGTTCCATGCCTGACTCTATCTAGCTCCTTCCATGTCTTGATTCTGTCTAGTCCCTCAGTCATTCTTGAATTTAAACGTCTTTGGGATAGAAAGTAGACTACTGTTGCTTTAGCTAATCTCTTTGATTGTAAAAAGATGGGTGAAGCTGAGTGGGGCTCTATCAATCGTCTCCATCAATCCATGAAGAAAGCTGGTCTCTCTTGGAAGAACCTATGTATGCCAAGGATGGTTTTAGTATGTTTCAAAGTAGCAAGGGAATTTAAGTATTTCTTGTCCAACGACAGCGAATTTTTGTAACATTCTTTCAGAACATTGTTTTCTTTTTAAGTCACCATTTTAATAATAGTGGAGTTCTGTCAACCCAATACTTCTTTTTTTCCCCTATTACAAACACATAGTGAAGAAAAACAAATTCCCACGAAGGCCATGTCGTCACAGTATCCTACTTCTGCTCCTCTGGACACACTTTAAAAGGATAGTTAAAAACTCACAGAAAGATTCTTGGAGCAATAACTGCCAGATCAATATACAAAGACAAGTGGCTGATGGGATGTTACTGTACTATTAATTACACCACATTACACTATTCAAAAAAGGGTGATTATGTCATATAATAGATTTTGTCAGAAATATTTTCATTTTTCTCCAAAGAGACTAGTTTAATGTTGGATAGCAAATATGTAAAAACTGTTCTCTTAAGAATAAATAAAGTTTATAAATAGATAAAAATATTAAAATCACTATTATTAATAAACAATACAACTATAGCAAAATAATAAAGTGAATGAAAGTTCAAATGTATTAGTTCTTTGAATATTCCGATTATGATTGAAACAAAGGTGCCATTCTTCTGGAATATATTGAATATCATGGTGGATATCTGCACAAAATCATATTGGAATATCTCCAACGAATGACAATTTAAAATATCAGAATTTGCTCCCCAAACATGCTGAAATAAGTAATTTTTAGAAGATCAAACCATCTAATAGATCATGAATATAAAGAATATAAAAATCAAATAAGAATAGATGTATACTAAAATAATTCTATTTTCAAATGGAAAAATAAAATTATTCTATCAAAATCAGGTGGAAAGTATATTAATAACTTATTTATAATCTGATACAACAAAAGTATTTGAAAATAAATGAACTTAGCATCATGTCTTCTATGTCATCTCAAAAAAGTTGTTCCATGAGATCCTACAATGCCATGCCTCACATTAGGTAGATCAGGGGAAAAAACAAAACAAAACAAGAACTGATGAAATCTTGGAAGGTTATCATGAGGTTTATTCCTAGATCCTATCACTGAAGCTATTGGATTTCCACTGGAACAAAGTCCTTAAAGATATATTTCTCCATGACTCACCCTTCATCTCCATATCCATTTTCAAAGATGTAAAAAATTATCACAGGTAAAGAACTGAGGTGTAAGAAATGAAGAAGAATGATTTAAGAGAAATCTGGGAAGATTTGAATTAGCTGATGTAGAGTGAGGTGAACAGAACAACAGTAACATTGTACAAATAAATAATTCTAAAAGAATTGAAACTGAACAATATAATGACTTATTTGAAAGGATTCATAATGAAACTTATTGCTTATATCCTAGTAGAGAAATGTTTGACTAAGCATGCAGATTGAAACCTCTTTTTCTGGACATTGCCAAATAGAGATTTGTTTTGCTTGATTACATATGTTTTTATTGATGTATTGATTTCTCTTACTTTCTCAATGGGGTGAGGAGTTGCAGTGAAAATAAAAAGATAAGGGTTCAAGACAAACTTTTTGACTTTGCTTCATTGATTTTTCAATAGCAAAGTAAAATCCTATTCAAGAAATTTATCAATATAAATCAAGACCTAGAAACTATGCCTTATCATTATTATTGGTAAACGACACAAATAAGGAAAGGAAACAATATTCCAGATGACAACATTAAGGCTTAAAATTAATTTTTACACACTAGAACAGACTAACCTATAGAGATTAAATATAAAAGGATTAAATATAGAATCTCACACTTTCATCCCCAAAAATGGCTTCATCAAATAAATGACTGGAGAGAATTATATTAACAAGAATTAATTTGAAAAAGTAATAACAATTCCAATGGAATGAAAACTAAATATGAGTCAAAAGTATGGTGCAGACACCAAAGAAACAAATGAAATTTCATACTGAATAATAGAAGTAATTTGTTGAAAATAAGAGAAGCAATAGTGCTACAACCCTGTCCCTCCCAACTTTGTAAGGGTGAGCCCATAATACTGGATTTTTATCTTTCGTTAGACGTCAAATTTGATATGTACATTGATAAAATGAAATCCATTCGCACATAAGGAGCACACACAGATTGTCAAGTATTGAAATAAAAATAAAGAACAGTTGAGGGAACTGGGAACTTTATGCATGTGTGTGGCACACACACATCTATATATCTATATTTCTATATGAGTTAAGAAGCAAACAACAACTTACAAATATTCAAAGGACAAAAAAAGGAGTAAGCATTTATATAATGCATGCTATGTGCCAGATTATGCCAAGTACTTAACAATCTTGTGAAGTAGGTGCTATTATAACCCCCATTTTACAATTGAAAAAATTGAGAAAAACAGAAGTTAAATATTTTGCCCAGGTCACATAATTATTAAGTGATTTAGGTCAGATTGGAAATCAGGTCTTTCTGACTTCAGGCCCAGTAAGTATTCGATCCACTGTGCCATCAATGGACCTTAATTCTAATTCTAAGAACTAAAGTGAATCCCTTGCATCATCAATTGGTTTCTAATTTTATTTACAAGAAGAATTTTAATAATTCTATGTGTCTATAGTAGAGCTATGTCTAGATGTGCACAAGTTGCAGACAGTAAAGTTGGAGCTTAATATAAAGAAATTATGTCTAACAATTGGAACTTTTCATAAATTTTACCTTAATAAGATTTTTATCACTTGTACTATCAAACTGAGACTAACTACTAGTAAAGTTGTTGAAAGAGATTTTGACATTTGGCTAAAAGTAAGACTAAGTGAAAACTAAAGTTCCTTTCACATTTAATCTGTAATTGAAAAAAAATTAAATAATTAGCTACATTAAGAATTAAAGTTCAGCATACCTGTAAGAAGGACTGATCCTCATTAGAGAGAATTGACTCATGAGGTATTAATGGAGGTTCCTTTTTATCACAGGTCTGCTGTATTGATAAAGTATCTGCATAGTTTGGTCCCATAAATATCAACTGGCTTTTCCGAGAGTCAGTGGTGAGGGAAACTTCTTGGGTATGTGTTTGGAGAAAGGCTCTCACTCCATCAATGCCCACAAACTGGGAGGAATGGATGTTTCCAAAATGCCCATTAGATGCACCCAGAAACTTCGAGGTCCTCCACCTGTGTAATTTGAACGCCAATAAAATGACAATGAAGGTAAAGAACAAACAGGAAACCGCAGCCACAGCGATGACGAGGTAGAATGTGAGGTTGGAGTCTTTAAGGTCTTCTGATGGCTCGGGATTGCTGAGCTCCGAAAGGATCTTGGGGATGCTGTCAGCCACAATTATGGTGATACTGACAGTGGCAGAGAGGGGGAGCTCCCCATTATCTGTCACTGCCACTAGAAGATTCTGCTTGAGGGCATCTTTGTCCAGGAATGTCCGAACAGTCCTGATTTCTCCTGAATGAAGACCCACAGAGAAGAGACCAGGCTCTGTGGCCTTGATCAGGCGGTAGGACAGCCAGGCATTCTGGCCAGAGTCTCCGTCGACTGCTACCACCTTGGTCACCAGATACCCTGGCTCTGCAGAGCGAGGGGCCAGTTCTACTCCGCTGGAACCATCTGTAGGGAAGGCAGGGTACAGGACTTCCGGGGCGTTATCATTCTGATCCAGGATAAACAGAGTAAGAGACACGTTGCTGCTGAGAGGAGGATCTCCAGAGTCCTTGGCTGTCACTCCTAGCTTCAGTTCTCGGAACTGTTCATAATCAAAGGAACGCAGAGCATAGAGAACGCCAGTTTCAGAGTTAATGGAAACATAGGAGGAGAGAGATGCGCCATGTATCGAATCATCCATTATGGAGTAAGTGACATGACCATTCTCCCCGATATCGGAGTCATGAGCAGTCAGAGAGTAAATAGAAGTTCCTCTGGGATTGTTCTCCATAACATAAGTCGATTCGGATGTCTGGACAAAAACCGGGTGGTTGTCATTGATGTCTTCTATGTGCAGGGAGATGTGAGTGTCAGTGGACAGAGGGGGACTCCCTCCATCTGTAGCTGTCACAGTGATGTTGTACATGGAGACTTGTTCCCGATCTAGGGCTCTGTCGGTCACCAGAGTATAATAATTTCCATAGGACTTTTCAAGTTTGAAAGGAAGGTTTTCTGGAATGGAGCACATGACCTGGCCATTTTCTCCAGAATCTCTGTCGTGCACATTGAAAAGGGCAATCACCGACCCTGCAGAAGAATTTTCAGAGATTGAGTTGACAACAGAAGTGATGGTGACTTCGGGAGCGTTGTCATTCACATCCAGTACTTTGATCAGAACCTTGGCTCTGTCCAGAAGTCCAGCTCCATCTTGGGCTTCAATATCTATATCATAGAAATTACATTCCTCATAATCCAGGTTTTCCAAAATTGTTATATCCCCAGTCAAAGCATTCAGTTCGAACAATTGCGAAGTTTTCTCAGTAATTTTCCGGAAATAATAAGACACATCCCCGTTCATTCCCTCGTCTGGATCTGTGGCATTCACCCTGAGCAAACATGTTTTCACTGGCACGTTCTCAGGAACACTCACGCTGTACTGGGATTGAGTAAACTGTGGGGCATTGTCATTTGCATCAAGAACAGTCACGAGGATGAGCACAGTGGCAGAACTAACTGGATTTCCTCCATCAAAGGCAGTGAGTATAAGGCGATGGATAGGTTCCGTTTCTCTGTCCAGGGCTCGTTCCAGCACCAGCTCAGGGTACTGGGAATCATCTTTTCCGTTTTGTACATGCAGAGAGAAGTAATGGTTCGAGCTCAGTTTGTACTTCTGCAGTGAATTCACCCCTACATCTAAATCAAAAGCTTCTGGAAGAGGAAATCTTGTTCCTGGCATTGCACTTTCCTGGATTTTGACTTCCCTTTCTTCTGTTCCAAAGCTGGGGATGTTATCATTAACATCAATTATTTCCACTTCTATTCTATAAATTTTCACTTTGTCCTCTAGCAGAATCTCTAAATTTAGAGTACACACGGACGCTCTCCCACACAGCCCCTCCCTGTCTATTCTGTCTGCCGTGACTAAACTGCCGGTTCTGAAATTCAGGGCGAAATGCTGCTTCTTACCCCTGGAGACAATGCGGGCTCCTCGATTCAACAGTTTCTGTGGTTCCAGCCCCAGGTCTTTGGAGATATCACCCACAAAGGCGCCCTTCTCCATCTCCTCCGGCACTGAGTATCGGATTTGTTCGGCCCCGGCCTCCCATAGAATTCCCAGCAGAAAGCAAAGTAAGAATCTCCTTCTGCTGCTCGGAAGTCTCTGCGGAGCTGTCATTGTTATCCTGCTGCAGATATTTCTTCTGCTTAATCTCCAATGATTCTCTCAGGATCAGTTCTTGGGTCTTCTAAATTCTTGAAGATAAGCAGTCATCACGGTTTTCTTAGTTTGGAGTGTTTTCTGGTTGATTCAATTCTGCTGCTGGAGTTGCGTGTCTGAGCAGCCTTTTCTTTATACGTCTGAGCAATGTCTGGCTTTGTCAGTTGGAAGTTAGAGGATCTGGCTGGATTTCTCTTCCTGACTGGTGAACAGCGGCGCCCAGAGTCCTAATTAATTATTGCATCGTTGGCACAGAATGAACTCTGAAACGCTTGAATTTCAATTAATTCCCATCTAAGGGAAACAGATTATATACATACATACATACATACATATATATGTATATATATATATAAAATATATATATATATATACATACACACATATATGTATATATTACAGAGAGCCATGATATAAATCAGCGATTCCTTATAGACGTTATCATATTTCATGTCACTTTAAAATATTTGAAATAAAGAATTTTGTGGGAAATTGTCATTTGCATCAAGAACGGTCACTAGAATGAGCACAGTGGCAAAAGCAGTCAGATTTCCTCCATCAAAGGCAGTGAGTGTAAGATACAAAATTCTTGGAGTCTGGGATTTTGACTTTAAGATACAGATATATTTCATTAACATTTCAATCACTACCTTTAATTTAGACAAACTTTGATCAGAACACAAATAACTAGTTCATCTTCATACACTTGCCCCAATAACTTAGTGATCATTATTTACTGAATATTTTGATTCATAATCTGTCTTGGGCCTCTAAAGTAGAACTAAGTTTTTCTTTTTTTTTAATAGCTTTATATGTATGTTATATGTATGGATAATTTTACAGCATTGACAATTGCCAAACTTTTTGTTCCATTTTTCCCCTTTTTCCCCCCACCCCCTTCCCTAGATGGCAGGATGACCAGTAGATGTTAAATATATTAAAGTATAAATTAGATACACAATAAGTATACATAACCAAACTGTTATTTTGCTGTACAAAAAGAATCGGACTGTGAAATATTGTACAATTAGCCTGTGAAGGAAATCCAAAATGCAGACAGGAAAAAATATAGGGACTGGGAATTCAATGTAAAGGTTCTTAGTCATCTCCCAGAGTTCTTTCGCTGGGTGTAGCTGGTTCAGTTCATTACTGCTCCATTGGAACTAATTTGGTTCATCTCATTGCTGAAGATGGCCAGGTCCATCAGAACTGATCATCATATAGTATTGTTGTTGAAGTATATAATGATCTCCTGGCCCTGCTCGTTTCACTCAGCATCAAGAACTAAAATTTCAAACAAGGGCTATTTTTTAAAAAAAAGATACCTACGATAACAACTTTTAAAATATTAAAAAAACCTTTGCTAGCTTGTGATTATCTGTATCCTTATATTTAATTTAAATCCTGAAATTCTTTTGTTGCAAAATGTATTTTTTTTTCACTTGACTATTCCACTAGTTGAAATTCATGACTAATGTGAATGGCCAAAAAGAGAAGGGCAGGTCACAGAATATCAGAGAAACTCTTTACTCTGCTCAAAATTGAGAAAGCATCATCAGCTAGAATCAATATGCTCAAAATATAAGAATTATTTGTTTACCAAGAATATACTGTCTGATATATTAGGAGAGATAAACAACATTGAAAACAAACTCTTAAATACGGAGAAATATGATAATTTAAAAGAACTTATGCACCATGGAGTAGCTGAGCAAAAAGGCAAAGAGGAGATTCTGGGGAAACAACATTCCTTCAGTAAATTTGAGAAAATTACATTGCATCTTTCCTGCTTCTGAGGCCACATACAGATTATACAGATTATAAAAATATGGTAAAGTTCCTTTACTGTAGTTTGGGAAGAAATCAGTTATAGTTAGAGTAAATATCCACATGGACACAGTACAACATGTTAGGATTGCAATATCTCCGAAGATGCAAAGTGATGGTAAGTATCATTGTGATAAGAAACACCACAGAAATTAAGGACAAAGCATTACTAAGTAAAACTGTAATTCAGACTGGGAGTTCAGGATATCTGAGTTTTCCTCCTTCATTTCGGGTAGCACTTCCTTTTAAGCTCTCTGCACACACCAGGTGCAAAGCCACAATGTCCGACAACGGGAGCTGCCCAAATCCTGCACAAAGACCAGAAGCCGGTGTCTTTATTACATCTTTATCAGCCAAAGCCTTGCTGTTCTTCCCTCTCCTGTGTGGAGATCCAGACTGAAAAGCCCGTGATCCGTAGCCTGAAGCACATGGTAAGCCAGCCAGACGTTGTGGCCCGAATCAGTTTCCACTGCCACCACTTTGGTGACCAAGTAGCCAGGCTCAGCAAGTCCAAAGACCATGTTATAAAGGGCTGAGTTGTCAGATGCTAGGGCTGGGTATAGAATGTTTGGGGCATTGTCATTACAATCTACTATGAACACTCAAAGGCTGACGTTAGCTGTCAAAGCAGGAGAGCCAGAGGAAAGTGCAGTTATGTTTTTAATCGAAGGAACGCGGTGCTAAGATGTCTCCGCTATATTCATTGACAGAAACGTAGGAGGAGAAGTGGGGGTGGGACCAGGTCACTAATCACAATGGAGTAGGACATACCGCCATTCTGCTCAAGGTCAGCGTCCTCCGCCAACATTTTGGTGAAAGAGGAACCAAAAGGGTTATTTTCAGAAACGAAAGCGACATAGGAAGGTTGAAGGAAAATTGGGGGGTTGTCATTAACATCTGTAATGTTCCAAGATGAATTTTTTGCTGGTGGACAGAGCGGGATTTCCCTTGTACGTGGCTGCCACTGTGATGTTGTATTTCGGAATCTGCTCACAGTGGAGAGGTCCATCTGTCAATAGTTTGTTGTAATTTCTGAAAGAGGAGTCTAATTTGAAAGGCAATTTTTTTTGGATATAACATGAGACCTGAACATTTCCTCTCCCTCCTTCCCCCATCCCTAATCTCGGTCATGTGTTTTAATGAGTAGATAGCTTTTCTGGTAAAGAGTCCTCTGGAATTTGCTCAGAAATCGAGAAGCAATTCACCCCCCCCCCCACCTCCAGCACTGTCTTTTCCATTGAGAACTTCAGTTTGAATGTTACAAAGAGCCGTTATGACCTCCTCCATCCTTTGCTTCTTCAAGGAGCTGTTATGACCCCCCCCCTTTGCTTCTACATCCATCATATATCTAAATATCTTTAGTTGTAATTTCCCCGATTTGGGGATGGAGGTAAAACAATCGCCTGCTATAATTCTCATTTCGGAAAGAGAAAATGATTTCTGTATTAACACTCTCATCCTTGTCACACATAATACTGAGGAGCCTAGGAGCAAGTTCTCCCAAAAACTAACCCTGTATACATCTTGGCTAAAGACTGGGGCATTATCATTGGCATCGGTAACATTGATCCAGATGTGAGCCGTTCCGCTTTAATCTAGTTCCCCACTGTCGACAGCCATCAAGACCAAATGGTGAGAGTTCTGTATTTCTCTGTCCAAGGATTTTTCCAAAAATAATTGTGGGTATTTACTGCCATCTGGTCTTTCCTTCACTGATCGGGACTGATATCATACGTTTTCAGGGAGTTTGTGTTTACATCTGAATCTATTGCCAATTCCAGAGCAACTTTCACTCCTGGAAGTGTTAGTTCACTGATTTCTAGGGAAATGCAGCTTTTAAGGAATTGTGGTGGATTGCCATTAATATTCTGTATCGTCAAAGAAGATAACTGGATTTTCAGCGACTGTTTCCAACTGTAGAGCACAGTCAAACTCGATGTATTCTGCTTCTCAGTAATTCTCCACTCTCTGCGCTCACAGTAAAGTATTCGTTTTCTTAACTAACCTACAGTTTCCGAGCCGGCAAATTCCTAATATTGAGCTCCAGATTTTTGTCAAGGTTCCCCACCACTGACTTTTTCTCCATTTCCTCCTGAATGGAGTAGTGAATCTTCTAAGAAAGCGCGGGATTGAACAAAGATATTAAGAAAGGAAACAGTATCTGCACCTTCAGGGCCCAGTTCTTCTGCTTCTCATTTCTTTTCATCTCTCAAATTCTCCTGCTTCTAAGGTCCTGAAAATTTGTGTTTGAGATCCTTCCCAGAGACTGTATTGTTTCTGGATTCTTATGAATATGAATGTTTTCAGGGAAATCTTGGGGATCAGTGTTATGGAAATGAAGGTGTACATGTTTGCTTCCTTGCACCAATGATTGCTGAAATCATTCTGCAGCCTCTTATAGAGAGTACTAACCTATCTCAGACACTTCATAAGTAGAGAGAGGCGCAGAGAGATTCATACAGAGAAGTGCATCCATCTCAGTATCCCTTATGTAAAATAAAGAATCAAATATTGCCGGTAGCCCCCCTCCCCCCCACACACACTCCACCTCAGTCCCACCTCAGGCATAAATCTTTACATAAGTTCTGTTTTCTATTCTAAACTTAAACTTGATTTAAAATGTGCAAATGTTAAGTATAGAATTTGCCATACACCTCGAGCAAATTGCAAGGCAATTCACATAAGCAACTTTGCCATTGTTAATATAGTTTTAGTTTCATTTTATACTTCTTCGAAAATCCTAAGAAAGGTTAATTTTCTTCTTAGTAAGAAGTTATCTAAGTTCATGGGGATCAGGCAAAAGAACCCAAGGTAGTAATTAAGGTTTCTGCAAAATCACACAGCTTACATATGTTTAATTCAGCTGTACTTTTTTTTTTTAAATATTTTCAGTTTTTATTTATGCAGTCAATTAATTAATTCATTTGCTATTATCAAAAGTTCACTCTAAGTAATATGCGAATTATTTAATAATTTTCTATCTAGAAAATGATTCACCATCTTTATACTATGATACATGCATAATGATCTCATCTAAATGTAGTTTTTTCATTTTTATTTTTTAAATTTTAATTTTCACTTTTTTCATTCCATCTATATTCTTCTAGAAATACACTAAAGAGTAGTTATCTAATTGTCTCTATATCATCCTTTATGACTTTTAACATTACACTGGAACCATTGAAAGATTTGGACATATTATCCTTTATTGTCTATAAGTTACCTTATATACTTAAAAAAAATTATGTCCTTTGTCCCATTTCCCTCTCATAGGAACACGCTATATATGAATTTCAAGCACATTCTTATATACAAGAATAAATCATTTTCTAAAATTATCTGTGATCTTTTATTTAAAATAGAATGAAAATAAAACCTTAGGAACTAAAAAAGAGAGCAAGAAATAGATTTAGTATTTTCTCACATGAGCCAAGTAAATTCGAGATTAAAAAGAGGAGGAGCCACTTAAGAATTCATCATTTCATCTTGCCTATTATATGGAAATTTTCTATGCAGTTCCTTCAAAAAGTCAGCTCCAAATGCCACCACTACTAGTAGTAAAAGAACAATGTCTGGCTTTTCTTTCTCACTAATACTGGAGGGATAAAGAGTGCTTGATCTTTTAAGCATTTCAAGAATTCTCTTAAATTGATTTGTTTAATAAATAAAATTAAAATCCTTTCTTTCTGTACATCAAGAAATTAATAACTTAATAACCGAAACTTTGAAAAAGAAGACAAATTCTAAAGCAAGATTTATGATCCAATATATACAAAATAATTCCAATACATGAGGATCATTAATTAGTAAAGGAATACATAAAAATAGAAATTGTTAGTAGATATAATAAGAAATGATATGTATAGCGCTTTTGATTTTTGCAAAGTATTTAACATAGATAATCTCACTTTTTCTTTACGTCAGTGGAGATTGAGGACCTTTATGCATTGGATTATATAGAGTATGTAAAAATATATATTTATATATAATGTGTATAAACTATGTACACACACATATATGCTACATATGTATTACTAGAAAAATACATATTTGACTGTATTTAGCCCATTGTAGAAAATGTCACACAGAAGAGGTTAATAAAAAACTTATGGAAAATATTGAGTCTCTCCTCCACTCCACTCCCACCCTCACCACACCTCAATTACCACAACTTCTTTTCCACTTGAAAAGCAAACCTAATTTTGAAAATTATGTATTATATGCTTCAAAAAATGATCCATTAAAAAAAATCAACCTTTGAAGTGTTGCTCTTTTGCTCAATTAAATAATTTTAGTTGAAAAGTTTGCATATTGTTTTTTATCAGCAGTATAGGAAAGAAACTGTAGGATTTTTATAGTATCTGTTCATGTCCCATCTTGCAAATCAGTAAATTCATACTAGAAATTTTAAAAAGACTAAGAATTGAGTTTTAGGTAATTTCCAGAACTTTGAATACACACATAGAAAATTACCCAGAACGGAGACAGTAAAAAAAATTTTTTTACCTTTTACAATCACATGGATTCTACTAGTATTAAAATCAGATTTTTTAGGCACTGTGTTGCTTTGCCAATTTCTAACAAAAGTCTTCATGGAAAGTTAATGTGATTATCAAATTATATCTATAGTATGCCATTCCATACCTTAAACTGAAAACTCATGAAAAGTAGACATTTTGTGTGTAATCTACATGCTTTGGACAAGGCAAAGACGTGTATCACTTGCAAGTTATCAGGAAATTCTAATTGTGTTAAACTTTCATTGCAGGAGAGTTTTAGATTTTGGATATTCTCGAAGACATGATGAATACCTGGATTCAATAACTACTTCAGACTTAATGACTATGAAACTTTGGACAAAAAATTTATTGTCTTAGTTCACGAGGCAATAATCTAAGTGAATGAAGAGCAGATTATTTGCATTTATAATGGAAAAAATATTTTCTTTCCTAGAGAGGTCATATACTAGAGAGATTCCATATCCATTGCTGTTATCCTTTCAAATTACGTTATTTCAAGAATATGAAATTTATTAATAGTGTACAGGATGAAGGAATGACAAATGTTTCCATAGGTTAAAGAAAAATGAAACGAAAGCTAAAAGTTGGGAGGAAGGGAAGGATCTTATTAAGAGGGACTTACCTGAAAAGAAGTCGATTGATCCTTATTTATAACAACATGTTCTGATGTTAATAAAGGTATTTTTTTCTCACAACTCTGCTGACTTATCAAGGTGTCTGTATAATTGGGCTGAGGAAAGATCAACTGACTCTTTCGAGAATCCGTAGTGAGTGAAACCTCATGGGAATAAGTTTGAAGAAAAGCTCTCACTCCATCTACTCCCAAAAATTGGGAGGAGGCAACTCCTCCCACATGGTTACCTGTAGCCTGGACAACTTGCAGCATCCACCATTTTCTCACCTTGAGGACCAGTAGAAGGACAATGAAAGTAAAGAACAAGCAGGACACAACAGCCACTGCTATAACCAGGTAAAATGTGAGGAGAGAATCATCCTGAGTTTCAGGGGAGCTTTGGCTGCTGAGATCTGAGAGGATCTCGGGGATGCTGTCAGCCGCTGCCACTGCCACAGTGACAGTGACAGTGGCAGAGAGGGGAGGTTCCCCATTATCTGTTACTGCAACGATGAGATTCTGCTTGAGGGCATCTTTGTCCTGGAATGTCCGGAAAGTTCTGATTTCCCCTGAGTGCAGGCCCACGGAGAAAAGCCCAGGTTCTGTGGCCTTGAGCAGGCGATAAGACAGCCAGGCGTTCTGCCCAGAGTCTGCATCCACTGCCACCACTTTGGTCACCAAGTAGCCTGGCTCTGCAGAGCGTGGGGCCAGCTCCACTCCGGTGGAACCATCTGTGGGGAAGATGGGATACAAGATTTCCGGGGTGTTGTCATTCTGATCCAGTATGAACAGAGTCAGGGACACGTTGCTGCTGAGAGGAGGGTCCCCAGAGTCCCTGGCAATTACTCTCAGCTGAAATTCCCGAAATTGTTCATAGTCGAAGGAGCACAGAGCATAGAGGACGCCAGTCTCTGAGTTGATGGAGACAATGGATGTCAGGGGTGGTGCCTCCAAAGGGAGGTCACTCTCAATGATAGAATAAGTGACTAAAGCATTCTGCTCACTGTCTAGGTCATGAGCAGTCAAGGAGTAGATGGAAGCTCCTCTGGGGTTGTTCTCCTGGATGTACGCAGAGTAGGCTGACTGACTGAAAGTGGGAGGATTGTCATTGATATCTGCCACCTGCAAGAAGATGTGAGTGTCTGTAGATAGAGCTGGGCTCCCAAAGTCTTCTGCTCTCACAGTGATGTTGTATTCAGGCACCTGCTCCCTGTCCAGAGTCCAGTCGGTCACCAGTGCATAATAATTGTCCACCTTCTTTTCTAATTTAAAAGGCAGGTCACCTGGGATGGAACACAGGACTTCACCATTTTCACCAGAGTCTCGATCATGCACGTAGAACAGAGCAATTACAGTCCCAGGGGGAGCATTTTCAGGGACTGAATTGGTGATAGAGGTGATGGTCACTTCTGGGGCATTGTCATTCACGTCTAAAACTGTGACATAAATTTTAGCTCTACCCCAGAAGCCGAGACCATCTTGAGCTTCCACATCCATCTCATGGAATTGTGCATCTTCATAATCTAGATTTTGTAAAGTTGATAATTCTCCAGTCAAAGAATTGAGTTGGAATATTTGTGAGATTTCTCCAGGAATTTTCACTAGAAAGTATTTTACCTGGGAGTTACTTCCTTCATCTGCATCAGTGGCCTTAACTGTGAGGAGCACTGTTCCTTGGGACACGTTCTCAGGGACATTCACTGTATACGCAGATTGAGTAAACACGGGGGCATTGTCATTTGCATCCAGGACCGTTACTCGGATTCGAACAGTACCAGAGAGGACTGGCTCTCCTCCGTCCCTGGCTAAAAGTACCATGTGGAGGGTAGGCTGCTCCTCGCGATCCAGGGCCCTCTCCAGTACCAGCTCTGGGTACTTGATTCTATCATCTTTATTTTGCACAAGTAGAGAAAAGTGATTGTTGTGACTCAATTCATAACGCTGGAGAGAGTTCACGCCCACATCCGCGTCATAGGCACTTTCTAGAATAAATTGGGTTCCCAGAGCTGTGGTTTCACTGATTTTTAGTTCTAATTCCTCTTCCCGAAAGCGAGGGGCATTATCATTAATGTCAATTATTTCCACTTCCACTGAATAAATTTTCAATCTGTCCTCAACCAGAACGTTAAAATTCATCAGGCACTGGACGCTTTTTGCACAGAGCTCTTCCCTATCTATTCTGTCTGCGATGACTAAGCTGCCGCTTCTGACATTGAGAGCGAAATGCTGCTTCTTACCTCTGGAGACAATGCGTGCTCCGTGCTCAGACAATTCGCTCAGTTCCAGTCCCAGGTCTTTGGCGATGTTGCCCACGAAAGATCCCTTCTCCATTTCCTCGGGAATCGAGTAGCGGGTTTGGGCGGCCACGGTATTCCACAGCAGTCCCAGGAGAGAACAAAGCAGGATTCCTCTTCTGCCATCTCTGTGTTTTTCTTCAGTGATCATTGCTCCTGTTAGAAATATCCTTCTTACCGTCTGCAGTTAGCTCGTGGCTCCTTTGTTTTGTTTTGTTTTTTCTTTTCTTTTCTTTTCTTCTGGTGGACAGTGTTCAAAGCTTAAGTCTGCAGCGACAGTGTGAGAAGGCTGAACTTATCTTTATCCTGGAGCGTGTGGGTTTGGTCTTCATGAGATTGTGCACTAGGACCTGGGAGAGTTGGACTAACTCCTTTCCGAAATTGCTCTTCTTGATTGGTGAAGAGCGGCGCCCAGAGTCTAAATCAATTATTGCATCCCTTCTAACAAAACTTAGAACGATATAATTAATATATGATTTTAAAGAAAGAAGTTATTAAAGTCATAAAGTTGGAGGCATCTTGGATCATAGCTTCATGGAATCATGGAACGAACTGCAGGTGGTATAATTCTTTGCTATTAATGTTTATAAAGTTCTTATTGTCAGGTTCTGTTACTGTTACCTTGGGTGCTTGTAAGGCTAAATAATTTATAACTTTCCTAAGTGATAATTACTTTGTAAATATTCTGTAGGATATAAAGGCTTCTGAACCCTTTTTTGATTATGTTCCCTTTCTGTCCGTAGAACAGTAAATATACCAATTCTCTTTATCTCAATGTTCACTTGAATATTTATTCGTATATCTAGCAATACATATATTTCTATTTCTACATTAATGTATTATATATACATTATGATTCTTTGTGACATGTTACAATTTTGTACTCGATAATAAATTTTTAATTTTTGGATTGTGCGATAACTTTCTAAAAGTATAACTAGCGATTAAATAAAGTATATGATTGTAGACTTCCTGTTCAATATAGTTAACATTACTATAGTTAGTTGCTACATCCTTAAATGCTCTCCCATATAACGTAATACATAAATGTGGAAAATGTAGTGATGAAAACAGGTCATAAATAGAAATTGGCTATAACCAAGGATTTGTGAGTCTCAAATGAGATGATTGCTATGAAATACATTGCAAACTTTAATGCATTGTATAAATGCCAGTTGTTATTATTCTCCAATCACCAGGTCTTCAGTCTGATTATGATTTTCTTTCCTGAGTCTTATACTGCATTGCAGTTGAGTTTAGGCAATGATTATTGACAGACTAATAAAGTAAAGAGGAAGATCACGATGTCCCACTTTAGCATTATCTGTGTTCTTTAGGGTAGAGATGACAAAATGCAATATTGTTTTTTAGAAATCAGAAAGAAATCAAAAGCAATATTGAATATCCTGCCAAAGAATTGAATATGGAAATGTTTTTCGGCATTCAAGGATTTGCTGTTTCTTTTCATTGATGGTCTTAGAGAATTTCTGGGACCAACGTTTCATGCCATAAAGGAAATGATGTAATGAATCTCTTCATATATACTTAGGCTGACTTTCATATGGTGGAAATAGAAATGCAACTCACCATAAGAAAATAGTGACATTGAATTATTATTTAAATGTGCAATTACAGCTATAAAAAACTTGTTCATAATGGATGCCCATCAATTGGAGAATGGCTGGGTAAATTGTGGTATATGAATGTTATGGAATATTATTGTTCTGTAAGAAATGACCA